>NC_045449.1:17541728-17699136 GCF_002776525.5 Piliocolobus tephrosceles
TTTTTTTTTTGAGACGGAGTCTTGCTCTGTTGCCTAGGCTGGAGTGCCATGGCTGGATCTCGGCTCACTGCAAGCTCCGCCTCCGGGTTTACGCCATTCTCCTGCCTCAGCCTCCCAAGTATCTGGGACTACAGGAGCCCGCCACCTCGCCTGGCTAGTTTTTTGTGTTTTTTTTTATTTTTTAGTAGAGACGGAGTTTCACCGTGTTAGCCAGGATGGTCTTGATCTCCTGACCTCGTGAACCGCCCATCTCGGCCTCCCAAAGTGCTGGGATTACAGGCTTGAGCCACCGCGCCCGGCCCTAATCACTTCTTAATAGTCCCACCTCTTAATACGTTCACAATGGCAATTAAATTTCATCATAAGTCAGCTGGGCATGGTGGCTCACCACTGTAATCCCAGCACTTTGGGAGGCTGAGGCAGGTGGATCACTTGAGGTCAGGAGTTCAAGACCATCGTGGCCAACATGGTGAAACTTTGTCTCTACTAAAAATACAAAAATTAGCCGGGTGTAGTGATGGGCACCTGTAATCCCAGCTACTCAAGAGGCTGAGGCAGGAGAATTGCTTTAACCCGGGAAGCAGGAGTTGCAATGAGCCGAGATCGTGCCATTGCACTCCAGCCTGGGTGACAAGAACAAAACTCCATCTAAAAAATAAATAAATAAATAAATAAATAAATAAATTTCATCATAAGTTTTGGAGTGGACAGTCAAACCATAACACTAAGTATTAGCACATTGACCTAAGAATTAGCATATTAACCTAAATGTTGTTTGTGGAAGATAAAATGTGTATATTTTCAGAGTTTTAATTTCATTTTTCAAAACAAAGCTCCAATTAAACGTTTTTCTCCAATTACTAAGAAATGTTGGTTCCCAGAGCTTTGACTTGTGGTCAAAGTGGTCTTTTTCTCGAGATAATGAGACCTTTCTTTAGAGTGGGTTCAATGTCTGTCTCACTTGCCAGACTATGGGTGCTGTGTGGTGGGGCCCACATCATTATTTCTGGAGATGGAATCTAGAATGAGGTTTGGCTTGACCAGGCGCAGTGTCTCACGCCTGTAATCCCAGCACTCTGGGAGGCCAAGGCGGGTGGATCACGAGGTCAGAAGTTCAAGACCAGCCTGGCCAAGATGGTGAAACTCCGTCTCTACTAAAAATACAAAAATTAGCCGGGTGCGGTGGCAGGCGCCTGTAATCCCAGCTACTCAGGAGGCTGAGACAGAGAATTGCTTGAACCCGGGAGGCAGAGATCGTGAGATCGTGCCACTGCACTCCAGCCTGGGCGACAAAGCGAGATTCCATCCCAAACAAACAAAGAATGAGGTTTGGCTCGATGAATATGTATTGAATGAATGAATGGAAGATCTTAGTGAGGCCTGTCTGGCTCTGGCCCAGCTGGTCTGGGGCCCCTTAAGGGGCATCCCTGGAACTGGACAGAATTCCCCTGTCTGTGGTGATCAAATTTGCCTGGAGTTGGCCATGCACAGTGGCTCACACCTGTAATTCCAGCACTTTGGGAGGCCAAGGTAGGCAAGGCAAATCACTTAACTCAGGAGTTCAAGACCAGGCTGAGCAACATGGCAAAAACCCATCTCTCCAAAAAATACAAAAATTAGCTGGGCATGATAGCGAGCACCTGTAGTCTGAGCAACTTGGGAGGCTGAGATGGGAGGGCTGCTTGAGCTTGGGAGGTTGAGGCTGCAGTGGGTCATGATTGTGCCACTGTACTCCAGCCTGGTGACAGAGCGGGATCCTGTCTGGAAAAAAAAAATTGCCTGGAGCTAAGTGGGGCTCTCACCTGCTCCCTCTCTTCTCTCTGCTAGAGAACAGAGGCCTTGAAGGAAGGAAGCCCAAGGGTCTCTTCTGGCTTTGCTTCCCTATCACTGCCCCCACTTCCCCGCATCCCTTTCCCTGGCAGAGACTTCTTGCCATAGGGCTCTGGGCACTCACGAGACCTTCAAAAGAAAGGTTCGCATTCATATTTGTCTGGCCTGTAGAAGTGCTAGAGGCTGATGGGCTGAGGGGGAGCAGCAACGGTTGGTGGTCCAGAGCTCTACAGTGTTGAACTGTTTTAAATCCTCATAAGCCCAGGAGGCAGGGCTTGTTACACTCCTCCTGTTAGAAACCAGAGTCTGAGAGAGGGTGAGGAGGTACCCAAGGCTGTGCTATTGGTGGCATGGTGACAGAGCTGGGGCAGGAGTTCTGATTTTCCATCTCATTCCTCTGTTACTGTCTCAGCAGAGAGCCTGGCTGACAGCTACCTACACGGAGGAAGGTATTCTGGGAGAGTTTCCTCCCCTCTCTAGGCCTCTATGTTCTCTGCACAATGGAGATAATAAGACTGAAATGCACATAGTAGGTGCCAAATAAGTACTAGCCACGTGCTTGCTAATGGGAGTCCTGCTGCACACTCACACTCTGCCTGGGCTCTGTAAGAACAGTCCGGAGCCTCCATCCAGGAGTTTTCATCGCAGAGGGGGCGGGACAGCAGCATGGGTAGGAGCTTGGGCCAGGAGAATCCCTACTCTAGGTATGACTGTGTGATCTTGGGCAAGTGACTTCATTCTCTGAATGTGTTTTCTCATCTGAACAAGGAGACTATTGAAATGCGGGTGTCTACCTAATGAGACAGCGGCTGCAGGAATCACCTGGCTCCAGTAAGCGCCCTTGTATCCTATTGAGTGAGTCAAGGATAATAAGCCTGGTCCCTGGCAGGATGCAGGATTCTATCCTGAGATACACTCCCTCCTTTCCCCTATTCCAGCCCACCAGGGCCTCTCCTCCGGGCAGGAAACATGATCTCCTTTTGACCTATGAGAAAACAGACAGGAAGTTCAAGGCCACACAGATGTGAGTGTTAAGAACCCTGGGGGGAAAAGTGTCTGAAACTCAAGGCTGTGTGTGTGTGTGTGTGTTTGTGTGTGTGTGTTTGTGTGTGTGTGTCGGGGTGTGTTGGGGGGTTGGTCAGCCAGGTGATTTAAATGTGGGTATAGAACAATAGATAGTGGTGGGGCCCCCAAGAACCTAGATTCCTTAAAGATATTTTTCTTCCTCTCTCTATTGTCTCTCCCTCCCTCCCTCCCTGTCTCCCTCCCTTCCTTCCCTTTCTTTCTCTCTCTCTCTCTCTTTATTTTCTTTCTTTTCTCTCTCTCTCTTTTTTATTTTTTTTTTGAGACGGGGTCTCACTGTGTACCCCATGCTGGAGTGCAGTAGCACTATCGTGGCTCATTGCAGCCTCGACCTCCCTGGCTCAAGTGATTCTCCCACCTCAGGCTTCCAAGTAGCTGGGACTACAGACATGCACCACTATACCTGGCTAACTAAAAAAAAACAAAAAACAAAAAACAACTTTTTTGTACCTAGCAACATATGTCAACTTCAAATTTTTTCACTTTTTGCTCTGCTTTCCAATCAAAACAAACCCAGGAGGCTGAGTTCAGCCTTTGAGCTGCAAGTCTGAGACCCTGCACCAACACTGACTTTATTGGGCCTTTGCACTGCACAGCGTGCACACCCCTGCTCACTCTCCTACCTGTGTGCAAATGAGGATGACAAGCAGGGTCAGCAGCAGAAGTCTCTTGGGGCTAGCTCTGCTGACAATGATCACTGATCAGTTCCTAGTTCTCCTCTGAGAAGCCTGAGCCCTCTCAGCCAGCATCATGCAGAGCAGTCTCAGGATGGTTAGGCCTATGGCTGTCCTCCTCTGGAAGGGCTCTCGTTTGTTCAGAAGCCTCCCCTGGTTAAAGCAGCCAGAGGAAAATCACCTTGAAAGCTCAACTCACCAATCACCTCCTCCAGGAAGCCTTCCCTGAATTCCTTGACAGGACTAGGTCATTACTCTGCAGGCCTGAGCACCACAGCACTCTTCACGGCTAACTTTCACATTGCAACCCAGGGTCTAACCCAGTGTCTGACCCACAGTGGGCTCTCCATGCATGAAATGGGTGACTAAACTCACCTGCTGTGTGACTTTGGATCAGTGACTTCACCTCTCTGAGCCTTGATTTTCCTATCTGTAAAATGAGTTGTGGCAAGGCAGCATTCAGAGGGTCCTTGCAGATGTGATTAAATCAATTAAGGTTCTTCTTGAGATGGAGGGATTAGCCTGGATTATCCAGGTGGCCCGGAATGGAATCACAAGGGTCCTCATGAGCAGAGGCAGGAAGGTCAAGGGAGGAAGTAGGAGCTGGGACAATGGAAGCAATTGTTTTCTTGCCTGTTCTAGCTTCTGGAGGTCACCAAGGGGTCACAAGCAGAGAAACACAGGCAACCTCCAGAAACTGGAAAAGGCAAGGAACAGATTCTCTTCCTCCGGGACATGCCAGGAGAGCTGGCCCAGCCCACACCTTGGCTTTAGCCCAGTGAAACTGATTTTGGAGTTCTGACCTCCAGAACTGTAAAGAATAAATCTGTTCAGCCTGGGCAACATGGCGAAACCCACTCTCCACAAAAAATACAAAAATTAGCTAGGCATGGTTGTGTGTGCCTGTGATCCCAGCTACTCAGAAGGCTGAGGCACGAGAATCAGTTGAACCTGAGACACAGAGGTTGCAGTGAGCCGAGATTGTGCCACTGCACTCCAGCCTGGGCAACAGAGCGAGACTCTGTCTTAAAAAATAATAAATAAATAATTGGCCGGGCGCGGTGGCTCAAGCCTGTAATCCCAGCACTTTGGGAGGCCGAGACGGGCGGATCATGAGGTCAGGAGATCGAGACCATCCTGGCTAACACGGTGAAACCCCGTCTCTACTAAAAATACAAAAAACTAGCCGGGCGAGGTGGCGGGCGCCTGTAGTCCCAGCTACTCGGGAGGCTGAGGCAGGAGAATGGCGTAAAACCCGGGAGGCGGAGCTTGCAGTGAGCTGAGATCCGGCCATTGCATTCCAGCCCAGGAGACACAGCAAGACTCCATCTCAAAAAATAAATAAATAAATAATAATAATAATAATAATAATAATAAATAAATAAATAAACAAATTTGTGTTATTTTAAGCCACTTGTGGAATTTGTTACAACATCCCTAGGCACCTGGCACACAGTAGGTACTCAAAAGTGGCAGTTCTGGCCAGGCGTGGTGGCTCACACTTGTAATTCCAGCACTTTGGGAGGCCAAGGCAGGAGGATCACTGCCCAGAATTCAAGACCAGCCTGGGCAACATAGCAAGATGCCATCTCTATAAAAATTAAATTGGCCAGGCATAGTGGTGTATGCCTGTGGTCCCAGCTACTTAGGGGGCTGAGGTGGGAGAACAGCTTGAGTCCAGGAGTTCGAGGCTGCAGTCAGCTATGATCACATCCCTGCACTCCAGCCTGGGCAACAGAGTCAGACCCTGTCTCACACACACATACACACACTCACACACACACACAAAGGCATTTGTTAGTACCTTGACCCCACACCCTCTTCCATCTGCCTGCACATTCCTTCCTCCTCTCACTCTCTGGGACACCCATCCCCTTTGCCACCCAGGGCTCCCCTCCTGCCCATCCTCTGAGGTCTGGCTCAATAGCCACCTCCTCCAACGCTTCACTGAACTGACATCCAGGAATGCTAATCCCTTGAACAAATGTGTTTCCTTGAGTGGTGCCTGAGCTATGGCTCCCAAAGAGGCCAGGCTTGTGATCCTCTTTGTACCCCCAGCCCTGTGTACAGGGTCCAGTGGCCCCAGTCATGTAAACTTTATACCAAGGAATTTTCAAAACGAAAGTACCTAATTCCAAGGCCAGAAAATGGACTCTCCCGGACTTCGGGTTCCAGCTGCTTTCCCGTCCTCTCCAGGTAGAGAAGCTGGCCTTGGGGACCCCTGTGTGGGAACCAGAAATCCCCCAGCAAGGCCTCCTTGTCTTGCCTCCCACTGGGGTCCCTAGAACCAGCCTTCCCTTAGGCTCCACTTAGGAGCAGGTTAAGGTAAAGCAGGGAGGGCAGGAGACCAGCTCAGGGTGGGGACGGGGGACCCTGGATGGATGACGGGGACTGTTCCCATTAATCTGGCGTCTTAAAGCAGTAACAGCAATTACCGCATGCCAGGCTGCGAGCTAAATGCTTTCCACACGTACCTCATTCAATCCTCTCAACAGACTCATGAGCTAGGTACTATTATCCCCATTCTACAGATGAGGAAACCAAGGCTCAGCAAGTTAAGTAGTTTGCTCAAAGCCACCCAGCTGGGCACAAAGGAGCCACGTTTAGAAACCAGATTTGCAGGTGCAGTGGCTCACGCCTGAAATCTCAGCACTTTGCAAGGCCGAGGCGGGCAGATCACCTGAGGTCAGGAGTTCAAGACCAGACTGACCAACATGGAGAAATCCTGTCTCTACCAAAAATACAAAATTAGCCGGGTGTGGCAGTGCATGCCTATACTCCTAGCTACTCGAGAGACTGAGGCAGGAGAACTGCTTGAACCTGGGAGGTGGAGGTTGTGGTGAGCCAAGATTGCACCGTTGCACTCCAGCTTGGGCAACAGGGGCAAAACTCCATGTCAAAAAAGAAAAGAAAAAAGAAAAGAAAAGAAAGAAAGAAAAAAAGAAACCAGATATATCTTCACCAGAAACTGAGCTTAAAACGACACAATTCGCGCTGGGATCCAGCTCTGTCTTGCTCTTGATATTCACCCTGGGAGACGGGTAGCCAAGCCCAGTGGGAAGGACTGTGGGGACCGGTGTTGATTCTGTGCTGCAGCTTGAGAACCTGGAGAGGGGACTTCACCACTCTGCACCTGTTTCCTCATCCACAAAATGTGATGAGCTGACCTCACAGAGGGTGCATTGGGATCTAATGAGACCATGCACAGAAGGGGCACAGCACGCCTGGGACAGAGTGAGGCCCTCTACCTATCACAATACCTTATTTTGCAGATGCAGGACTCATTTGTCCCACTGCGTGACTCACTTGTCTCAGGTCACCCACAAGCTCTGATGCCTTGACCAGCTCCCCTCTGCCCAACCAAAGGACAAACAAGGGAGGCTTTGATGGGGCTGTTAATAGGGTCATGTCCCACAGACCCTAGAGGCTGGGTGGGGCTGGGAGGCTTCCCAAGCAGGTGGCAGTGAGCTCCCACCTGAGCTATGGCAAGTAGAGACCTAGGCGTGAAATTGCTCAGAGGTCTATAACTTAAGTTTCATGCAAGGACTCATTCATTCAACATGCCTCTGTTTAAAGTCTGCCAGTGGCTACCTTCCTTGCACCTCACTCTGCAGCCCTGTAGGCTCTGGCCCTCCTGTTATGGCTGTGACTTCAGTGGGGCCATTACTTGTTCCCTTGCTCACGGTCTCCTCACAATTCCAAATACTCACCAAGTTCTCTCCTGCCTCAGGACCTTTGCACTTGATGTTCTCTCTGCCAAGGATGCTCTTCCCAGCAGGACAGGCTCCTGTAGTCCCAGCTACTCAGAAGGCTGAGGTGGCAGGAGTGTTTGAGGCCAGGAATTCAAGTTCGGCCTGGGCAACACAGCAAGACCCTGCCTCTGAAAGAAAAAAAATGCTCTTCCCAGACTCTACCCATGGCGGTTCCTCCTGCTATTTAGATCTTTGTACAGACAGGCCTCCTTCTCTCACCCCCAGTCAAGGAGCCCTAGCCGTCACTTCACCTGCTAATTTTCTTCCTAGCACTTACTGCTCTAAAATTATCTTCGTCATGTATCTAAGCATTTGTTTGCTGTCTGTCTCTTCCCACCAGGATGCCAGCTCCATGATAGCAGGGGCCGCATTGTCTCTGCTGATTCCTCAAGACTCAGCAAGGTGCCAGGTGCCCAGTAAATGAAGTTTACATGAAACCAATAGAGTTTTGAAATCGAAAATGTTTCTCAAACTGTAAAGAAGTGGGCACAGGTGAGGGCTAATGGTGGAGTGAGGGTGGGGGCCTGGCCTGACGCTGGAAGCTCCCGAACGCAGGGCGCTAGAGTACTCCCGGGCCTCACCGGGATCCCACCGCAGAGGCCCCCTCCCGCAGGCCGGCGGGAAGGCGGGCGGGGGGCGCGCAGTGGGGCGCGCGGACCGCCAGGGGGTGCTGTCGGGGCGCGCACGGCCCACCTGGCGCCCCGGGCCGCGAGCGAGCGCAGCCAGGCCGCCCGGGAACTTTTTTCCTCGCGCTCTCGCTCTCCTTCTCCCCCCGCGCGTCGCCCGCCCGCCCGTCCGCTCTTCCTGTGCGGAGGGGATCGCATTTCCCCGCGGCACCCGCGGACACCAGGCAGGCCCGGCCGGGTGCGCGGCCAGGGCCAGGTCCCCACGCCGCCCGCTCCCCGCGCCCCCGGGCGCCGCCCCCGCCCGCGGCTGGGCTCCGAGAGACTAGTGGGAGAGCGAGTGCGGCGAAGGCGAGAGGCGAGCCGAGCAGGCCGCCCAGCCCGCGGCCCCAACGCCGGCGCGAGGAGGGGGCGGTGCGGCCCACCCTCCTTCCTGCCTGGCCGCGGGCCGGCCGGGCCGCCGCGCCCCGACCCCCATGGCCACCCAGGCCTCCGGGCCGCGAAGTCGCAGCGCCAGACCCAGGGCCCCCGAGTGAGCGCGGGCGTCGAGGTGAGCAGCGAGCGCCGGGGCGCGGGGGGCTCAGTGGACGCTGCCCCGGGGCGGGGGCGGCGCGAGGCGTCGGGATCCTGGGCCGGGTGAGGAGTCGAGGCGGGTTCGGGAACCGAGCGCGCGCGCTGGGTGGCGATGTGGGGTCCGCGGGGTCCTTGCTTTGTGTGGTGTGGGGGGTGCGCGAGGTCACCGGATGGACGTCTTGGGAGCTGTAGGGTGGGGGCGCCCTGCGCCGCGGTGAGGGTCTTCTGGGGGATGTGCGGCCGGCTGAAGTCGGGTTGGGGCATGGCGCGAGGGGCGAGTGTGGCAAGGGCTCTGCGTGCGCCGAGGCGCGGAGTGTTTGCGGAGCGTGGGGTGGGGACGTGGGGAGCATTCGCGCGGCGCTGGGGGCGGAGGGGAGCTTTGTGAGTGCGTCCGAGGTGGGGGGTGGGGAGCTGACTTCCCCATGCGTGACCCGGGCCCAGCGTGGCCGTAGCGTAGGAGTCAGGGCCGGCAGGGGCGGCGAAGGCCGTGCGTGGCGAGATGGGGTGCGCGGGCGCTCTGCGCTGTCCCCACCCGGGCAGCGGCGCCGGGGCCTGTGCGCAGGCCCCGAGGCCGGGCAGGAAGCGGCCCCCGCGACTTGGGGAGCTCTGTAGCGGCCCGGCCCGGGACGCACGGGCCCTTCGGGAATGACGTCACGGGCGGGGGCCCCGGACACGCGAGCCTGGCACCCCATAGACAGCGGCGCAGCCCGCCGCCCCGCCGCTCTTTTCGAGGTCGGCCCCCCCCCTCCCGCGCCTTGAAGGCAGGGAACCCGGGAGGAGGACATGGGGGCCGAGTGCGGCGGGGACAGGGGGTGGCAGGACGCGAGGGTGACATTTGGAGCCTGGTCGCTTCAGGGGCCTCCGTGGTGGGGCGGAGGGGAAGCGAAACACCAGCCAGGCCCTAGGCCGTCGCGGCCACAGCTTCCTGGGGCGCCCGTTTTCCCGGCGAGCAGTTTTCCTTCTTGGGACTCTTGGTCGTTATCCAGTCCACGCAGGGGCCCGAGTGTGGGCTGCAGCGGTGCCCTCCTGCGCGGAGCCAGGGCTGGCGGGGGCGCGGCGGGCCTTGGGCTCTGAATGGATGGGAGCGAGTGTAACAATGCGCCGGTGGGGGCTGGGGGAGGGGAGGCCGCGCGCCTGAATGGCGGAGCCGGCCGGGCGCTGCTCCGCGCGCCGCACTCTCTCCCGCGCCCCCTTCCTCGCGGTTTCGGCGGACCGGGATTCAGGGACCCACTCGGGACTTGCGTGGTTCCTCCCACCAGTATTGCCCCCCCTCCCTCCCCCTTTATGTCTTTTCCAACGCAGTAGTGTGTTGAGAATTCAAGGGCATTACATCTGGTTGCAATCCAGTTTCATGCCGCTGCCGGGCTGTTAAGACCTCGCGCTGACGTCAGAGCAGGGGAATTACTTCTTTTTATTTTATCTTTTTTTAGTTGTCTGCTGCCCTGGGAGGAGAGGCGGGGGTGGGTTAGGCAAGCTCTGATGTGGAGGCGCCAGCGTGATGGGAGCCCCGAGCTGGGGGCTCTGCTTCTCTTCCTGCCACTGCCTCCCTCCGTTCTCCATACAAACCTCGTTCTGCTCAGGGTCAGGCCCACCCCAGGTGGGGGGCAGCCCTCGCTGCAGACTGAGTGGTGGCCCCTCCCTGCTGACCACACAGCTGGGTTTTCAGTGGCTTCCCTGGGACGTGGCCCTCGGGATCTGGAAGCTGGAAAGGAATCTTCTAGTTTCCCACCCCTCCCCCTCTTGACAGGCAAGCCGGTAGGAGCAAGAAGTGGCCTTTTGCGTGACACAGAAGTGGACACAGTCATTCTGATCTCAGGGCAGGCTCAGCCCTATAACTCTGGCAAAAGCTCTCACAAGCAAAAGACTTGGAGAGGAGGAGAATGTATCAAGGCGAGATCCAGGCCCTAGAAGCCAACTGTGGAGTGGGCAAAATAGGACCTTTCCACCAACCTAGCATCCCTCTGGCTTCTGTGGAGATAAAGGGAACTCAGGGGTACTGGATTTGCCTTTCTCTTCCACTAGACTGTGGGACTCTTACAGGCAGGGACCCTGTCTTATTCTGTTTATTTTATTTTTGAGGCAGGGTCTTGCTGTGTGGCCCAGGCTGGAGTGCCTTGGCACAAACACAGCTCACTTCAGCCTCAACTTCTGGGGCTCAAGCGATCCTCCGGCCTCAGTCTCCTAAGTAGCTGGGATCATAGGTCCCCGATACCACACCTAGCTAATTTTTAATTTTTTTTTTTTTTCCTAGAGACAGGGGTCTTGCCATGGCTGGTCTTGAAGTCCTGGGCTCAAGCGATCCTCCCTCTTTGGCCTCCCAAAGTGCTGGGATTGCAGGAGTGCGCTGCGCCCAACCTTACTCCTCTTTAGACTCCCAAGCCTAGACCAATGGCTTTCAAACTCTTGCCCGTGACATATAGTAAGAAATACATTGTAGGTAACTACACAGGTCACGCTGTATGTAGCTGAAACAAAAGTTTACTGAAATAACTCCCTTACTGTCTGCTGGTCTGTGGTACTTTTTGTTCTAGTGTATTTGATTTTTTTTTAAATTACTGATTGCTACCCACGAAATTAATTTTGCAATCCACTGATGGATCATACCCAGAATTTGAAAGAAACGGGCCTAGGAAATGAATTTGCCATCTATTCATGCAACAAATGTTCATTGCAACCCTAATAATTCCTGCCATTTTAAACTACTCAAGTAACACTTGGATACTTGGGTGAAAAATGCAAATAAGCCAGAAATATATGTAGTAAAAGTAAAAGTTCCCTTGGCACCCTCCCCCAGGTAATAGTTTGAACGGGTCCTTCCAGACTTCTTGTTACGTGTGTGTGTATATATGTGTGTGTGTGTGTGTATATCTCACATATACCAATCCATGCATAGTTTTCTTTATCCCCAAGTGAGGACACACTGACTGTGGGCTCTTACTCGGCAGCCTTTTTCCTCTCTGTCTTGGAGAGGCTGGTTGTATGGCGAAGTCCTTCAGGGCAAGTTCTGGGTTGACTCCTGGCTCCACCACATGCTGAACAGGCCATTTACCTCTCTGTGCCTCAGTGTCCCCATCTTTACAATCAGGAGAATAACAGTACAGACCTCACAGGACTGAAGTGAAGATGCAGTGAGTTAATCCATATGAAGTTTAGAGCAGTGCTTATGCCAGTAAATGCTGATTGCTGCTGTCATTATTGTATTATTATTGCTATTCTATCTCCATGGCAGCCCATGTTTGAAATGCATTGCTTTTAACAGCTGCCTGTGGCCATGGCATGGGTGTCTTTTTCCTCCCCTGTCCAATGTGTGGCTCCACAGGGAGGGAGGAGGTGCAGCAGCAATGGTGTGTACAGAGCAGCGTCTCTGTGGGAGAGGCACCTGGGTGCTGGGCCCAAGGGAACAGGGATTTTCCAAGGACCCACTGTTTCCAAAGTTCTGTGCTTAATGTCGGGGTTCAAGCAGGAAGCATCCCTGTACTTGACCACAAGAAGGTCACAGCCCAGTGGGTGATTGGGACCCAGCTCATAGCCAAGGCCTTGACCAGAGCTGGGGGCTTCCTGGAGGAGGGGCCTTTGAGCAGGTGCTTCAGGCACAGCGAAGTAAGAATGAGAGGGGCATTCCTGGCAGAGGGAACACAGTGAGCAGAGCAAGTCTTTGGAGGCTGGAAGGGATGTGGCCTGTGTGCTGTGGCCAAGAGGGGAGGACTTGGCTCAGAAAGAATGGTGGTGGAAGAGGGATGGGCTGTTCCTGGGACCTCCTCACTGGCCTCCCTGCCTCCATCCTGTCCCCTCCCAGGTGCTGGCCAGCAGCACTGTCAGTGATCATTCTAAACCCAGCAGATAACCTCCAGTGGCTCCTGCTGCCTTCTGAATAAAGGTCCCATCTGTAGTTCTTCCCACGCTGCCCAGGGCCATTTCTGGTGTCCTCTGCCTGCCCTGTCCTCATTCAGTCCTGTCCCCTCCAGCCACAGCTGGCACCTCCTTGTTAAGATGTAGCCATGTGCATCCCTGCCTCTGTGCATCGGGCTGGGCTGTTCCTTCCACCTGGGATGCCCTTCACCTTCCTCCCTGCTGCCCCAGACCAAAACAGACGTCCTGTCTCCTCCTCCTCTGACCTCTGAGGCAGTATGAGTCATCTCCCTTTGTCTATACTCGTGGTGTAGCGTTTATCACGGAATTATCGGCAGTTCTGCCAGTGTCTGTCCTCCCCATGAGGCTGGAGCATCAAGGCCTGAAAGCACGTCTCCTTGCTCTCTCCGGCCCAGCGCCAAGGGCGAGGCCTAGAACACAGGACGCTCAGAAATGCTTCCTGGCAGGAGGGCCAGGTGAGGTAGAGAGGGTGAGAGCCCCGACCACTGTCTTCCGTGGGCCCCTTGGATCTTTAGCAAGGGCATGCTGAGGTCTGTGTGGATCTTGTGCTGTCAGACTTTAGATGAGTGGGCTGAGGGGCTTGGTGGGGTAGGGGGGCAGGGGGGTGGTGGGCAGCTTCCCCAGGCTGCTTCCTGAGAGGGCTGGGAGAAACTGGCTCGTCCTGTTCCCCAGTGATTGAGGCAGAGCTGTGCCCTGTTCCTGGTGGGTCACTGGGGATCTGAGATTGGAATGTGAAACCAGGGAGGGGGAGGCAGGGCTGGAGGCTGCCTGCAGGCTGGGGCTTGGCTGGCAAAGGACAGATTTTGCTCCACTGGTTCTTGAACCCATGTGAAGAGTGTGTGTGTGTGTGTGTGTGGGTGTGGTGTGGGGGGACAGAGCCGGGGAAGGGAGAGATGGGGAAGAGAAAAACATGAGGGCAGAGAGGTGGAGTGGGGGTGGGGGACCTGGGGAGTGTTGAGCAGGGACAGGGAGAGATGGAACTGGGGGGATGACAAGGAGTGAGGGGGAAGTTCCCGCTGCTGCTGCTGCTGGAGAGTATGAAGAGTGTGCTTAGGGCCAGGAAGGAAAGCAGCCAGGCGCATCGGCTCCCACCATCGTCAGCCATGCCTTCCTTGTCTGTCCAGGAGACAACCCTAAGTGTTCTCTTGCTCGGCTCCATGCTGGCAC
Source organism: Piliocolobus tephrosceles (assembly GCF_002776525.5). Classification (NCBI taxonomy): domain Eukaryota; kingdom Metazoa; phylum Chordata; class Mammalia; order Primates; family Cercopithecidae; genus Piliocolobus; species Piliocolobus tephrosceles. The sequence continues at coordinate 17,555,301 of NC_045449.1, forward strand.
GGCCCCAGACAGGAGCAAGCTTGTGGTCCAGGCTTTGAGGCCCGTGAAGTCTAGGGGCCAGATGGACGATGAGCATCCGTTTTTTTTTTTTTTTTTTTTTTTTTTTTTTCTTGAGATGGAGTCTCACTGTGTTGTCTAGGCTGGAGTGCAGTGGCACAATTTTAGCTTACTGCAGACTCTGCCTCCCAGGTTCAAGCAATTCTCTGGCTTAGCCTCCCGAGTAGCTGAGATTACAGGCACCCGCCACCACGCCCAGCTAATTGAGCATCCACTTTCTGTACAAAGTGATCAGGCTTGGGGAGAGAAGGTGCCTAGGATGCTGTGCAGAGGCAGGAGGGAAGGGTGGAGCAGGCGAGCATAGGGTGGGGGGCAGGGAGGCCATTAGGCACTATGGTGGGGAGCCAGGACTGCTGGGGAATCTTCCTTTCCTCTCTGGCCTCAGTCTCATCTATAAATGGGGGGAGGATGGACTGCTCTTGGACTGATGGTCTGTGGACCCAAGTCACCCACTCCTTGGGCATGAGAAACCAGGGACCCCATGGAGACAGCTGATAGAACAGGGGCAGCGGGCATGCTCAGAGCGTCTACAGGCCCATGGTCAGGGGGCTTAAGGGAGAACATGCAGAATCCAGTGGAGCTTGGGTTCGCCTCCTAGAGTTCCCTTCTTGGAGTCTGTGCTCATCTGGAAGGAGAGATAGGGTCGGGGTAGGGGAAAGCACTGGATTCAGAATCAGGAAAAGCGTTTGAGTTTTAACTGAAGCATCCCTTGGGCAAATCACTTTCCCTCTGTGAGGGTCAGTTTCCTCTTCTGTCAAAAATGTGAACGGGCTTTGTTGTAAGCATTAAAGGTGAGCTGCGGCACCGTGGCTCACACTTGTAATCCCAGCCCTTTGGGAGGCCAAGGCAGGCGGATCACTTGAGGTCAGGAGTTTGAGACTAGCCTGGCCAACATGGCAAAACCCCATCTCTACTAAAAACACAAAAATTAGCCAGGTATGTAAAAAAATTAGCCATGCCTGTAATTCCAGCTACTTGGGAGGCTGAGGCACGAGAATCACTTGAACCCAGAAGGCGGAGGTTGCAGTGAGCCAAGATAGCACCACAGCACTCCAGCCTGGGCGACAGAGTGAGACTCCGTCTCTAAAAAAAAAAAAAAAAAAAAAAAAGAGTGAGTGTTGCTGTGTTTTGTGATCTGGAAAGCAAGCAGGTCCTATAGCTTGGGGCCGTAAACACAGGCTTTGGGGTCACACCAGCCTGGGTTCAAATCCAGGTACCAACTGCTCACTGTCAGGCTCCATTTCCCTCCCCTTTAAAATGGGGGTAATAGGCAGGGTGCGGTGGCTCATGTCTATAATCCTGGCAGTTTGGGAGGCGGAGGCGGGTGGATCACTTGAGGTCAGGAGTTCGAGACCAGCCTGGCCAACGTGGTAAAACCCATCTCTACTAAAAATACAAAAATTAGTCGGGCATAGTGTCACCTGCCTGTAATCCCAGCTACTTGGGAGGCTGAGGCAGGAGGATGACTTGAACACGGTGGGGGCGGAAATTGCAGTGAGCCAAGATCGTGCTACTGCACTCCAGCCTGGGTGACAGAGCAAGATTCAGTCTCAAAAAAATAATAATAAATAAAATGGGGATAATAACAAGCCCCTCCTGGTTGCTGGTGCATAGTTCCTCAGCTGGGCTATCACTGCTGGGCTGTTAGGCAGTTGTTTTTTGTTTTGTTTGTTTGTTTTTTGAGTTGGAATCTCACTCTGTCGCCCAGGCCGGAGTTCAGTGGTGTGATCTCAGCTCACTGCAACCTCCGCCTCCGGGTTCAAGTGATTGATTCTCCTGCCTCAGCCTCACAAGCAGCTGGGACTATAGGCATCTGCCACCATGCCCGGTTAATTTTTGTATTTTTAGTAGAGATGGGGTTTCACCATGTTGGCCAGGCTAGTCTCAAACTCCTGACCTCATGATCTGCCTGCCTTGGCCTCCCAAAGTGCTAGAATTACAGGTGTGAGCCACCACACCCTGCCTTGGGCAGTTATTTTTATTGCTAAAGTGCTTTGTATGTAGAAGAGATCGCTATTGTTGTTGTTATTATTATTATTTTTTTTTATTTTTATTTTGAGTTGGAGTCTTGCTCTGTTGCCCAGACTGGAGTGCAGTGGCTCAACCTTGGCTCACTGCAACCTCTGCTTCCTGGGTTCAAGCAAGTCTCCTGCCTCAACCTCCCTAGTAGCTGGCATTACAGGCACGCACCACCATGCCTGGCTAATTTTTTTTTATTTTTAGTAGAGACAGGGTTTCACCATGTTGGCCAGGCTGGTCTCAAACTCCTGACCTCAGATGATCCACCCGCCTCGGCCTCCCAAAGTGCTGGGATTACAGGCGTGAGCCACCACGTCTCCGGCCAATTATTATTCTTTTTCCATTCATGCCAGGTCACATCTAAACCTTACCTGTAATAACATTGGCCAAAATGAGGAGTTTGGTGCTTGTTTCTTTTCTAGCCAGGTCAAGGCAGATGGACTGAGTGGGTCTTTTTACACATGGGGCAGGTGAGAATTACTAGTTTTCTGGCGAGAGTTTCTGTATGTAAAGGGACTTTGCTCCAGTGGTGTAGGTGGACCCCAGGAAAGCATCAGCAACTTGTGACTTCAGTAGCAGTGTAACCACAAACTCTCATTCATTCATTCAGTCATTCATTCATTTATAAATCACGTGTGGAACACCAGGATACCGAGAAAACAGCCATGAATGAGATGCAGCTCTAATGCAGCATAGTGGATATGCATACATATTTTGGACTTTGCCTGGGTTCAGATCCAGGGTCTACCACTTGTGAAGTTAGCCAAGTTACTTATCTCCTTTACTTGGTTCCATCATCTGTAAAAGGTTGGAATTGATAGAATCTACCTCATAGGGTGGTTGTTTGTTCAAGTCCAGCATCAGGTACATAGAAAGTGCCAGAGCATGGCCCTTCCTCCATTGTTGCTTTTATTTTTTTTTATTTTTATTTTTTTTTGAGACGGAGTCTCGCTCTGTGGCCCAGGCTGGAGTGCAGTGGCAGGATCTCAGCTCACTACAAGCTCCGCCTCCCGGGTTTACGCCATTCTCCTGCCTCAGCCTTCAGAGTAGCTAGGACTACAGGCGCCAGCCACCTCGCCCGGCTAGTTTTTTGTATTTTTTAGTAGAGACAGGGTTTCACCGTCTTAGCCAGGATGGTCTCGATCTCCTGATCTCGTGATCAGCCCGTCTCGGCCTCCCAAAGTGCTGGGATTACAGGCTTGAGCCACCACGCCCGGCCGCATTGTTGCTTTTATTCCTGTCCTAAAGGATCTCATGAACCAGCTTGGTGCTGGAGGAGGTCACCCTGGCCAGGCTTCTCCATGAGGGTTGGCATCCAGAAAGGGGTGCCAAAGCTCCCCAACTCCTTGAATCAGACCCTTCTATAGCAATCTAGAGCTGCTTCTATGCTTGGCTGCTGGGGCCTGATGCTGGGGAGGTCGTGTGAGGCCTTATTCACCTGGGAAAGTTGGCCTCTGTCTGGCACCGGTGTGCTTGATTTTAGAAGAAATTTCAGTCCAGGCCGGGCGCCATGGTTCACTCCTGTAATCCCAGCACTTTGGGAGGCCGAAGCGGGTGGATCACCTGAGCCCAGGAGTTCAAGACCAGCCTGGCCAAACGTGGTGAAACCCTATCTCTACTAAAAATACATAAAGATAGCTGGGCATGGTGGTGGGCGCCTGTAATCCCAGCTACTCAGGAGGCTGAGGCAGCAGAATTGCCTGAACCTGGGAGGCAGAGATGGCAGTGAGCCAAGGTGATCGTACCACTGTACTCCAGCCTGGGCGACAGAGTAAGACCTTGTCTCAAAAAAAAAAAAAAAAAAAAAGGGAATTTCAGTTTCAAGTATGAAAGCAGAAAGTGTTTCCTAATTGAGTACTCCTCACCAGCCGGAGGCAGCAGGACTGCCTGCCTTTGTGTGGACCTTAGGCAGGTCCCTCAAGCTCCCTGAGCCCATTTCCTCCTTCATCAAAAGGCGAAAGTAATAGGACCTATTGCATAGTTTTGTTGTTAAGAGGATCAAATGAGATAGGGCCTCTAAAGCACTTAGCCAGTCCTGGGCACGGAATAGTGTGCTTAGTAAATATTGTGCCTATTAGTGATAATCAGAATTCTCAGACAATGTAAAGTAAAAACCACCTGAAAGATGTCTTAGGAGCTAACAGCTTCATAGAGATGTGAAGTTGCTCCCACCAGCCCAAGTGGACAAAGAATTATTACAGCAGCTAGAGAGACAGGAGGCCCAGAGAAGCTTAACTCCTGTAGCAAAGTCACCCAGCATTCTGGCTTGGGGTGGGCAGGGCTGGGGAACCAGAGCTGGCTTTCAGTCTGCTGCTCTCTGCTGCTTTGATAGTGATTCTTTCAGCAAATAGCTATGGGCAAACGGCATTGATACACAGCTGAGGTCACATGGGCCTGTCTTCTGGAAGCTTCTGTTCTGATAGGGAAAATAAAATTTCTACATGATTATGATAAGAGGTAAAATAAAATCACATGTTCTATTAGAAGGGTAAAGTCGTGTATTCATTCATTCAAGGGGGCTCTGTGCCAGGCTGTGGAGCAGTGGGTCTCATTCGGGGGTGATCTTGTGTCTCAGGGGACACTGGGCCATGTCAGGAGACATTTTTGGTTGTTTCAGCTAGGGAGGTGCTGCTGGCATCTAGTGGGTAAAGGCCAGGAATGCTGCTAAACATCCTACTGCACACAGCAGCCCCTGGAACCACACCATCAGCTGGCCCCTGATGTCTGTGTGCTGACGGTTGAGATGAGATCCCAGCCTTGAGAAGCAGCAGTGGCCAGGCAGATGGAGCCCCTGTCCGTTTGAAGCATATAACGTGGTAGGTGAGCAGACATTACAGAAATGATTGCCTAGATATGGATTTATAATGTGAGCTCTGAAGGAAAAAGTAGCAGGAAGAAAGAGGGATGTGGGCCTTTCCACTCCTTCAAGGGAGGGCTTTTGGGGAGATATTTCCAGCTGAGGGCACAGCCCAGGCAAAGGCTCAGAGGCAGAAAATGCAAGGATGTGTTGTGGGTGGGGAGGCTACCAGGTACCTGGTGTGTGCCTGGGGAGAAGTCAGAAAAAGAGCTGGCCTCGGGGAACCCAGGAAGTGGCTTCCAGAAGTAGGGAGAAGGCAAAGGAGAGGACTAAACCCTTTAGTCTGGTTTGAGGGAACTCCAACCCTCAGCATGTTGTTTTCTGCGGGATTGAGCAGGGCCAGGTGGGCAGTGGGAGCACCCTAGCCCCAGGTGCTACCCTCCAGTCTGGGGCCCAGCCTTTTCCTTTTCTCTTGTTTGCAGCCTTCTGATAGGTGGGAAAGACAAGCAGGAAAAAAGAGAGAAGCAGAGGAAAAACAATATTTTCATTTCAAACACAGATAGGGGTGGGGGAGGCGGGAAGGAATCTGGTTTATGTTACCTTTGAGACAAGCACAGAAAATCCCCACCGTGGCCCAAAATAGCACTAAAACAGACGTTTTGCCAAATCAGACTTAATTGAGTGGCTCTCTTCTTGACTCCAGCGGGATGTGGACGGAGCTGGCTTTGTTCCCTTGGGGTGACACTGTCCTCTGGGGCCACTGCCCTGGCTAATTAAACTGAGAGGACCTGGTCTCCCAGGCAGGACAGGAGCCTGGGGAGCTGAACTTGACAGCCCTTGGCCTCTGCCTGAGAGGGCCAGAAATGGTTACAGGGGTTGGGAAGGTGCAGGGTTCCTGACAGGAGGGCCAACTGAGTGAAGGCATTGGTGGGAGAGGCCTGGTTCCTCTAATACATGAGTATCTGTCTCTTTGGATGCTGAAAGGGATCAGGAGTAAAGGCAGCATTGAGTGCCTGCTATTGTGCCAGGCATTGGGTGGTCCTCGCTAAGTCTTATTAACTGTCCTATATCCACTATCAAGGAAACTGAAGCACAGAGAGGTTAAGTGATCTGCCTGAAGTCACAAAGCAACCAAGTGGCAGAGCTAGGATTAGAAATCATATCCGCAGGCTCCAAAGCCAGGCCCTGCCTGCTGCTTATCCCCTTCCCCATGTTAGTCACTCATCCATTCAGGAGCTAATTCCTGGCTATGAAATAATTTTGTGATCTTGTGGGAAATGAAGTCTTGTAGTCAGACAGCCATGAGCTTGGCTTCTGACCAGAGCAGTTTTTCTTTTCATGGCTTTCTCCCTCAGAGCCTCCTCTTTCCTCATCTATCAAGTGGGCATAATCATGCCTTTATCCTGGAGTTGCTGTAAGGGTTAAACTCAGCATAGAAGGGGATGAAAGGGGAAGGAGGAGGTCCCTGGGCCACCCAACTTGGCAGGGTGCAATAAAAGAGTCCTGGGTAGAGGGAGCCAGGCAAGATTGCAATATCTCTGTGCCTATCAGTGTTGGGTTTCTTTATTTGAAAGGGTAGAGAGGGCAGACTCTGCTCTGCAGGTAGAAAAGGTGTGGAATGCAGGTATTTATTTTTCTCTGCCTGTGAAAGCCCCGTTTTCGCTTAGGCTGTGTAGGGCTTCCCGACGCTGCCTTGGGTGTGCACATCTGCACACTCTGGGGTGCCTGCCATGCAGAGGCGTCTGCCCAGGGTGGGCACTGAGGGCATCCACCATGTGATGCCCCCGTGCAGCCGGTAAGCTCTCATCACAGCACCTGGGGTACCTGGGAGTCCCCAGAAACAGTGAGGATGGGTGAGGGCCATGAAACAAGGGCATCATTCCTCCACCTCCTCTGATCAGGCCCTCCTGGTCCCATTCATATCCTTATCTCCTGGCAGCCAGTGGGTTGTTGGGAAGGCAGGGGCAGCTTTCCTGATTGACAAACAAAACAAGCTTGCTCACAAAAGGAGAGGGGAGGCTGGCTCGGCCTCTCCAGTTCCCCTCCCCCTGCCCCAGGCATCTTTCCTGCTCCACCCAACTGGCACCCTACATTCTAAGATGCTGCTAGGGGGCTCCAAAGCCATTGTCGATGGTCAGGCCACCCAGGCTAGGAGCCCCTTGCACTGGGGAGGTGGATTCAAGGAGTGATAGGGTTGCCATGAGGCGGGGCTTGCTGCAATGGCCGCCCCTCCTTCCCTTCAGCTGGCTGGGCAGGCAGCTTGGAGAGGAAGCCAGGCGGCAGGTAGCTGAGAAAGACATCGGATCCAGGGGGAGCAGCAGAGAAAGCAAACAAACAGGGCTTTGTGTGGCTGCAGATTGGCGGCTCGGAAGGGAAGCCAGGCCTGTGGTAGGGGGAAGGGAGAGGAAGGAACGGGAGACCAGACCATTGCTTTGGGCCGGAGATCGGCGGCTGGACCAGCCCGGGCTGAGTGGCCGGGAAGTAGGGAGTGCTACTCCGTGTGGACAGGCATCTGGAGTCACAGCCTGGCCGAGTCCCAGCTCTGCCACTTCGCTCCTTAACAGATCTGGGCATGTTTGCCCACCTAATCTGGGCAGTCATTCACACGTAGGACTCGCTCGCGTAGGAGGAGAGTCACCTGTCCTGGCCCAGTCAGTGTCTGCTTTTATCCTACCCTTGTCCCGTCACTGCTGGGAGGACACAGAATCAAAGGGATTCAGGGTCTCCTGGGAGCTGGTAGCCTTGCCGGGTCTCCAGGGAGGGCAGAGACTTCTGCTTAGATCTGTGGGCACTTTGGAGGCTTTGACCGGGGACCCAGCCGTGCTGAGGGGAAACGGGTTCTCTGCCCAATAACGGATTCCTGGGGTGTAGGTGGGCAGAGGCTGGCATCAGGCCCCTAAGCCAGAGAAACCAAACTGCCCCCTCCTCGTCGCGGTGGGGACGCACGAGGTGCGGGGAGGAACATAGCCAGGAAGACGGGCCTTCCTGTGGGGAGGAGGGGCATCTTTTCTGGGGTGTGTGTCACATTCTGGATCTCAGCGAGGGCAGCCCCCAACCTGGCCCACCTCTCAGGGAGCTGGGAGGGCCTGGGCCTGGAGGAAAGGCATAGGTAGGAACTTGTCAGGCCAGACGCCGGGGCAGCTCCACGCTCGCCTCCGAGGCCATTTCCTTTCCTCTCCTAGACCTCGTGAAGGGGCGGCGAGAGGGCAAATGCCCGCGCTTCCTGCTGGTCCCTCCCCTCCCCGCCCGCGGCGCCCACCATCTTGGCCGCGCCGGAGCCTTCTCCGCGGCGGCGTCCCACAGGCCGCGGTAGGGGCCCGCGACGCCGACGCCGGGAGGGGGCCCGGGAGCCTCGGGGCGCTGAGGCCAGAAGAGGGGCAGGGGGGCGGGGCGGGCCGCTCGCGTCGCCATGGCAGCGCCTGGCCCGGCATGCTTCGCGGGGCGGGGCGGGGTGCCGAGGCTCCGCCCCCTGATGGAGCCCGGGTCTTTTTCCGGGAACGCCGGGGCTTGCAGGCCCAGGGCTGCGGCCGGCGCTTGCGGGTCACTGGGCCAGGCGGCGCGCGTCTCTGAGCTTCGCTCTCCCACTGCCTGGATGTTTGGGGAGAATGCAAGAGATCCTGTGCTTGTTAGCCTCGGGACGAGCTCTGCTCAGCGAGCCCGGCAACCCCACGGCAGGGGCCTCGGGAAGCCGCTTCCGGGGGCCAGGATATTGGGGAGGCTGGACCCCTACCCCGACTCCTGCCGCTTGGGGGCTATTGAAAGTGTAGGCCAGGCGGCCCCTCACCTGCAGTGTCTGGGTCTCGAACTCTTCTCCGGGACTGCCCATGGGTCAGTCAGGACCTACCCTTTGCCCTAGGGTTGGAGAAAGGAGGGGGCCTGGAATGCACACCTCACACGGTCCAGGCCTGGACCCTGCAGCCCCGTCCGGTCTCCCTCCAGCCCAGGAGCACGGGCGTCCCCTAGTTGGCAGTCGTTGGACTGTCTGGCCGGGAGGCACATTCCTACCTTCTGAGCTCGGGCACCCCGCCTGCCCTGGGGCAGACTCTTCCAGAACTTTACTGCCAACCCAGCCCTGCCCTTCTGCCAAAACTGCCCTGTCCCCACCCGGCCTTCTCGTGCCCTAAGTCCCTAGTTACTCCACAGCCACAACCGCCTTCTTTCCCCTAGTCTCTCTCTTTTTTTTTTTTTTTTTGAGCCAGAGTCTCCCTCTGTCGCCCAGGCTGTAGTGCAGTGTCATAATCTCCGCTCACTGCAACCTCCGCTTCCCAAGTTCAAGCGATTCTCCTGCCTCAGCCTCCCGAGTAGCTGAGATTACAGGCACTCACCACGGCTAATTTTTTTGTATTTTTAGTAGAGTCGAGGTTTCACCATGTTGGCCAGTCTGGTTCCAAACTCCCCACCTCAAGTGATCCTCCCACCTTCGCCTCCATAAGTACTGGGATTACAGGTGTGAGCCACCATGCCCGGCCTCCCGTAGTCTCTTAAGCAGCACCCTCTGTCACCTCCTACCTGTACTGAGCAGGCAGCTAAATTGAATGTTGGCCTTTGGGTCTCCAAGGGAGGCTGTGTGCTGGTTGAGAGGCTGTCCTTGTGCCTTTCTTCCTCCTCATCCAGGGCACATGCACAGAGAGGCTGAGAATGGGCTACAGTTGCAGCAGAAGAGACTCAGGGTTGCCACTGAAAAGAACTTCCCAGTCCTGAGCATTTTTTTCTTAATGAAATCGTCAGATTATTGATATATTGGTTGTAGAAATATCCAAAACTGCAGGAAAAAAGTAAAAAGTACTTTATAATCCCACCAGCAGAATGTAACTACTGTCAACCTAACTTTCTGTAGATGTATGATAAACCAATTATGATACATCTACGGAGTCATGCTATATATTTGGTTTTGTAAGGCACTTGGTGGTTTTAATAGCTTTTTTCTCACTATAAAAGGAGGACAGGCTTATTATAGATTTTTGGAAAATATGACAAATTAAAAAAAATTTCACCCATACTCTCAATCTCCAAAGGCAGCCACAGTTGTCTTCCCTCATCCCCCCCCACCACCCGTTCACAGGGTTTTTCACTTTGTGTTTTTTGTCTGTTTAGGTATGCCATCATTACTCCTGTATACACCAGTTGATATTCTGCTTTTCTCACTTAATGCTATTTAAGATGCTCCTGAACCACGTTCTTGGGAGAACTTCCAAGATGAGGCAGACATTTCTGGGGGTAATTTGTTGGACAGGCTGTTCACTTTCTGAGTTTGTCCTCTCCCTACCTGTAGCCCCCTGACAGAGTCCTTCCCCATTGCCACTAAACAATGATATGCAGCTTGGGTCAGGGGGTCCTGCTTGCTGGGGGCCCAGGAGGCTGCCTAGTGTGGACAGGGACATGCAAGAATTATGGCCCGATGCTGAGATCTGGGCTCCAATAGGAAGGGGCTTTACTCTGGCCCAGATATGCCAGGTTTCAGGGAGGTCTCAGACCTTGGCCTCATCCTCATTCGGGGCCTCCTTTGCCTGGGCACACTCAGACCTGAGGCCGCTTGTCGATCCTGTGACCCGCCTTCTGCTTTGACTTCCTAGGAGTTGGTTTCTGTTGCCCTTGACTCCTCAGCCCCTCTTCTCCAGCCTCTCTCTGGAGGCATGCAGGCCTGGCACCAGCACAGCCTCCCTCTGCCCAGCTGCCCCTCGGCCCTAGCTACAAGCTGCCCTTGTCCCCACCCATCCTTACGGCCAGGCCTGTCTCTTCTCCCCCATTCCAGAACAGTTCAATTCTAACACATCCAAGCCCTGCGTGAAACAGGCCTTGGGAAATCACAGTTGCCAGGGACGAATTGGCATTTAAAAGGCATCCAAGGCTTCGGGAAAAAAACTGAAGAGACAAGAGGATGCAGGGCCCTGTCTCAGAGCAGCAGCTGGATTTGTTGGATGGAAAAATCACAGAATGCCCCTTTCCTCGGGAATAACAGCCCTAGCTGAGGGGCAGCGGGTGTGGCACGGGCACTCCATGCCCTGCCTGGCCACCCCCTGCCGTCACCGTTGTGTCCTCTCAGAAATGAAAAGATGAGGGAGGGACATTGTCAGCCTGCAGCCAATGGCCCTGTAAATTCTATTCTCTTAACAGGTTTATTCAGTTATAAAATATTTAAGACCTGTTTCACTTTATCTGTATCCAGGAGGCAGCCCGTTTGGGGCTGAGATTGATGTGCTGAACATGATTTATTTATCTGAATTTGCTCTTGTGGTCTGGGCGTTACCTGGGTGTGGAATTTAACCAAGTGAACCAAGTGACAAGATGGGTTTGCGTGTGTTCTTGAGCTTGGGTGTGTGTGTGTGAAAAAGTGAGTTTGTGTTTGTGTACACGGTGGGGGGTTGCTGTCAGGTGGCTTGGGTGTCTGTATTTGTGACTGGGACCAACGTGTGGTTGTGTGTGTGTGTCTGAGTTGGGGAAATGAGCTGAGGGTATGGGTGCTCATACACCAGGCAGAATCCACAGCAGGTCACACGTTCTTTGTGTGTTGGGGGCACCTCTGTGTGCGGCCGAGTAGCTCTGTGTGCGTGTCCCGTGGTGTGAGGCCTGGTTCTCTCTCACCCACTTTTCATCATTGGTGGGGTATTGCACACTGACTGAGTTGCTGGGGCATCTGCTTTTCCATCCGGCCCTGGGTGAGCACTGACAACACCTGACTGTCTTCCAGCAGAACTGGGCCTTCCTGCCCTGCAGCCCAGAGACTAGAGGGAATTTGGCGATCAAGGTGGTCCAGGCCCACGGCCATAGCCCTAATGCAAAGCATGGCTCCTACTCCAGTGCTCTGCTCTGGGGTGACCCTGCCCCTCCCTGGGCTTCAGTTTCCTCTTCTGCTGCACAGAGGGCAGGCGCCCAGGTCCCTGTGGCTGCTCTCACACACGGGCTTCTGGGTGGCTCATGGCAGGCTTCGAGTATTGGGCTGGGGTTTGTCTCCTGCCACTCAAGAGTTGAGTCCCACCAGGACTCAAGAACAGCAAGGAATGATGGGAAAATCCCCACTGTGGGGCCCAACTCTGGATTCTGGGCATTGTCTCTGTCCCCTGTCTAGGCCCAGCCTTGGCCCAGTGGTCAGGAAAGTGGCAGGCAACCCTATTAACAGCCCTCGGTCCTCCCCTCCCCCCACGCCCCTTTGTATTGAATGTGTCTGTCACTACTTTCCTAATGAGGCTGCTGAGGGCCCCCCTGAGGCAGATACCTTTGCAGACCGGAGGTGAGGGGGTGGGCCAGCCTCAGGGTCAGGCCAGGAAGGGGAGCTGAGCCCTTCCCCTGCCTGCACCCCCGAGGCCAGCTCAGCTGTGAAGTCATTGAGGCCCCTCTCAGGCCCTGAGCCAGCTGTGAGCAGGCACCAGAGCTTGAGGAGGTAGGAAAGCTCATCCCAGGCACGGAATTTTCTTTGGCGCTGTGATTCTGTAGTAATAATACTTCCACCTGGTCGACATCTATGTTTGGAGGCCTACTGTGTGCCAGGCACTGAGATCAGCCACGATCTGGATGGACACAAAAAAATCCCTGCCCTTGAGGGAGGTGTGGCCAAAGGAAGAACGATATTAATCAAATAATCACGTGATTTGAGTCATGCATTCATGCATGGGAATGCAGGCTGATCACAAGCCAAGACAGAGGCCAGGCAGAGCTTCTCTGATGGAGACAGGGAGTCCTGTGCCTAGACTGGGGGCTGATCCAGGCACTGGGTAAAGGCTCAGCAGGGATTGAAGGAATCAGGAGACCCAGATTCTTGCTGTGTGGCCTCAGGCAACTGCCCACCTTCTCTGAGCTCCTAGGGGCTGGCATCTTCCTTCTGGCTCCCGTCACCTCTGAGTGGAACTCCGGCAATATGTGTCTCCTCTTCCGTGCTTTTTGCGCTCCCTGCCAGGGCCCTCAAGACATCTGTCGGCAACATCCTTGACTTTGGAATGCTGGAGGCACTGCCCCAGGGGATGCCTGGAGCCAAGCACAGCACTGCTGCCTCAGGCCCCACCTGCCAGTTCCTCTGAGCCCTTTTGCTCTCACAGAGCCACCTCCTGGACCGGAGAAAGCCTGGAAGACATGAAATTGAAGAATTAGTCCCCTATTTTCCCCCAAAATTGTAGAGAAAAGCATTTATTCATGAATTCACTCGTTCATTTGCTTGACTGGTGTTTCCTGAACACCTAGTAATTGCTGGGCGCATTGCACTCCATGTTGGACTGAGATGGCAAAGTGGTGGTCCTCCTGCTACGTCCTGCCCACAGACCTGTTTTGAAAGCCCATCCATTGTGGGGGGTAGGGGAAGAGGGGGAATCAAATCAATTGCCAGTGAATAATCGAGTGACTTCATTTCCAATTTCCAGTTTACATTTCTTCTGAATTATTCTACCCTGCTTCCTCCGACCACAGTTGGTGGTGCTGGCTATTGTCTGCCAGGTAGGATGGCCCACCCAGCCCACCAGCTGGTCCCATCCCCCACTACCCCACCCCACCCCGTGCCTCTCCTGGCCATGTCACACACGTTAGTGTGGCTTCCCAGTTATGAGCCCAGCCTCAGGAGCCAGACTGCTCAGGTTCAAAGCTCACTGTGGCTTTGGGAACTCGGGTGTCCCCCTCCAAGCCTCAGATTCCTCTTGTGTCAAATGGGATCACAAGGGCAAGTACCCACTACTCCTGGGGCTGTTGGGGAGATTAAGTGAGACAATTTATGCTAAATCCTTAAAACTCACATAAGCCTTGGCTGCTATCGTTGTTGAATAAATGAACCACTTGCAGGCTCAGACCGGGGCTTTGTGTCACATGGCACCTCCAGGCCTCAGTTTCCTCAGCTGCTGCTTTGGGAAAGCACATCTCTCTAGGTTGGGCCTCTTCCCTCGCCCTCCAAAGACCTATTCTTGGGGCCTGGGCCCTGTGAAACCTCCGGCTCTCGGACGCAGCCTGGAGCCCCAGAGACTAGGTAAGGCCCCGCGGCCCCGCCTCCTGTCGGCCCCAGGCGGGACTACCCCGGCGGGCCTCGGGCCGCGGGCTGGAGGCGCGGCTCCCGGCTTGGGGCTCCAGCGGCCGCGCCCCGCCGCCCCTCGGCGCTCGCGCGCAGCCCCTGCGGGGGTGGCCGCCATCAAAGCGTCTTCTCGTTCTTATGCTAATGAGCCCCATTAAAGCTTAATGGCTGCGAACGCGCGGGTTTAATTGCACCTGCCCGGGCCGGAGGCGCGGCGGGCCGCGGAAGCAGCTGCGCGCCGGCCCGGACGGCCTTAATTACCTGGAAAACGACACCCGGTGCGGGGGGGAGGAGGGAAGTGGAGAGCGGCGGGGCCTCCGCGAGGCTGGGCCTCCTCCGCCGAGGCCGCAGTTCGGTGCCGCTCATCCTCGGGGCGCGGCGCTGTGCGGGAGAGGCTGGCGTGGCGAGTTCGTTTCATTAATTTATCGTCCTGCCTCGGCGGAGACCCGCTTGCCCGCGCCCCGGAGTTCAACCGCGCTGGCCTCGTGCTCCCCCGCGCCGTCCCCCGGCCATCTTGGGCTTGGCATTCAAGGCCCTTCGGGACCTGCTGCTGCCACTGACCCAGTGCCACCCTCCTCTGCACGAACAATAATAATGGTGGTTACACACTACATGCCAGGCGCTCTGGAGGGTTGAATGGGACCTCGCAGATACCCCAGCTGCCTCATCTCGGCCTTACCCTCTTCGTCTTTAGAAGCTGGTACTGCTACCTGCAACAAAGATCCCTCTCCTTCCTCTCTCATCCTCCCTGAAACCCCACCCCTGCCCCTCCAACAAGATGAGCCTCTGTCCTCCTGGGATAGGGATGGGGATGGGGATGGGCCCTTTGTTCGGGGGTGGGCTAGCCCATGGTGAAAGTCGTGTGGATGTGTTCTCCCTCTGGACTGACATTTCACTGAGGCCAGTCTGTCTGACTGCCCTATCTCTGCATGCCCCTGCCATCTCCCTGGGGATGGCCCTGGGGTTGTGGGAGCTGCAGTGCTGCGCTGAGGCTGCTGCCTAGACAGGGGCTATGAGACTGATGGGAACCTCAGGGAAACCTTGAGACCTAATGGTATTCTCTGTGGGACTTCCCTGTGCTCCACCCCACCCCATCAAGTGATCCTGGGATAGGCGCCTGCCCCTCCTCCTCTCTCCCTCATTCCCTCCTCTCACTCTTCTCTTTTTGCAGAGGGAAGGAAAACAGGGAAGAGGGAGTAGGCAGACCGCTCATGCAGTTTTTAGATGGTCCCCTTTCCTTCCCCTCTCTCTTCCATGTCCCCGTGTACCCAGCCCTTCTTTTTTCTTTCTTTGTAGACAGTGTCTTGCTCTGTTGCCCCGGCTGGAGTGCAGTGATGCGATCATGGCTCACTGTAGCCCTCAACCCCTGAGCTCAAACAACCCTCCCACCTCAGCCTCCCAAGTAGCTGAGACTACAGGTGTGCATCACCATGCCTAGTAGCCCCTCCTTTCTGCCCTTTCCAGTCCCATCCCTCCTCCCTCTGTGCATCTCAGAGACCAAAGCCTAAAGCATCGCACAATGCCCATTGGGAGGCCACCCAGCCCTGGTCCTGCCTGTGTCAGGCAATGCTGAGAGCACAGAGGGGAGTCAGACTTGGGCTCTGCCCTCCAAGGACTCCAGTCTGGGGGAGGCAACTCTCAAAAGGAATACTTGTCCTCTAATGGAAAAAGGACCAATTTAAAGGAAGCAGAGAACAGTCTTTGAGCTGAAACCGGGAAGGCTGGGAGAGGCTTCTAAGCTCAGCCTAGAAGGAAGGATAAGTGTGAGCTGACTGGCGGGAATAACATTCCAGGTAGGGAAACAGTTGGAGTTCACCCCTGGCTAGGGCAGAACACTGGCTAACATGAGGGGAGAGGGGGTAAGGGACAACCACAGAAAAACTGAGCTCACTCCAAAGTCTGGAGGCATGAGGCTGGAAAGGTGGGCAGAGGGTCCTCTGTTGCCCAGCAACCTTCAGTGCCTCCCTATTGCCAAGAGGATCAAATACAGACCCTTCAGTTGGCACGAAAACTTGTACCACCCATCCCACGGTGCAGCCTATTATCTTCAGCTGGGTTCCTCACTACCAGGCCAAGCCTCAGATGATTATTGTGAGCCTACTGTGTATGGGAAGTGGGGATGAGCAGTGATTCCATCAGGGCTAATAGCAGTGGGGCCTGCTGCCCAACTCCATGCCCCTTCCCCCATTCTTGTCCCCAGATGTCCTTGCAGACAAAATGGAGGTGAATGGGCAGGCTGCCAGGGGCGTCAGGTGGCATCACAGCTGGGTGGACAGTCGTCCCTGATTAATGAGGTGGTGGAAACCTAGAGGGAGGTCCCTACTGGCATGCCTCGGGGTTCTGCCCTTGTTCTGGTCCAGGCAAGGAATGAGGCTCACAGGGGTTTAGCACCTCCCTGCCAGGCTATGTGTGAAACTCTTGGTATCTAGTAGTTTATCACCAGCCATGAGGTGGCTTCTCTTAATATCTCATTCTGCAGATGCAGACACTGAGGCCAGTTGGGGTGAGGAGTGAGCTCAAAGTCACTCATCTCTGAGGTGGCAAAATTGAGCCTCAGACCCAGGGCTGTGTGACTTCAAAGCCTGTGTGTGTAACTGCGGAGCTGTGGGGCATCAGTAATGCATCTGCTGCTTCTGCAAGACTGTGAGGAGGTGGGGCCCTGCCTTTCAACTTCGTCTCTCTGAGGGTGGTTAGCACTGCACTTTGCGTGTAGTAAGTGCTCAATAAATGCTTGTGAACTGGATGATTGGCGCAGTAAGCCGTGGGCAGGGCTCAGAAGCAGTGGGGAGGCTCCATCACTCTCCCTTCCAACCTGCACCTCCACCCCCAGGAGTTGGACAGGGGCTGTAAGGGGACTTGGAGACTCAAGGCTTCCAGGCAGGGAGTGGGCTCACAGGACGCTAGGAAGGATCCAACTTCCTGTCCAGGTTAGGGTCAGGAGGACAGCTGCGCCCCCTACCGCCCTGCTTGGAGGCCAGGCTGACACAGGAAGGCTGTACTGCAAGTCAGAATCATCAGCAAAACCTGGGGAATATAATGGGTGAGGGTTTCCATGCACAGTGAGGACTGCTTTCTGATCAAGCCCTTAGGCCCAAAACCTTTGGAAGGGACTCTCTCAGGGCAGTGCATTCTTGCAGCGATGGGAGCAGGAGTTCTCCCATAATCTATTTGGGGTGGGGACCCAGCTGTGGCTCTGGAAAGGTGTTAGATCATGGCTCAGGGGGAGGGGCCATTGGTGGGCAAAACAAGCATAGTGAAAACTGAGGCTCAGAGAGGTTAAGGTCACAGAGCAGAGCTGGGTCTGTTTTTGTTTCTGTTTTAGTTCAACAGGGGCTTGCTCTGTTTGCCCGGGTTGGAGTGCAGTGGTATGATCATAGATCGCTAGCCTCGATCTCCTGAGCTCAAATGATCCTTCCGCCTTGGCCTCCCAAAGTGCTGAGATAACAGGCATGATCCTTCATGCCTAGCTGGGGCTGTTTTCAAACTCCACCAACCCCTTTTCTTTTGTTCCGTTCTACTCTGTGCAGAACCTTCCTCTGGCTTCCCAGAAGGCCCAAGTCCTTGTCTTCAGAGGTCCTGGCTGTGGAGCCTTGGAGCATGGTCTCCCCTCACCCCAGGCCTCTTGGGTCTCCCTACTGGGGACTGTCTGTGGGAGCAGTGAGCCACCGTGCACCAGGGCAGCCCGGCTCCTCGGGGAGTGGCCCAGGCAGTCAGGGCAGCAGGCTTGATGGGCCAGGACCTGGGGACTCTGCCACGGTGGACCATTGTGCCCTCACCTGGCTTGCCAAGAAGGTGGAGTGCGTGTGCTCACCCTCACTTCTGAGGGGCTTTCCTGAGGCAGAGGCTGTCGCGGGACACCCAGTTTTGAGGCAGCCGGGGACACTCAGACCATGGTGGACAAAGACTTGAAGTCTCGTTTCAGCCCTGCACAAGGTGTGACCTTGGCTCCAGCACTGCTCCCTCTGGGCCTGTCCTTAGCAGAATCTGGGACTCACCGCATCATCTCCAGGGGTTCCAGCACTGGATGCCTGGAAGTGGATATGGCAGTTTGACGGGGCTCTTTGTGGTGGGGTGGTCAGAATGGCCCTCCACATGGGGGGCTGTCTCCCTAGGGCAGTCTTTAACCACCAGCCAGCCTCCCCAAGCACCTGTGCCAGGCAGTGGGGTATGTAAAGGCCTGGCACACACAGACAGGAGTTCCAATCTCAACCCCATCCTCATGAGCTCTGTGACCTTGGCGAGTCCCTTTACTTTTTTTTTTGAGACGGAGTCTTACTCTGCAGCCCAGGCTGGAGTGCAGTGGCCGGATCTCAGCTCACTGCAAGCTCCGCCTCCCGGGTTTAGGCCATTCTCCTGTCTCAGCCTCCCCAGTAGCTGGGACTACAGGCGCCCGCCTCGTCGCCCGGCTAGTTTTTTGTATTTTTTAGTAGAGACGGGGTTTCACCATATTAGCCAGGATGGTCTCGATCTCCTGACCTCGTGATCCACCCATCTCGGCCTCCCAAAGTGCTGGGATTACAGACTTGAGCCACCGCGCCCGGCCGAGTCCCTTTACTTTGTAGGCTTTAACTCTCATCTGGAACTCGAGATATGCATAGTCCTGACATCAGGACATTACCATGAATAGTAAGTGAAACTCCCACTTCAGGTCCTTAGCCTGGCGTCCAGGGCATGGGAGGAGCTAATACGTGGCCTCTGCTGCTTGTGTTGTTATTGGTAGTGGTGTTTGAAATGTCCTTAGAGATGTTGGCCAAAGTTTCCAGTTCCCCATCCTCCCAAGCCTGTGGGGAAATTGTACTTCCTGGTGGTCTTTTTGGGGGGGGGGTGTCACGTGACCAGTTATGGCCAGTGAGGTGTGAGCAGAAGTGACATGTCCCTTCTAGGCCAGAGCCTTTCATGGCCATGAGGATCCCCAGAACTCACTTTCCTCTGGTAGCCCAAGGTCAAGGTGGCAACTGCTCAGTGAGAGGGATCCTCCCTGCCACCGCGATGGATGGTAGTGTGAAGGATAAACCAACTTTTGTTGTTTTGAGCCCTTGAGATTTGAGGGTTTTGTTACAGCAACATGGCTAGCACATCCTGACTGATTCATCATCATCATCATCATCATCATCATCATCATCATCATCATCATCACTCCAGCCTGTCCCCCAGCCAGGGGTCCATCCAGGAGAACAACAGCCATGGAGGAGACCCGTCAAAAAATAGAACTTTATTACCAATCTGTTTCTATAATTGTTTGACTCATTTTCTCACTCATTTGTTCACTTTCTCACCAATTTCTTTACATCATTTATTCCTTCAAAAAAAATCTCTTGGCCGGGTGCAGTGGGTCACGCCTGTAATCCCAGCACTTTGGGAGGCCAAGGCAGGCAGATCACCTGAGGTCAGGAATTCGAGACCAGCCTGGCCAGCATCTCTACTAAAAAATACAAAAATTCAGTGAGCCGAGATCACGCCATTGCACTCCCGCCTGGGCAACAAGAACGAAACTCTGTCTCAAACAAAACAAAACAAAACAAAAATGAGCCAGGTATGGTAGCACACACTTGTAGTCCCAGCTACTTGTGAGGCTGAGGTAGGAGAATCGCTTGAACCCAGCGGGCAGAGGTTGCAATGAGCTGAGATCGCACCACTCTACTCTGGCCTGGGCGACAGTGCAAGACTCCCCCTCTCAAAAAACAAACAAAAAGGCTAGGCTTGGTGGCTCATGCCTATAATCCCAGCACTTTGGGAGGCCGAGATGGACAGATCATGAGGTCAAGAGATGGAGACCATCCTGGCCCCATCTCTACTAAAAATACAAAAATTAGCTGGGCATGGTGGCACGTGCCTGTAATCCCAGCTACTCGGGAGGCTGAGGCAGGAGGATCTCTTGAACCTGGGAGGCAGAAGTTGCAGTGAGTTGAGATTGGGCCATTGCCTGGCAACAGAGCGAGGCTCTGTCTCAAAAAAAAAAAAAAAACGCCACTTGAGCGCCTGTTTCATAGGCCTGGAGGGAGTGCACAGGCCAGCAGGCAGCTGTGGATCATTCTGCAGAGCCACAGCGCTTGCCCAGAGGCCAGCAGCCCCTATGGGATGCTGGGGGTGGGGCATCAGATTTGCAGAGCTGGGGTGAGGGAAGGAATGGCACTTGGGGAAGTGGGTCTGCTTGAGAAAGGCCTACAGGTGACAGGAGGCAACAGGCAGTTGGGTCTGGCCAGCAGGGATGGGACCGCATAGTGGCCAGGCTGGAGGGGGACTTTGGCCCCTGGGTCATAGGGTGTGCAGTGCTCTGCACTGAATGATGAGAGTGGTGTGCATCGGTTAAACGAGAGGCCAGCAGCTGAAGGGAGGAAGACTAGGTAGGTGGCTGGGCCCAGGTGGGCAAGGGCCAGCATGGGTCTGAAGAGGAAGAGCAGGGCCAGGGAAAGCCCAGGGCTGGATGGCCAGTGCTTGTGAGCCGCACCAGCAGCCCGAGGGAGCCGGGGGCTGGATGGGGGTGCCCTGTGCAGTGATGGGGAACGTTTGAGGGATCAGAGTTGGGGTACCTGAGCGGCATCCAGGGGACATGTCCAGGATGTAGGTTGGTGAATGGACAGGAGGACGTTGAAGGAAAGTGAGAATCACTCCTCCTGCCCATAGACAAACCATTGGTTTGAGGGTGGGGCCTGTACTGGGGGGAGGCACACATTTCTTCTCTGTGTAGGCTCAGGGGAAAAAAAGAATTGAAACTCCCACAGGGAAAAAGTTTTTAAAGACTCCACCATTGGAATGCTGATCTTGTATAACAGGAAAGTTTTTTTTTGTTTGTTTGTTTGTTTTTTTTTGAGACGGAGTCTCGCTCTGTCGCCCACGCTGGAGTGCAGTGACGGGATCTCAGCTCACTGCAAGCTCCACCACCCGGGTTTACGCCATTCTCCTGCCTCAGCCTCCCGAGTAGCTGGGACTACAGGCGCCCACCACCTCACCTGGCTAGTTTTTTTGTATTTTTAGTAGAGACGGGGTTTCACTGTGTTAGCCAGGATGGTCTTGATCTCCTGACCTCGTGATCCGCCCGTCTCGGCCTCCCAAAGTGCTGGGATTACAGGCTTGAACTGCAATCTAAGTGAGTGAAGTGTAGAGCCTCTCAGAAGGTGATAGGCCGGGCCTGAGGCATGCTCCTTAGTCCTAAGCTACTCAGGAGTCCAAGGCAGGCAGATCGCTTGAGCTCAGGAGTTCGAGGCCAGTATGGGCTACATAGCAGAACCCTGCCTCTACAAAAATACATAAATTAACTGGGCATGGTGGCATGTACCTGTATTCCCAGCTACTCAGGAGGCTGAAGTGGGAAGATCGCTTGAGCCCGGGAGTTTGAATCCAGCCTGGGTAACATAGCAAGACCTCGTCTCTGAAAATAATTAATTTTAAAAAGAAGATAGATGTCGTGAGAAAAAAAGTAGAAGAGGGAAGGGGCTCAGGGATGGGGGAGATGCGTGCAGTTTTAAATTGGAGTGCCAGGAAAGGCCTCACCAAGGTGACAGGTGAGCAAGGACTCGAGGGAGGTCAGTGAACCTTGCAATGTCTAAGAGAAGGGCATTGCAGGGAGAGGGAATAGCAGTGCAAAGGTCCTGAGGCAGGAACATGTTTCCATGTTGTAAGAACAGCAGTGGAGCCACTGTGACGAGGGGACTGAGAGAGGGAAGAGGATTCCTAGAAGACTCTCTGTTTGTTTGAGACAGGGTCTCACTCTGTCACCCTGGTTGGAGTGCAGTGGCGTGATCTCAGCTCACTGTAACTTCTGCTTCCCAGGCTCTAGTGGTCCTCCCACCTCAGCCTCCTGAATAGCTGGGACCACAGGTGCATGCCACCATGCCCTACTAATTTTTTGTATTTTTGTTAGAGACGTGGTTTCACCGTGTTGCCCAGTCTGATCTCAAACTCCTAACCTCAGGCAATCCACCTGCCTCAGCCTCCCAAAGTGATGGGATTACAGGTGTGAGCCACCATGCAGGCCAGACTCTAGCTTTCATTCTGAGTGAGCTAGAGACTGCAAGAGGCAGGCTTGAAGGGGAGTAGAAGGCTCCTGGAGGCTCTGGCAGGCCTCAGAAGCTGCAGCCACATTGACCAAGCTGACCTCACCCTCCATCTCCAAGGAATGGGGGAAATGGGCACCCCGGGCCTCTCGGGTCTCTGCCTCTGCCATGCTCCTCCCCCTTCCTCCTCCTGCTGCCACCCTCTGATGGTGCTTCAGCCTGTGCCATTTTTCTGGGTCCTCTCCAAGTGTATATTGACCCTGAGGTGGCAGCAGGTGGTGGCAGGCCCCCTCCCCAGGAGGAGACCCCCTTGATGAACTCTGAGAAGCTGGTTGCTTAGCAAGCCCTGTTTTCTCTAACAATACTAGTGCTAATCAGCCTAGATTGAAAGAACGAGAAATTGGCTTTTGCACATTCCTGTCCTCTCGTCTCATATATATATACGCACACATAATATATATATATGTACATTTTTTTTTCCTTAGAGACAGAGTCTCACTATGTTGCCCAGGCTGGATTCAAAGTCCTAGGCTCAAGCAATCCTCCCACCTCAACTTCCTGAGTAGCTGGAACTGCAGGTGTGTGCTAGGGTGCCTGGCTAGGGACTCCATTCTAGAATCATGGAATCTTAGGGGTCCCCTGGGCTGCATCTTGACTCAGTGAGTGAGTGGGTTACTTTATCGCACCCCTCCTTGTACACCTCCTGTGATTCCAGGCAGCTCACTCTTTCTAGTGACTGAGGGACTCTGGTCAAGGTGAGGGGCATAGAGCAATGGCCCAGAAGTTAGAAGACCATGGTCCCTGTCACAGGCTGGGCACCGTAAGTGGACACCATAACTGACCCATCCTCTCTCTGTGCTCAGATGCTGCAGCCCATCCAGAAACAACCAAAACATTACAGTTTTACAGCTGCCAGGGTTTGGAGTTGAACCCTGTGCCCCGGGCTCCTGCCACCCCTGCTCCAGGCACAAAGGGAGCAGTTTGTCAGTCCTCCACAGGCCTTTCCTACCCTCAGATGCAGAGTGGGCCAGGACATGCCACTTTACAGATGGGAAGACTAAGGCTGAGAGTGGAAGGGAAGGAGAGGAGCCCATTCTAGGCTCCCAGCTTGGGATTTTTCCCTTGTGCTCCAGCAGCCACCTGGGGACCATCATTATGACAACAGTGATGACTGATGGAGGGCCTAGTGTGCTGGGCACTGTACTGAGAGACCCCAAGGAGGGCATAGCATCTGTGTCCACAGGAGGAGGCTGCGAGGCTGAGAGCGCCTAGGGAGAGCAGAGCTGGAGCTGGCCGGGTTCTGGCCACGCGGCTTTGCTGTTTGCTGTTTGGGTATCATGGGGGATGCTCAGGCGGGCTCCCCTCAGTCTCTCTCTTCTTTGGTCTCACCTTTACTCAGAAAAGCCCCTTGCCGGCCCCCAGATACTCCTGCCCCAACTCTCTTCTCCACCCCTCCAGCCTCCTGAGGCCTCTGCCTGCCTCGGCCTCCCTGCTGTGTTGACCACAGTCAGTCCCGGCTGGAAGCTGACCCTCTCCACAGCTGCCCTGACAGACAGGTCACAGTGGGGCATTTGCAGTTCCATCCTGGGCAGCCGCCTCCCAAGTCTCTTTCCTCCCCTGCCCTTGGTGGGCCCCCATGCCCCTCCAGGCCCCTGGCCTCACTCTGGTCCTGAGCTCCCTTCTCTGGGCCAAGGAGCTGCTGGGCCTCGGGGAGGGGAACCCCAGCACTAGGTCCAAAGTGATGTGGCCGGGCACTCTCTGTGCCAGGGCCTGGAGCTTTCCTCTGAACCTTAAGGGGCCCCCAGATCAGCTCCGTGTGGGCCGGGGGTGCAGCTTCCAGAATCTTGGAAACCTGTTTTTCATGGAGCCAGATAGAATGAGCACCCAGGAGGAGGCAGTTCCAAGAGCTGGTGCTTCAGGAGGAAGCCTGCACAGCACACAGGCGTGCGCACATTCCTAGATGCCAGCCCTGTGGCGGCACACCCCACACTCACAGCACATGGACGTGCCCACATGCCCACCACAGGTGGTCAACCCTTGGACACCCACACCCCTCTCACACCCTCACACACACACACTCTGCACCACCTGCCCAGTCCTGGCCACACTCATGTCAGGGTCCTGAAGACCTCAAGCACACAGACACGCACCTGGTCACGTGCGCCTTCACACACTTGGCACCAGGGTGGCAGCAGCAGAGGTGACTCAGAAGCCTGCTTTTCACAAAGAATCAGAGCCCAGAGGGGGCTTTAGCCACAAAAAAGAGCGTTTCAAGGAGAAGGACTGCCTGCGTGCCAAGCACACACCCCTCATCTAGCCAGGACCCCTTGTGGGAGCTGAGCCACATGGAGACCCTGGGGCACCCATCCCACTCTCCACCACCCATCCCCACGTGGACATATGGCCACAGTCGCAGCTGCGGCCGTGAGGAGGGGTTTTTGCTCCTTTTTAGCTGCGTTCCATCCCCCACCCCAGAGTACAGGGGGCTGTTCAGAGACCCTCCTGGCCCTGGGGGCCTGTGAGTCAGAGGCTGCCAGTGGTGGCCTTTCTGCTGTTGCTGGGGGAATGGCAGCACCGTGGCCACCGAGACTGGGACTCCCTGGGGAGGCCCTGCTGGCCCTGGCACTGGTGGCTTGGCCTCACCCAGCCCCACCTGGCAGACGTGCTCCTTGTAGCTACCAAGGACTTGCCCTCTTCTCATTTCAGAGGTGGAGAAACTGAGGTAAAAAGGTGGAGGCAGCCAGGGCACCCCTCCCACAAGGCCCTGCCTCATCTGAGACAGAGCCCTCTGGGAAGCCTATGCATTCTGTAGGTGGGGACCTTTGGGGCCATTTTTTCCAGAGGCCCAGAGAGGGCCGTCTTCTTGCCCAAGGTCACACAGCAAGTTCATGGCATAAGCTAGCCAGTCTCATACTCCAGAGCTCTCCTGAGGGCCCCCACGTGCCTGTGCGGGGGTGTTGATGGGGGGCAGGTGGGAGGGAGGAGGTAGGGCTGATTTGTTTCCCAGCCTCCTCCTCCCCCTCCCCTGCTCCTTTCTCTCCCTCACACGGTTTGTTTGGAGAATGACTCACAGGAATGCAGCAAAATCCTGATGGATGGGAAGGCAGGGCCGCAGTACCCGGAAAACCTCTCCAGGGTGGGGAGGCGGGGCTGAGCCTTGGGGCCTGAGAGGCTGGTGATAGGGGAGCCCTGCGTGCAGGTGGGGAGACTGAGGCCCTGGAAGAACTCTGGTCACAGCCTGGCTGGGGATTGTCCCTCCTCAGCAGAAACACACAGGCCCTGGCTGCCGCAGCACCCCTGGGCCACCCGTCCCCCACGATTTCCATCTTTGTGCCCCTGAGGCATCTGGTGCACAGTAGGTGACAAAAATGCATTTTGGCACTGAATGTGACCCAAGTCAGACCCTCCTGTGTGTGCACTGTCCCCCAGGTCCTCCCAGCTCCCCGGGGTTGGGGGGGTGGGTGCTTGCCATTCAGTCCTTTCAGAGGTGGCCAAGGGCCTACGGCATGCTGGACACTGCCAGGGGCTAGGGAGGCTGGGATGGAGCTGCAGGGAAGTGGGAGGTGTACACGGGATGGACACCTCCTGTGTACGTTCCAGATGTGCTGGAGGCCTCGACAGGTCTTGGGACAAAGTGAGGCAAACCTTAGAGGACGTAGGATGAAGTTCCAGGCAAAGGAACAGTGGCTCTAAGGGCTCCCAGAAAGTGTAGGGACCCTGGGGAGGTCCCAGTCTTTGAATAAATGTGCATGGGACCTTATTGGTGCTTTGGGGCATTAGGGCCCAGATATCAGGCGGGAGCATGAGGTGAGGCCTGGGCTCTCTCCCAGGGCAAGCCCTCCTCCTGGGCACCACCACATCTGGGGCCTCCAAGGAGGGACAAAGCATTCAGCTCCTGGGACCCGTGGGTGGGAATATCCCCAGGCCCAGCCCCTTAGTGCCTGCTGATGGCTGTCATGCACTGTCCGGCCCTGTTGACCAGATAACGTGTTTTCAAGAGAAGCTGGAATTCGGATTTTTATGTGAACGCTCTTGATTCTCAAATGCTGGCTCAATTAACAAAAGGCACAGTGTGGTTTAAACCGCACATGTCCGCAGGCAGAGGACCACCAGTTTATAACGTCTGCGCTGTGGGGCGCCTGGGATTTTTTCTTTTACATTCCTTATTTTATTGGAAACAGCCCAAATAGTCAGTGAGCTGCAACTCAGTGCTAGGTGCCGGGGCTCTATCAGCAAATAAGACAACACGTGACATAGCTGCCATTTTAGTGGGAGAAGACAGTGAATAAACATATATCAGGTGATATGTGTTAGGAAGCATATGGAAGCAGGGCTCCAGAACAGAGCAGCTTCAAGGCCAAGCCCACATCTGGGTGGAATGGGCAGCCAGTGCAAAGGCCCTGAGGTGGGGCTGTGCTAGGTGTGTTAGAGGCCTATGTGGCTGCAGTGGGGGTGGGCTGGGAAGTGGGAGGAGGTGAGGTCAGAAGGTAGCAGAAGTCAGATGGCACAGGAGACTGTGGACTGTGGTATAAGCTTGGTTTTAAGTCTTACGTGAGGTGGGAGCCATGGAGGATTCTGAGTGAGGGAGGGTCAGGATCTGACTTGGTTTAACAGGCTCTGTCTGGGTATTATAAGGGCTCAGGGGAGCAAGGGTGGGTCTAGGAGGCCCAGAAGGGGCTATTGCACTTGTCTGGCTGAGTGATGATGGGGCCTGAACAGGATGGGGGCAGTCACCAGAGGGTGACCTGAGGAAACTGTGGTCAAGCCTCTCCGTGGTGTGCAAACAGTAAACACGATATTGATTCTAAGGACTTGGTAGTAAATGGAAATGGTGACTGTGTATAATGCTATGTGAAAATAGGATTAGAAAATTGTACATTAAAAACACACCAGCCCCAGATGCAAAAGGCTGCAGATCATATGATTCCGTTCATATGAAATGCGCAGGACAGGCAAATCCAGAGAGACAGACAGGAGGTGAGCAATTGCCAGGGGATGGGGGTGGGGAAATGGGGAGTGACTGCCTATGGGAACAGGTTTCTTTTTGGGAAGGGGATGAAAATGTTCTGAAATTAGGTAGCAGTGATAGTTACACAACTTCATGAATATACCAAAACCCTGAGTTGTCCCCTTTAAAAGGGTGAATTTTATGGTGAGTGAATTATACCTTAAAAAAAATTTTTTTAAAGCACATGCGGATTTCTAACCAAAATTTCATGCACATAGAAAAGATTGCAAGGAGCTGGGCATGATGGTGCCTGTGGTCCCCACTACTTGGGAGACCAAGGCAGGAAAATCACCTGAGCCCAGGAGTTCGAGACTAGAACCTGGGTGATACAGTGACATCCTGTCTCTAAATAATAATAATAGGTCAGCCATGGTGGCTCATGCCTGTAATCCCAGTACTTTGGGAGGCCGAGGCGGATGGATCAACTGAGGTCAGGGGTTCGAGACCAGACTGGCCAACATGGTGAAACCCCGTCTCTACTAAAAATACAAAAATTAGCTGGGCATGGTGATGCACGCCTGTAGTCATAGCTACTCAAGAGGCTGAGGCAGGAGAATCGCTTGAACCTGGGAAGTGGAAGTTGCAGTGAGCCGAGATCTTATTACTGCACTCCAGCCTAGGCAACAAGAGCAAAACTCTGTCTCAAAAAAATAAATAAATAAGTAAATAAATATTTTTAGAAAGAAAAGATTGTAAGGAAATATTCACAGTAATTGTCACAGGGTGACGGGGATTCTGGATTTTTTTTTTTTTTTTTTTTTGTCTTTCTACTTCTGTGTACTTTTCAATTTTTAAAAAATTAAAAGTAGGCATTTGTCTCTAAAAATATAAAGACTTTGTGACTAGGGCCAGGGATGGGGGATCCACTTGGAGGGGCTCAGGCTCTCTCTCCAGCCCTTGTGGATCCGTCCAGCTGCGCGGCTTTCACGTGGGAGGTTGGGAGCAGGAGCTTGTTCTGGTCCCCGGCTCTGACCTTCTGGAATTCCATTCCCGCTCACATGGCCTTGGTCAAGTCACAGGACCAGAGATCCCAGCGGCCCTCCTCTGGAGAGTGTCCCAGCCGCCCACGATGCCTCTACCCAGAGGCTGCCCCGTTCTGCTTGCATGCCTTCAGCCGCAGGTTGCTCACCACCTCCCGAGCAGCTCCCTCCTTCCATTTCTGGGCAGCCCTGCCTGCTAGCAAGCTCTTCCTTATATGGAGGTGAAATCTGTCTTCCTGTTGCTTCCTCAGCTCCCTCTCTGAACCCCAGTTTCTGGGTCTGCAGAAGGGGGCTCCCAGCCTCTCCCTGCCTACCTTGGCCACTGGGAAGTTCTGAAGAGACTGGAGGACTAGCAGCCCAGAACCTGTGTCGGTGGTCATTCAGCTCTCAGGACAAAGCGTGGGTGGACCTGTACCCTGGTGGCACAACCAAGTAGGATTTCCACATTCAGTGTCTAGGCCATTGCTGTGAAATTGGAATTTGATACTAATCCTGGAGATTGAAAACTCAAACCTCTCCATAGTCCAGGAGGGAATGATAATCATCAGTGCTAACATTTACGGAGGGCTTGTGGCGTGGCCAACCCTGAGTGACATTCATGCACTCATTTCTGTTTATCACCAGCACATCCCGGGCCCTGCTATTCTTCCCCATTTTAAAGGTGAAAAACCTGAGGCTCAGAAACGTAATGGGAAACAGTTGGATGCGAGCCTCCTGGCACACATTGTGGGAGTACTGTGGGTCGAATAAGGAAGCTGAGCAGCAGGCAGCCTCTCCCCTGCAGAAGGGCACAGAAGCAGGACTGGTAGGAAATCCTGGTTGTGGGCTGAGCTCGGGCCATCCACTTGTCGTGACGGGTGAAGGGTCCGGTCCGCAGGTCTGCTCTCCAAGCTGCCTCGTTGCAGGTGCTGGCTTTGGGAGGATTCTCCTTGTCTCGGCCTAGGAGCTTTCTTGCTGAGGTTGGGGAGAGAGGTAGTAATGTCGCCTTCCACCTCATGGACTTCCCAGTTTAGAATGCTGCTTCCCATCCCACCCACATCACCCTCTGTTAGGTAAGCAGGAGCAGAAATGCAATCCTTCATCTCAGTTCTGGAAACTTGGGTTCAGAGAGGGTGTAGAACTGCCCAGGGGCACACAGCCAGGACAGGCCCAAGCCAGGAATTGCACTGGGGGTGAGCAGGGGATGCCTTTTCTGGCTTAAGGTATGTGGGAGGCCAAGAGCCATCATTTTACCCAGTCCTCTGCTGGAGAGCCAGGGGACATCTGAAGCCAGGGGCTCTGCCTGTTTCCTCTGCACTTGTCCCTGGGCTGGGCTCCTCTGACCTGGGCCCTGGTGCGGAAGGTAAAAAGCAGCCCCATGACAAGCTGTGAGACCGGACACTGGTTTGGGTTCCACCCAGGCCCATGCCTCTCTCTCTCTTCTGCTTGCAGAGCCTCAGTGTCTGCATCTCTCAAATGGGCTAAGGACACCCACCTCAGAGGATGGCTGAGAGGATTCCGTGTGGGCTGCTTGGCAGAGTTAGCTCCAGCTCTACACCCCTCCCCCTCCCATGGTGCAGCCACCTGGGTTCCACCAGGGCATTCTGGGATGACACCAGACCGGGAGGAGAAGCTCGAGGAGTGGTGTGGTCATTGGCGTCTTTCCTCTGCCTCCCCGGCCCCTTCCATTCACATGGTAGAAATTCAGATAGCACAGCAGCAAGTGTCGCCCCTGCTCCTGACCTTCCAGCAGTTTCTTCTCCATCCTTCCAGGAGTGATCTCCACAGATTCAGATGCCCCCCAGAAACGGCTTTCCATTCAAAGTTTCCCCTGGACTCATGCTGGCCCCTAGAGAGGCTATGCCCGATCCGATCCTCGCCCCTTTGCAGGTGGTGAACTTGGAGACTGTGAGAGGGCCAAGTCACCCCTGGGAATCCCACATATTCTGTTCCACATCCTCCTCCTGTTGTCCGTTCTGTGCCCTCCTGTCAGGAGTGGAGGGGTGCTAGAAGGCTATGCAACACGCTGTTACCCATTTTGCAGGTGACAAACTGTGGCGGGGGAATGGGTTTCCCTTAGCAGAGAAGGAGTTGTCCAAGTCATGCCAAAGACGTAAGGGCATGTCATAGCCAGCTTGAGTCTAGGCAGGACCTGCAGTCACCAGTCGGGACAAAGTCAGGGGACTTGAGAGGTCTTCACCCAACTGGGGCCAGGAGAAGGACTGGAGGCAGCATCCCTGCTGCCATCAAGTCCAGGGAGGGCAGAAGCCCATGGAGCTCTGAGCTGAGTTGGGAAGCGGCTGGAGGGGTCACTTGTGGAGTGGTTAAGCCACCCAGAGATACCCATGAGCCCTGGGGCCAGGGAACAAAAGACATGTGAAGGCAAGTGACTGACACTTGGGTGTGTGTGGACTTCTACATAGAGAAATCTGCATGTTCTTGCATGTGCACGTGTCATTTATATGTATACATGTGTATATGTGTATACATCTCTGCATGTAGGTGTGTGTGTGTCTGTATGATTGCATGTGTATACACACAGATGTATGTGCCCATGTTTCTGGATGTGTGTGCCCTGCTTGAGCGGGGGACAGGGTTCTGTGTGTGTGTGCACACACGTGTCTGTGTGCATGTGTGTGTGGTTTCGTGTCTATTCATGTGTGTAGTGCCTATGTGTCTGGGTGCACATTGTATGGAGGGTCTGGGGGCTGCGTATGAGGTAACTGTGTGATTCTGTCTGACTCTGGGTGTGTTTTGTGTTGGGTGTGTCTACGTGTGTGTCTGGCCTGCACACGCTGGCCCAGGGCAGGATGGAGGGGCCTCCTGTGTGGTGCTGGTGGACTCTGCTATGGTCACCACAGCCCCGTGGGTTTAGCGTGGGGCATTGGTGGGGTTGATGTTGCCACTCACCTCAGAGTGGGATGGCATGGAGCGGACGCATCCCGATGTCCCTGGGCGGCCTGGTGGAATGTGCCCATGGGATGCCCACCACCGGGGGACCCCACCAGCGTCAGGGCTGAGGCTCAGGCTGTGGCAGGCTCAGAGGTCTGTCTATAGCAGCAGCTAGATGTCTGTGGCTGAGGCCTGTGCCTGAGGTCAGAAGTCTGTTTGTGGAAGAGGCTGGGAGTCAGTCTGTTGCTGGGATTGGGGAGGGATCACAGCGACTAGGGTCAAGAGTCAGAATGTGGCTGCTGCTATGGCTAAGGGTCAGTCTGTGGCTGCAGTTGCAGATCAGTCTGTATGGCACAGAAGACAGGTTAGGCCTCAGCCACACCACTGTCCCAAGCCCCTTGGTGGCTCCCTGACCCAGGGGTAGGTTTGAGCCCTGGGAACAAGGGGCAGGGGCAAGAAGGCACTTGTGGGTCCTGCTACCAAGCAGGCCTGTGCCCAGCTGTTCCTATGGCCATGGCAGCGAACCCCAGCCAGCCCGATGTGTCCAGAGTGTGTGGCTTCATTGTAGCCAGGAACAAAGGGTACCAAGGACCATGCCAGGGTGAGCAGGGCAGTGCTTCCCAAGTGAGGCTGAGAGAAGACCCCTACCTGCCTCTCAGTGCCTCTCCTAGGCACCCTCTGGCGCCTAGCCCTGTGGCTCCGTAACCCTCCTTCCCTTTCCTCCTGCCTTTCTTTCCCCTCCCCTTCATCTGTTGTCGTCCTCCCCAGCCCCCAATCTGTCTCCCTTTGCAGCTGCCCAGTCCTCTCTTTTCCCCAGCCAGCCTCTGGCCCCCCACCTGGGTTCTCTGAACCCCAGGGCCTTGCCTCTTTCAAGTTCAGCAGCTTTGACTTCACTCAGATGCTGGCGCTGAGGAAGGAAGATGAATACCCATAGTCTGGATGCCTCAGGAGAAGGAGGCTGCGTGGAGGTGCAGCCACAGGCCTGTAGGCGGGGCCATCTTCCTGGAGCCCATGTCCAGTGAAGGGTCCACAGTGGGGGTCAAGGGGGCTTAGGCTCGGATTCTGCCCTGTTTGAGCCTGAAGCTGCACTGACCTTATCTGGTGGCCTGTTGCAGTCAAGTAGGGAAGGAAGGACAGACACACAGATGGCAGGGAAAACTACAGACAGAAGAGATCAAAGGTCCTTCAGATCAGAGGCAGGCAGAAGACGCCTCGGTCTTGGCCCAACACCAGCATTCCTGTGCAGACCCCAGCCCAGGGCAGAGACTGAGATGTGCTCCCTCCCCGCCCCCTTCCCTTGGTGGGGAGGTGGCCACCAAGGAAAGCCTTCTGCGGTCACTCCAGCCAGAACCTGCATGGGTCAGGGTGGGTGGGCCAGATCAGCCTCCATCCTGGAATCACGGAAGTGGGGACACTGAGGGGAACATAAACTATTTGAAAATGTTCCAAAAATGTAAGAGAACTTGGATCTCTATACTCCCGACGCTCCCCACCCCCATCAGCTAAAATATCAAGCTCTTTGCTTTCAAAGAAAAGCATTTTCTCAAGTGTTTTGCTCTCAATTCCACATGGTAGCCCCAGCTTGCTCAGGAAGTGCTTGGCATTAGAGGGTTTTGATGGGGAGAAAAGGGAACAGGGCTGTAGTTGTTGAAGGACCATGCCAGCCCCACACGGGCAGGGATGTCTGTTCTGTTCTCTGCTGTCCCACAGTGCCCTGGACAACGCCTGGAACATGGTGGGTTCCATAAATGTATACCAAAGGAGGTATTTGTGGGCAGTTGGTCTGGGAGACAAAACGGGCAGGAGGGCTGGCAGCTGCAGACCTGGATCAACATGCTCATAAAAAGGGGATATTAAGGCTGGGAAACTGGGAAGGTGACTGGGGTACATGACCCCCTGCTGACTCGGAGAGGGCACAGCTCCTGGTACAGTCATTAAAAATGGGGCCTCTTCAGCAGTTTTCTAAGCTACCACATTGGCACAAAGGGCATGAATGTGTTGGAGCAGGCACAGTGGAGGCTGAGGAGGGGCAGGGTTCCTTCCTGAGGCATTTGCTCTCCCACCAGCCCCACTAGCATGAATGGCAGATCCCAGCAGCTATAACCATCCTTCTTGCAAGTTGCTCAGGCAAAATACGTCAGTGAATCCTGCTAACCCTGCCTTCAAAGTAAATCCAAAATCTGACCCCTTCTCTTCGGCCCCAGCCTGGCCAGGCCTCATCATTGCCCACCTGGACTAGTGCAGGATGCAGGCTTCTCTGCTCCTGCCCTGGCCCCACATCTGCTCTCTTCACAGGGAGAAACTGACCACCCAAGGGAGAGCGTGTCCCACCCCTGCTCAAAACACTGCAGAAGCGCCTCATCTCATTCAGTCTAAGAGCCAAAGTCCCTGCAGTGGTGTGTGTGCAAGCCCCTGTAGGTGTGGCCCCCTGTCCCCTCTCTGCCCCCATCTCTTTCCGCTCATTCCTCTCATTCCCCTCAAGCCACACTAGCCTCTTGGCCATTCCTTGAAAATCCCAGCCTGGCTGCTGTCTCAGGGCCTTTGCACTTGTTCTTCCTTCTGCCTGCACAGCTTTGCCCCCAGACAGCTGCATGCCTCACTACCTTCGTCTGTCAAGTGTGTTCTCAAATGCTCTTAAGTATGAGCTCTGACCACTCAGTGTAGAAAAACAGCCCCTGCTGATGCTCCCAGTCCCCTTCCTTGGCTTTATTTTTCCATAGCATGCTTCATCTAAGGTAACATACTACACTATTTACTTACTCATTCTGTTTCTTGTCTGTCAAGACTAGAATGAAAACTTTGTCTCGTTCCTTGCTCTGAATCCTCAACCTGTAGAATGGAACCTGGCGTCCAGTAGGTGCTTAGTTAATATGTACCAAGCCAATGTATGCATACTTCTGCCACCTTCAAGTTACGTGACTGGGGGCAAGTGCATTTCCCTGGACCTCAGTGATCCAGTCTCTGAAATGAGGCTGACTGAAGGGGCGGGGTGGGGGGGGGGGATACATAGAGATTTGAAGTTGCTGCCCCACTACTCAATAAACATATGTGGAATAGATGTTAAAACCTGGCCCACATCTGACCTCACGCCTGCAGGCTTCCAGCGTGGGGCTTACCAGACCAGGGCTAAGCTTGAATGCAACTTCTGGGTCATAGTGTACCAGCCTGGCCTGGTGGGCCTCCCTCTCCCTTGTTTCCACCTGGGTGTCCCTAGTGGCCTGTCAGCAAGCCTTGTCCTTGGCTGGCTCCATTGCCTGCATTCCCTAGGACCCTGCTTAAGAGTCCCCAGTCCTCTACCCACCCTGCCTCTCTGGTCAACAGCTCCTGTTTATTATTTAGCTCTGGAATGGCGTCTGGACACACACTTGCATGAAAGCAGCTATTGAGATAGTGCTTGGCAAACAAAAGGGCTGACCTATCCAGACCTAGGTTCTCCAGAACACAGTCACACCTCACCAGGAAGGACTGAGCCCTTTAAACCTGTGAGCACCACTACCAACCCAGCGAGGGAGGATCCTAATTCCCTTGGGGCAGACTCTTGGTGAAAGGTGAAGTCAGAATGTAGGGAGCAGGAAGCCTGCCAGCCAGGCAGCCTCCTCTGCTGGTGTTCCAGCAACATTTGAGTGCTGGGTGCTGGCACCATGATCCCATGGAATCCTGCCAGTAGGGTCTGATGGAGTAAGCAAGACTTTGGGGTTCATGCACACTTAGGTTTGAATTGTGAGGTTGCTACTCCATTCATTTGATCCATATTAAGCTGCTGCACTGCCACACGCCATGCACTATGCTTGGTGGAGGTGAGCAAGGAATCTTGAAATTGAGAGTCGGATGGGATCCGATCGTGTTGCTGTGGTCTTGACAAGTTCTTTGCAGGCTCTCAGCCTGGGTTTCTCCTCTAGGGGATGGTCAGATCCTGACCTTGGGGTACTGTCTTGTGACTCTCCATGATACCACTTGTGGAAGGGCCCTGGCCAGGTTGGGGTTTCCATCACCCTTTGGCAGATGTGAATGGCAGCCCTGCTGAATCAATACCCCTCTGTACCACTGCCCCAGGAACTCCAGGGAGTCCCCAGGGAGCCAGGGAACAAGAGAAGCCCCTGGAACAAATGACAGGCTCTGCCCTTTTTTGAGACAAAGCACCCACCACCATCCCATCCCTCTACACCCATCCCCAGAATCTGGAATCCGTGAAGGCTACTCACTGAGCGACCTGAAATCTGTGAAGGGTACTCACTGAGCGATGTCAGGTGAGTCTTAGGATGTGTCCTGGCCCTGATGTTCTTCATCTTCCACCGCCACCCCCATTTTCTCCAGCGGAACTATTGGCTCAAAGAAGAGAAACCCTGGGCTTGGTCAGGCTTACAGGAGGAGGGCTTGGTTTAACCTCATTCTTTCATGCATTCACTAACTCATTCATTGAACAAGTGCTTGTGGAATGTGTACCAGGAACTATTCCAAAGGAACAAACAAAAATACCCACCAGATACATAAATATGTAAATTACATGGTATATTAGAAGGTGGGGAACAGCATTCCAGGCAGACGGATCAACAAGTGCAAAGGCCCTAAGGTGAGAGTGTGCCTGGTGAATTCAGGAACAGCAAGGGGCAACGTGGTGAGTGGGGCAACAGGTGGGACTGAGGGCAGGAGGTGGTGGGGGCCTGATTGTGTGGGCTGTCATCAGCCACCTGGGGAACTTTCTCTTCCTCATCACTCAGAAACTGGGGAGGGGAGGGAAGACATTCCAGCCAGGTTGGTGATCCCCAGCGGGCATTTGGGCTTTTCCATTGCCACCTTAATGGTATACACAATACACATCTCCTTGTTCATCCAGCAGCCTCAGGACTGAGTGACCCTGGTCCCCAAGACAGATACTGAAGACAGAGACTAAGCAGCCTGACATTTTAAATATGGGGAGCCCAGAGCGGGGTGGGGCTGCCCAGGACCTTAGGGATTCATTTCTGGTAGGGAGGCCTGCTACCAGGCTTCAGGGAATGCCAGAAAAAGTG
This sequence comes from Piliocolobus tephrosceles, assembly GCF_002776525.5. Taxonomy (NCBI): domain Eukaryota; kingdom Metazoa; phylum Chordata; class Mammalia; order Primates; family Cercopithecidae; genus Piliocolobus; species Piliocolobus tephrosceles. The sequence goes on from NC_045449.1 coordinate 17,591,019, forward strand.
CCCAAGGCCCACCTGGCATGTAATGATGGGCAGGGTTGGGTGTAGGATGTATGGAGACTTTAGTATGGGCAAGGTGGGGGTTTAGTAGGTGGAGAGGGGAGATTGGGACATCACTGAGCAGCAAAACCCAAGTGTAACAGGTGGTCGGTGTGCCAGAGCAGAGAGACCTGAGTAGGAGGAAGTGGAGGTGGAGGCCCAGGAGAATGAGACAGACAGACTCACTGGCCAGCGGGAGAAAGTGGTAGGACTAGCCAGGGCTGACACATCTGTGTGATCCCTGGTGCAGTAAATCCGGTAGATGGATGGACACGTGGATGGATAGAAAGGTGGGTGGATGCAGCCACGGATAGATGGATGAATGAATGAATGACTGCGTGGGCGGTGAGCAGCCGGGAGAGGGGCGGGCCAGCTGCGCGCTCAATCACAGCCCCAGGGCTCGGCGCCCGCCAGCTGCACTCAGTACTCCCCTCACCGCGGCCCTGCCCTGGGGTGCGTAATTACGTGCCCCCAGGGCTCTGGATCAGCTGCTGGGACTACAGAGAAGAAGGGGCCCGAGCCACCGCCGCCAGGCTCCACGCGCCGGCCTCGAGCGCACTCCCTTCGGCCGCCGGGGAACCTAGAGGCGCGGTTTGGCCCCAAGGTCCCCGGTCCCGCTCTTCTTTGTCTCGGCCTAGTTCTCGGCTGCCTCCGGGCCGCGACCCACCTCTCCGGGCGGTCCTTGCCGCGTGCTTCTGTGCTGCCCCGGGATCATCGAGTCAGTTCTCGCTGCGTTCCCGGCCTGTAGACATCTCCCCCAGCTGGGTCCTCCCAGCTGGTCCCCCAAACCCTGTGCCTCTAGGACCGCGGGGCCCGCAAGTGGCAGGATCTCCAAGCTGCGTCTCTGATGCGGCGAGGGGAGGTGCGCAATGAAGGCCCCCCTCTTCTCCACCTTCTCTCTACGCCCCACCGCTACTACACGTCGCGCTGCGCCGCGACCCCGGCGCTGCCTGTTCGCGCCTTAAACGGCTCTTCTGCCGCGGTGCGATCCCCGACGCCAGGAGGACTAACCCCCACCCGCCAGACCTCAGACCCCACGCAGATCCAGCCACACACACGACCGCCTGCAGATACCACAGCCCTTTTCGTTAACCCAAAGCCCCGCACAGGCGCACTGCCCCTACATGTGCAGCCCCACACACCCACAAACCCATTCGCAAACAGACCCACACGGCCACACAACTGCCCTCCGGACACTCAGCCCCACGCAGGCACAATCCCATACACACACAACCGCACACAGGCGCAATCCCACCCACGCAGTACCTCACGGAGTCGCACAACCCCCCTATAAACAATCGCACAGACACACAACCCCACGCAGCGCCGCATCATTCAGTCCCGCCGAGACCCAGAAACACATTCACAAGCTGTATCCAGACCCCCCTCCCTCCAAGCCCCGTGACATTCACTCGTAGGACAGACCAGAAATATACAGCCACACTGATACACACACGGACCTAAACGCACAGCCAAGACCTCACCCGCAGGCTCGTAAGTCACTGGAAAAATATTAAAGCGTTCCCTCCCTCCCCTCCTGTCTTTGACACACACACGCCCGCGCGCGCGCGCGCACTCTCACACTCACACCCCCCCCCGTCCCTAAGCGCCTCGGAGCCTCGCAGCCAGTGACCCCGAGGCCCCGCGGTGAGAGCCAAGGGAGCGTCTCCCCGGCGCCCCCTCCTCCTGCTCCCTTCCAGAGCTCATCACTCGTCCCCCCGCCCGCCTTCTCCTTCCCTGCCCCCTCCTCCTCCTCCCTTCCCCCCCGCTTCTGGGGCGCGGGCTGCGCGCAGCCAAGCCCCCTCGTCGCGCGCCCCTCGTCGCGCGCGCCCCGCGCCAGCACCGCGCTTACCGAGTGGATGCGGCCACGGGGCCGTCTCTAATTACCTCCTGTCCCCCAGCGGCCTGTGAATAATGGCTACTGAGGGCGCTCGCAGGGGCTGCTAAGAAGGAAACGCGGGGTGCGAGAGGCGCGGCGCGCGCGGGAGCGCGAGGGAGAGGAGCGAGCCTGGGGCCGCTGCGAGCGGCTGGCGAGAGAAAGGAATCGTGCGAGCGCTCACATTTGTTTCTCCCAAGGATCTCATCTGGCCACCGCGTTCTGTAAGAGGCGAGAGGGAGAGCGTGCGCGAGAGGAGGAGAGAGACGGCGGGGGAAAGGGAGACGGCGAGACGCGCAGCGCCGGCGCCCGGGAGACCCAGGAGGAGCCCGCAGGTATTGTTGGCGGCTGAGCTTTGTGTCTTCGGCGGGCCGCTGTGGGCGCCAGGACTCCCGGAGCCCCCGGCCCACCGCCGCGCGCAGACCTGCCCGGAGCCCGGGGCTGCAGGCTGGGGTCGTCGCCCGCCGCGGACACCCCTCCCGCTGCGCCGGGATCTTGGCTGGAGTTGCGGATTTGCCTGTCTGGGGGTTTTCCACGCTGGTTGAGGGAATCGGTCTCAGGAGAAGGAATTTTTCTACCTTTTTTTTTTTTTTTTTTTGGCTGCTTTTGGCTGCAGTTTGGTTGTGCTGGGGATTCCCCCCTCCCCTCCCCTTTCCTCCACAAAGCATTGGTGAGCGGTCTTGGCAACTGTGGTAACGGCGGAAGGCATGGGGCTGAGATGGCGGGGCTGGTGGCCGCGGATGGGGAGGCGAGAGATGCCAGAGAAGGAAGGAGTTCTGTTCAAGTTCTCAATCTGCGCCCCGAAGCTGGTCGGACCGGGGAGGGCGATCCGCGCGCCCGATCCTGCTCCGGGCAACCGGTGGGAAACTTCCCGGGAGCGCGGCCTCCCTGGGGACTCAGCGCCCCTGACGCCTCCAGGCGCTTCCTCGGGCCGCTGCGGCCCCTCCTCGCCGCCCGCCAGCGCTTAAGGTCGCGCTCTCCCCACCCCCGCCTTCCTCCCTTCCCCGGCGGCTTCCGGATATGGACAGCGCTGCAGGAGCGGCTTCAAACACTTCCCCTGGAGACCCCTCCCCACTCCCCGCACAAGAGCCTGCCCAGTGGCCCCCCCAGCCCTGCGCCCCAGTCTCACGCGCGGTCGAGTGGCCAGGCTGACAATGAAATCTCGCACCTCTGCCGTGGGGGAGTGGGGTGGGGAGGAGGTCTCTCCTGGGGCTGTTGACCCTGGGCCTTCGGCAGGGGGAGGGGGCTCCCGGGGGAGGGGCTTGTTTGGGTTAGAGACGTCGACTTGGGATGGCGCCGGGGCAGGGAGGGGGGTTGGGGGGTGTGCGCGGCAAAGGCTAGAGGCTTGGGTTCGCGGCCGGGGGTCGTGGATGGCAGCCCCTCTTGGGCTTGGCGATTGGCTGGTGACTTTAGGCACGTCGAGGGCCCCTCCAACCTCAGCCTCCTCCCCTCCGGTACAATGCGGTCTGAAAGAGGTGATCCCGAGGGTGCTGTGCTTGTGTGACGAAGTGTTTGTCTCCTGCGATCCTCAGCAGACGCTGCTCCGGTGACCCGGAGATCCGGACGCCTCGCCCCCTCCCTCAGGGCCGGGAGGAGGGGAGGATGAAGGGGGAGGAGAGTGGTGGGAACTTCTCCTTTCCCACTGCGGCCATGGGAAGGAAATGCTAGCCCAGAAAATGTCTGGGGTCCGCAGTCCTGAGGCGGGGACTCAGTCCAAGGGGGGACCACCAGGTCAGAGGCTTCCTGGCACTCAGAAGCCCCCAGATTCTTTTGCTCCATCGGGAGATGCAGAGGAAGGGGAGAGGTGGAAGAGTGAAGAGCTAGCTGGACTGGTATTGAGGGGTGGAGAGCCCGTGGAAATCAGCCTTAATTGGATTCCCAGGCAAGCAGCCAGGCGATCAAGGTGCCCCCTCCCCTTTTTCTTCCTGGGGTGGAGAGCCAGGTCCAGAGACACCCAGGCAGGTGAAGGCAATTCCTCTCCCTACTTAAAATGAGGATTCCTGGGGGAGAGGGGAGGCACCTTTTGAGAGGGAGGGGGGCGGCTAGACTGTTTTCAGGCTGTTCTGTCTCTTGGTCCAGGAATAGAGAGAGTTAACCCTCCCCCAGAAATCTGTCAGCCCCCACACAGCAGGAAAACATTGTTGGACCCTCTGACATGCTAACAGCGTGACACCCGCTGACTGGAGCTGGCAGATTCTAGACTCTGGACTCCCCCTTCAAAGCCCGACAGGACCCAGCTGGGTGGTGCCTTGTTCAGGGACCTTGTGGGAGGCGGAAATCAGAGCCCAGAGAGGGTCAGGCAGCAAGGCAGTGGCCTTTTGGCCCGGAGGGAAGAGGGGTTACAAGCCAGGGCCATCAGGGAACTGGAAGGGAAGTTGCCATGGGTCTGGGGTAGAGGGAAGGGAGAGGCCCTTCTACCCTTGGTCCAGGCTCCTGAGCAAGCCTTTGCCCTGCTCCCCACCCCACCCTTCCCGCCCACCCACTCAGCTGCAGGCCTGGCCATTAAGGGTGGATGTCTGACCCATAGGTTGGACCTTGAGACCCTGGCGGCTGGGTGAGGCTCTGGGAGGCAGGACTGAAGAAACCAGCAGGGATTCAATGCTGCTCATGCCCTGTGGCACAACCCCCTTATTTGTAGGGCTGCCTTCTCTTCCCCAGACCTCGAGTTTCCATTTTCAAGAACCTTTTTCTTCCTCTCTTCCTTGGAGCCCCCAGGGCCTGGCACACAGCAGACACTCACAGTGTCCTGTGTTTGTCCAGCCAAACACAGGAGTGAATGAATCAGTGATGAATGAATGAAAAGGGAAAGTTCCTCAATTGGAAGCCTCTAGCCTTTGTGTATTTTTTAAAATCTTTTTGAAATATGTATTGTAAAATAGCGTTCAGAGAAATGCTGAAAAAAAAAAAAAGAGAAAAATAAGGTTATTGACAGTCTTAGCGGGCTCTGACAATGTTAGTATTTTGATGTAGTTCTTCCCAGTCCTTTTCGACTCGGTGGTTGGTTTGTTTTTTAAAGACTTTGTCGTCATTCTCTATATTCAGATGTATATCCTGCTTTCTTTGCCGGCATAATGTGAGCCTTTTCCTGTTTTGTAACCAATGCTTCATAAACACCATGGTTAATGTCTTCAGGCTTTTCCAATCAAGTGGATGTACCATAATTTACTTAATATTCCTCTTTTGTCCAACATTCTGGATGTTCCTGATGAATGATGTAGTGGATATATTTTGTATAGAGAGCTTTTCTTGATATTTAAAATGATTTGCTCAAAATGCCGCTGCTGATGCCGAATGCTCTGACTGCCTGCAGTGGGAGAAACGGCTTCTCTAGTTTTCCCTGGATAAGTGGGACACTATTTTTCCTTCCCCACAATCTAGAATCTTCCACCAGAGCCGAAAAGAGCCTTGGCAGTGAATCACCTATCTGACCTCCCTCCTTTGACAGAAGAGGAAGCCAGAGCCCAGAGAGGGGAAGCAAGTCCCAAGGTCACACAGCAGTTGCTGGGCTATACAGCAGTGAAGACCCAGCTACTGATTTGCCATGTTGGTTTTCGCATCTGAAAAGATTCCTGAGGTCTTTAAGGGTGCCCATTTCACAGATGGGGGGACTGAGACCCCAAGCTTACCCCTGGTGCCGCCAGCTGGAGCCCCAGACAGGCTTCTCGGCCCTCCTAGGCCACCCCCGACTGGGTGTGTTCACAGGATTTGGTGGCCACAGGCTCCTTGTTGCTCGCTCCACCTACCCACCACAGTGCCCCTTCCTCTTTGCCATCCCATTCTCCAGACAAAAAGCTGAGGATCCAAAGCAGATGCAGTGAGGGGGTGGGACTGTAGGTCCCACCTGGGGACCCTAGTGGTTGCATCCCTGCCCCATGCCTCAGTTTACTTGTCAGAGACCTAGCTTTGGATCTGTTCAGGAGCAGAGGCAGGTGTTGGCACAGATATGTGGTATGAAGGAGTGGTGTGGGGGACGGGGTGTACCTTAAAATCTCTGGCCTGAGATTCACCCCAGGAGACCCCCTGGGGAGAAGGGAAGGAGAGAGAGAGAGAAGAAAGAGTGTAAGCAGAGGCAATAGGAGAGAAAGCAAGGGATTAGAAAAGCGGGAAGGGAGTTGGAAGGAAGAAAATGGGGGGAGGATAAAGAAGGAAAAGAAAAAAAGATGTAAGTGAAATGAAGAGAAAAGAGAGAAAGCCCCCTCATCTTAAGGCCTCATGGGGCACCCAGGGAAGTGGCTGGGTGGCATCACTCCCAGTGCAGGTGTCAGGCTGGCCATCCGGGTGGGCTGTGCAGGGCCCAGTGGAACAGCTGTTTGGGGGCCAGAAGTGGGAAGGTCTGGCCGGTGGGTGTCAAGAAGGGGCAAGACCTGGAAGTGGTGGCTTCTCTATTTCACTAGGTCCCTCGTGGGGCAGGTGGTAGGACACCCCAGGGGAGAGGCTTTAGGGGTGCTTGTGGGGGACAGGGTAATTGTGACTCTGACTCCCCATCAGAGGACAGGGACTTTCTTCCCCCTCCCCTGCAGTATACCAACCATCCAGGTTGAGAGAAACCTGCTGTGAGTGTGAGCATTTGGACATTTCTGTGGTGTATCTCTGTGCTTGGATGCGCCCCCAGGGACATGTGCATCTGTGTGTGCACGTCTGTGTGTGTGGTGTGCCTGTGGGTGCCTCTGTTTTTGTGGTGTGTTTGTGTATGTGTGCACATCTGTGATCCTGTTTGTGCATTTCTTAAGGGGTTTATGTGCCTTCCAGCTTGGGCATGTGTTGTGCATGCATGCCTCTGTGTGTGTGTCCCCTCTGTGGTGTCAGTCTCTGATCCCATTTGTGCATTTCTGGGGGGAGGGGAGGGTGCCCCCGAGTTCGGTCGTGTGTGTGCGTGCGCGTGCATGTGTGTGCATGTCTGTGTGTGAGCACACTGTTTCCTCCTAATGGCCCCAGGAGGGATCCAGGCATCAGGCTTTTGTGCTGCTTCAAGGTTGTGGCTGGGTGGGTGAAGCAGGGGGAAGGCCTTCCACAGGGAGGGGTGGGGTTGAGGGAGGCAAAAGAAAATCTTAAAAGACCGTCTTCCCTCTGGTCTCCAAGGAGATCAGCCTGTGAAATGATCCGCACGTTAATTAAAAACGATTATATCCTGATTGAGCCATTCCTGCTCACATCCCCCAGCCAGGGAAAGGAAGAGGCTGAGAGCAGAGGATGCAAAATGGGGTAGGGTCCAATGGCAGGGCACAGCCAGGTGGAGCCGCAGCCCACGGAGGGGAGCACAGGCTGGGGGAGTCAAGTGGGAAGGTGTTTAGGAGCACGTGCCCAAGTCTGGTTGGAGCTTCTCCTTTGGATTTTAGGGACTCTCTTCTGGTGGTGGTCTCTGAGATCCCAGGAGTGGGTGGCAGCCACCCAGCCCCATGGATCTCCACTCATATGCCAGGCACCGAGCTTGTTGTTTGCACAGATCCTGCAAGTCAGCACTTGTGGTTCCAGTTTTACAAAGAAGTGATGTGCTTGAGGTCATGCAGCCAGGAGTTAGGAACCCCAGATTGAACCCAGTCCTCTGACCCCAAGGCCCAGATGCCCTTCATAGCTTCTAGCTGCCCCCAGGTTCCCACCATGAGCCCCTACCTCTGCAGGACCCCTGGGAAGCTGGGGCCCACAATGACAAGACCTTCTCCATGGCACCCCTGAGGTGGTTCCTTTCTGAGGTCCGAGCAGCACAGGGCTGGGAGGCTGTGATGTCCATTCACGTGGGGAGCTGGGCGACTCACTAGCCTGGAGCAGCCCTGGGCTGACTCAGGTCACCTTTGCCAACCTGGGCAAGGCCTGCCTCTCCCCACCTCGCTCCTCCCCCACACTGGCTCATGGTTCCACGGCAGACCAGCCACAGGTGCCCCGTGAGGCTCAAGACGCTGTATCCACACTGCTGGGTACCTGTGCCACGCCTTTTCTGGAAGGAGTCTGGGCCTGGTCACGCCGGGCCTTGTCTGATTATCTGTCTGCTGTAAGCCCTGTAAGGACTACGGTGGTAGAAAGGAGTAGTAATAACAATAAACCAGGCGACCCTCCACCTCCACCCCAGCATCAGGTGTTGTGGGGTTCACAAGCGTGACAGATCTCAGCATTTGTGGGACCTGCCTGCTGCCATACTTCTGCCGACTCCCACCCACCCATGTGCCTCCTGTATGTTTCCTGAGCCCAGCTTCTCTGAGAGGAAGAGACCCACTGTGGCTTGGCCACACCCAGAAACAAGTGAGATCGCTGGCCATGAGAGGGGGCTTATTCTGCTTCTTTGAGCCTCAGTTTCCCCTTTGTATAATGGGGATCATAGCTTTTTCCGGAGAGGACTGACAAGAGTAAGGAAAACCAGGTCAAGTTTGTTCAAGTGCCTGGCAGCCCTGGAACGCACACAGGGACTCATTTGTGCATTTGTGCACCTGTCCGTCCATTCAGGGCACTTGTGTGTTGCCGTGGCAGGGGCCTTGGGTTTGCTGGCTTCTGGGGGGGGACACACACTGTCACACTTCAGTGCTTTCTAGGAGACGGTCTGGGGCTCAGGTGACTGTCATCTCCACATGAGCCTCTAGGGGGCAAAGATGCTCATTGGACCCACCTGAAGCTATGTTATCAAAGGTAGAGTGGGAGAAGGGAGAGATGTTTCTGCTGGGGTGGGTCCTAGTGAGATTTGCTGAACCTGGTCCCACATCTTAGCAGGAGCCAGAAACAGTATCATGAGGGATCAGAGGGGCGGGCAGAACAGGAAGTCAGCATCCACCTGTTCCCTAAGGCAGAACTGCGAGAGAGGCAGGCAGATGTTCACTCATTCCACAAAAAGCCCTTTGCACTGAAGCAGGCAGAGAGACCCTGCCTGTGCTGGGTCATCCCTGCAAGATGCCACCTTTCAGGAGCAGTTTTTGTGATGTTGGTATCTGCCTTCCTGCTAAATATCCCTTTCCTGCCCTTCCCAGGGCCTGAAATGCTTCCGTTAGTCACTGCCGAGGTCAGAGCATGGAAGGCCCTGCTTAAAATGTAAACGTGTTACTTGGAGGAGTGATCAGAAGATGAACTCATGTTTGCATAATGCAGGGGCCACCCACCCCTAGGCCCCACAGGGCCAGACAGGCAGCGCTGATGAGGATGTGGTGGCTGCCTGGCCCTCATGGGGCACGCTAGCTCAGCTCTGCCAGGGCAGCCATGGGGATGCAGCCCGTGGCGCCTGTTGCCCACTGTCTCAGGACCGGGATTCAGATGTTGACATGATACTTCCTGGTCTGTATATGTTGTCACCTAATTCAGCAGCGCCCCTACGACCAGATTCAGACCCGGGGCCACTAGTGCAGCCTCCTGGCTTCATTGCTGCTGCCCAGTGGTCACTATGACCATCCTGTAATACAAGTGGGGCAAGGATGGCAAAGCTGGGGCTCCCAGAGGGGAGCTCCCCTGCCCAAGTCTAGGCCAGTGAGGCCCTGCCAGGGCTGGGGTGTCATATGAGGTGCTGTCACCAGACTGGGGGACCGAGGCACAGGAATGAGACTTTGTTGACCCAGGAGGGTAGGCTGGAGCAGACCTTTCCAAAGGTGGCACGGGGCAGAGAGGCAGAGAGAGAAGCTTCGCCAGTGCCACTCTGCTGTGGGTGTCCCAGCCACAGGGGCCTTACTTTGGGCCCACTCGCAGTCTGGGACCTTGGGCCAGAGTCCCTGAGTGGCTGAGAGAGAGCCCTTTCTAGGCAGCAGGGCAGGCGATGCCCAAGGAGGCAAGCTCTGCAGGGCCCTGGGAACTGCCAGATGCCAGGCATGGTACCAGCCTGGTGTGCTTCTCACACCCACCCAGCCCTTGGTAGCCCTCCTAAAGGTGAGGACGTGGGAGCAGAGGGGCCATACGCACAGGGTGTCGGGACCAGCCTGAACCGGGTCAGCCTGACCCTGCGCTTGGGGCGCCCGGCGGCCAGGCCTGTCCTGCACATCTGATTCATGCCTCGGTTTACAGGCTGTGTTTCATTCTCTTCAGTCCTTCCACAGGGCCTGCTGATGGCCCTAAGGGTCTGGCCGAGATGCCCTGGCCAAGGCACCCAAAGGGACAGGGGCTGGGTCTCCAAGGGCAAGTATTTTGCTGCAAAAGGAAGGATGTTGGCTGCAGGACAGAGCATGCCAGAGGCCCGGGGGTGTGGGTGGCAAGCAGGTGGGATTGGAGAGGCGGAGGCAGGGACTGAGGCCACAAAGGAATCTGGGCCTTGACTGCTTGAAGGGTTTTATTTTTTTTATTTTTTTTTTTTGAGACAGAGTCTTGCTGTGTCTCCTGGGCTGGAGTGCAGTGGCCGGATCTCAGCTCACTGCAAGCTCCGCCTCCCGGGTTCACGCCATTCTCCTGCCTCAGCCTCCGGAGTAGCTGGGACTACAGGCGCCCACCACCTCGCCCGGCTAGTTTTTTGTATTTTTTTTAGTAGAGACGGGGTTTCACCGGGTTAGCCAGGATGGTCTCGATCTCCTGACCTCATGATCCACCCGTCTCGGCCTCCCAAAGTGCTGGGATTACAGGCTTGAGCCACCGCGCCCGGCCCGAAGGGTTTTATCTTGAAGGCAGTAGGAAAAGACGAGTGCTCTGGGCGGTGAGCATGGCTGGAGCAAAGTCTCAGCAGTGGGAACACACAGGGACAATGAGGAGAGGCTCAAGAGGATGAGAAGAGACCCGGGTGGGGCCTCAGTTTCCTCCCTGGGAACTCCTGAGTCCTCTGGGGTGTGGGCTGGATGAGAGCAGCCTCCCTTCTCCTGGAGCTGCTGTGCAGGCCTGGAACGCTGGTCTAGAGGGAAGCAGGGACCTGACCATCTCCCCAAGCTCTTGCCTAAGCCCAGAGCAGCTCAGCCTAGCCCTGCATCCCCTGTGAGCTGAGCACTGGGAGGGACTGTTCAGCCTCGGCTGGGGAAGTAGGTGATGGTCCTGGGGGACTGATAATTAAAGCTCAGCAGATTATAATTCCCTGAAAGAAAGCTCAGCACGGAGAGGGAGGAACAGTGCCCAGAGCCTGTTCTCAGAGCTTGGTGCAGGCTGGAGGAGGATCGCTGGGGGAGGCGGCGGCGGGGGGAATAAGAATGATACCTGGAACCATCGTGTTCAGAGCTTCCTCTCGGTGAGGCCTCCTAGGTGCCCAGCCCTGGGCACTTTGCTGTTTCCAGTCTTCAGACCCTCCTTGGCAGTGAAAGATTCCTGCCATCTCCATTTTACAGATGAAGAAACTGAGGCTTGGAAAGGTCTGGCAACTGTGGTTCAAGGCCCATGGCTGGTAAGAAGTGAGCCTGCGGCCGAACCCTGGGCTAAGTTGGGAGCGTTGGCCTCCTTACTGAGAAGAAGGCACTGCTTAACTCGGACAGAGGCTGTCTGATGGCGGAGTCCTGGGCAGGCCACAGGCCTGAAGCAGGAACAGATTGGAGCAGGGAAGATCTTCTTAGTACTCCTCAGGACGCTCCCCATGTTTGTGGCCTTCGGTCTGGGGGAGGGTGATGGGATCACGGGTCACACTGTGGTGACTGGATCTGCCATTCACTTAGTCACCTGCTGTGTGATGCCAGGCAGGTGACATCCTTCCTTGGGCATCTCTATAAAGGGCTTGTGTTCTCCTGGGGTTTGCAGACTTCTTTAAGAATCTCCTTAGGCCAGGCGCGGTGGCTCAAGCCTGTAATCCCAGCACTTTGGGAGGCCGAGACAGGCGGATCACGAGGTCAGGAGATCGAGACCATCCTGGCTAACACAGTGAAACCCCGTCTCTACTAGAAAATACAAAAAAAAAAAAAAACTAGCCGGGCGAGGTGGCGGGCGCCTGTAGTCCCAGCTACTCGGGAGGCTGAGGCAGGAGAATGGCGTAAACCCGGAAGGCAGAGCTTGCAGTGAGCCGAGATCCGGCCACTGCACTCCAGCCTGGGTGACAGAGTGAGACTCTGTCTCAAAAAAAAAAAAAAAAAAAGAATCTCTTCCTCCCTCATTCATCCTGCAGGTCCCAAGTGAGCCTGTTCTCACGCCAGGAGCTCCTGGCGCACTCCTCTCATCACCTGCCGAGAGCTGGGCTCTGTTATCATCCCCATTTGACAGAAGAGCACACCAAGGCCCAGAGGCTACTGCTGCCCGGCGGCCAGCCTTCTCCTCGCCATTTAACCCTGCTTCATGCAGTCCTGCTGCCCAGCTGTTACTCCTGCCTGTCCCCTTGGCCCTGCCTGGAAGACCCTCACTCTCCCATGCCCTGTGCAGAGCCTGCTGCCTCTTCTGCCATCTCTTCCAGAGAGGCCAGGGCTTGAGCACACAGGCCAGAGGTTGTCTTCTGGCAATGCCCCCAGGTGGGTGCTGTTTGGCCAGTCCAGGGTTTTAACAATAACATTGGATTTCACATACAAATTCTACATTTTGCTTCCCTGAAAAAAAAAATCAGGTTGGCATTGCAGGGCCACACACCCACAGGGCACTATCGGCAGAGCTGCCACGGGGCTGCCACCTTGTGAGTCACCTGGTTCCCTGCAGTGCCCACTTATGTGCCAGCTGGGCCCTGGCACTCTGGAGCTTGCCACCCTGCTTAGACCTGGGTTCTTGCCCTGGCATCCTGGCTTTCCCTGATCCGAGGCAGATTATATCTTTGAAGCTCATCTAGTAAATGTCAGAACTGAGAAACTGATTCCAAACTGGGTCTTGGTGTTTTCTGAGAATTCTCCAGGCCAGAAAGAAAAAGAAAGGGTGCACCAGGTGCGGGGCACTGCGTGGGGAAAGATAAGGAGGTGTGAAGGGACGCAGAACGCTTTGGGAATAATACCGTGTTCTCCTTGCCTGTTAAGTACTTGGTTGGCAAAGCCTGAATACTAACACCAATCAGATTCTGCTTGTTCTGTAAGATGATTCATTCATTCCAGGCATTCAGATGACCCTCACAGCATCTCTGATAGAGTACCATTGTGGGTGCTTTTATTCTCATTTTCAGCAGATGAGAACACTGGATCTCAGGGAAGTGACATGGCATGCCCCAGGTCCTAGTAAGGGTAGGACCCTGACAAGAACTCTGACTCCTGACTCCCAGTCCAGTGCTCATTCTCTCTAAGACACTGAAAAAATTAGCTCTTCGGTAGGCTTCTTTCTCTGGTGCATTTTTTAAAATGCTCCTTTAGTTAACATGCGGGAGGGATTTCCATGTTCTCGTACATAACCTTTTGCTGAAGTGACAATGTGCGATAAAAGGGTCCCAGGAGAGACCGTGTAATTTGGGCTGTGAGGGACAGAGAATACCAATGCAGAAGCCTCTGCAGAAGGCCTGGCTGCTCCTGGGGGCTGGGGGACCTGGGGCCCCCTCACCACCCAATGCAAAGGTCTGGCCATCTTGGGCCCTGTGACCACGTGTACATTCTGATTTGTCTTCCACTGCTTGGTTTATTTTTCTCACGTTTTTGGGTGAGGATCTTGGTTCCTAGAGGAGAGAGGTCTAGGCAGAGAGAAAATGAGCATCTGGGACAGGGGGAGGGATTGAGGAGGATGCGTGAGGACAGACATTGAAGCCTTGTTTCTAGCCAAGCGCTGGCTAGTTGTGGGGTGTCACACAAAGGAGTCCACGTAGAAGGCAAACTGAAGGGCATGTTCAAGTGCTGTTCACGCCTGCCTTTAGCCCCCAAGGACCGAAAAAGGGGCTTGACATAGCAAGACCCTCTCTCTACAATTTTTTTTTTTTAATTTAGCCAGGCATGGTGTTGGGTACCTGTAGTCCCAGCTACTCCAGAAGCTGAGGTGGGAGGATCACTTGAGCCTGGGAGGTCAAGGCTGCTGTGAGCCAAGATTGTCCCACTGTACTCCAGCCTGGGTGACAGAGCGAGACCTTGTCTCAAAAAAATAAAATGTTGGGGGGATGTTAAGGAGGTTCCAGTTAATTGTGGCTGGTTCTAAACTGGGAGGCTTAATAAATGGTAATTATCCTCCTGTGGGAGCAGACCAGAGCTAACCAAGCCCACCGGGAATGGGGGTCATGGAGACAGACCCCCTTTTCCCTCCCACCCACCTGAAGGCTCCAAGAATTTCCACTGCAGAGGTGTCAGGGACAGACCTGGTGCGGACCAGCGGGCCCATCACCTGCTTCCTTCTGTGCCATTCAGCGTGTTTAGGTGTATTATATGCCTGCCTGCGTGTCTGCATGTGAGCTCCTTGGACACACGGGGGCACATATCTGTGCTTGCATGTTTGTACATCTAAGTGTGTGTGTATCTGCATGTTCTAACACCAGCTCGCGACACCAGCTCGCGCTCCACAAAGCTATTTCCGGGTCCCGTTCCCCAAGAACAGCCGTCCCTCTTTCCTTTCCCACCTGACATGGGGCAGGGAGGAGAGAATCTGTTTGAAATCTCAACAGGAAATGGGCTTTGCACCTCCAGAGAGCAGGACTTGCTTGTGTGGACAGAGGTGACAGAAAGGTTTCCGTTCCATCCAAAGAGGAACTTTCTGTTTTTTTATTTTTTTATTTTTATTATTATTATTTTTTTGAGACGGAGTCTCGCTCTGTCACCCAGGCTGGAGTGCAGTGGCCGGATCTTAGCTCACTGCAAGCTCCGCCTCCCGGGTTTATGCCATTCTCCTGCCACAGCCTCCCGAGTAGCTGGGACTACAGGTGCCCGCCACCTCGCCCGGCTAGTTTTTTTGTATTTTTTAGTAGAGACGGGGGTTTCACCATGTTAGCCAGGATGGTCTCGATCTCCTGACCTCGTGATCCACCAGTCTCAGCCTCCCAAAGTGCTGGGATTACAGGCTTGAGCCACCGCGCCTGGCCTTATTTATTTATTTTATTTATTTATTTTTTTGAGATGGAGTCTTGCTCTGTCGCCTAAGCTGGAGTGCAAAGGCATGATCTCGGCTCACTGCAACTCTGCCTCCCGGGTTCAAGCAATTGTCCTGCCTCAGCCTCCTGAGTAGCTGGGATTACAGGCGCCCGCCACCACACCCAGCAAATACTTTGAATTTTTAGTGGAGACGGGGTTTTACCGTGTTGGTCAGGCTGGTCTTGAACTCCTGACCTCAGGTGATCCACCCCTCGGCCTCCCAAAGTGCTAGGATTACAGACATGAGCCACCATGCCCAGGTTTTTTTTTGAGACGGAGTTTTGCTCTTGTTACGCAGGCTGGAGCGTGATCTGGGCTCACTGCAACCTCCGCCTCCCGGGTTCAAGTGATTCTCCTGCCTCAGCCCCCTAAGTAGCTGGGACTACAGGCATGCGCCACCACGCCCAACTAATTTTTTTTGTATTTTTATTAGAGTTGGGGTTTCACCATGTTGGTCAGGCTGGTCTTGAACTCCTGACCTCAAGTGATCCACCCACCTCAGCCTCCCAAAATGCTGGGATTACAGGCGTGAGCCACCATGCCTGGCCCAAAGAGGCACTTCCTGTCATTCAGAAGTGGTCTAGAAGTGGCCTGGCTGCTCCAGGAGGTAGTGGGTGCCCCATCTTAGGTGGGTAGGTATGCAAGCAGATGCCCAACCTGTGCCTTCCTCTCTTTTGTGGTCCCTTCTAAGCGCAAAGTGCCTAAGGCTGTGTATCTCTCGGCGGCAGTTCTGAGGTGGCCCTGTCTTGCCAACCCAGCCTGGTTGGAGGGACTGACAGGGCTTCTACCCCTAGGTGTCCCCTCAACTTGGCCCACGAGAGGCCTGAAGAATGTGGGGGACTGTGATTGTGTGTGTGGGTGTGTGATGCGTGACAGTGGACTTGTTTGTGTATCTGTGTTATGTGCGTGCGTCTGTGTACGCTGTGTGTACTTGTGTGGGTGGGGCTTCAAGGGTTGAGTGTGGATTTGCATGCTGTGAGTGTGCATTGCGTATGGCCCTGGAGGAGGGGGCACATTTCTGGGCTGTGTGGATATTGAGTGAACTGTGAGTATGTGCACTTGGGCCAGTGGAGGTGTTTGTGGCTAGAACGTGTCTGGAGGGAGCTGTGCTGAGTCCTGGGAGGCTCTCAGTCATTCCAAACCCTGACCATTCATGCTCCCCCTCCCAGAGACCTTGGCACCTGCCAACACTGCTCTTGATTTCGTCCTTGCTCTGGGATAAGAGCAGGCCCAGCAGATGGCCGTGAGGTCCCGAGGAACAGAGGAACGGGCGGGGAGGAGGCCCAGTCACTGCTTAGCTTCTCTGTAGGAGATCTAGAAGGAAGTGGGTCTTTGTGTTTCTGCAGCATCTGGACCAGATGGAGAGACCTTTCTGGAGATGCCATGCACGCTTCCAGATACAAGCTGGAACATTTCCAGAAATGGAATGTTTTTAGAAATGAGACATGGTGTTTCTGGAGACAGGATGAGGACGTTTCTAGAGAACAGATGAAAAGCATTTCTGGAGGAGGGGCATTTCTGAAGATGAAATGAGAACATTTCTGGAGAGGGGAGAGGGCATTTTTGAGGAGTAAAGATGGGGCTTTTCTGGATTCTGAGCATTGCTAGAGATGGGACATTTCTGGAAATGGAATCTTTCTAGAGAGAAACTAGAATACTTCTGGAAGTGGTGTGTTTTTGAAGATGATGCTGGAGTATTTCTGGAAATAAAATAGGGCACTTCTGAAGATGAGGTATTTTTGGAGCTGAAATGCAACATCTCTGGAGATGGGATGTGGCATTTCTGGAAGTGGAACATTCTTGGAGTTAGGGTGGAGCCTCTGTAGACCACTGGCATTTCTGGAAATGGATTACATTTGAAGATGAGGGGGAATATTTCTGGAGATAAGATGGAGCATTTCTGGAAATGGAACATTCTGGAGCTGGGGAATTTCTGGGTTAAAATCAAGCATTTCTGGGGAGGAAACAGGTCATTCTCAGAGAAGGGACATTTTTGGATTGAGGATGGGACATTTCTAGGGAAGGAGTTTTCTGAAGATGAGGGGGTCACAGCTCAGCCTGGCTGTTTCAAGGCCACTTGAAGAGGCAATAGGGGAGGGTCTCAGGGGCCCAGAGACCCCACCTGTGGTCCTTGTTTTGCAGATGGCCCGGGGGAGGGTCTTGCCCAGACTCATTCCTGCTGAGCTGCAGAGGGGACTTCTGAGGAGCTTTTCCAGAATGCAGCCTTTGCCACCCCCACCAACCCCTGGCCTGTGCTGGAATCCTACCAGAAGGAGGCCAGAGCTGCCCAGTCTTGCTCTTGGGGTCCCTACCTGCTTCTGGTGGGGTCCTGGCAGCCTCTAGGCTCACCACAGGGATAGGCAGTGACTGAATGGTTAAATTTAATTTAATTCAATTTTGTCAAGCCAGCTGAGGCTTGCTCCCCAGCCCCCTCTGCCAGAAGCCTGCACCTTTCCTCCATTCCCCTGCCCCATATCCCCCTACCTTGGGGATACCTGAGGCTGGTCTCAATGCAGCAGACAGATGGAGGGGGCTGCAAGGCTGAACGTGGACAAGGGTCCAGGGCCCTTCTCGGGCTCAGCCTGATTTCAGGGCGGGGGACCCCAGCCACCTCCTTCTACTCCAGAGAAGCAGATATTGAGGCCTGTCACCACTTGAGCAGGCCTGGAGCCCCAGAGTAATTATTTCTCTTCCTTAATTGAAATTTCAGCCTCAGTGATCCAGCCTCAGAAGTGTAAGGCAGGCACAGAGACCCTGCCCCTGGCAGGGGGAGGGGGCGCCCCCTGCCCTGGCTCCAGAAGGAGGGAGGCAGTGCCATCCCAAGGGGGCAGGTGGGTTCACATGCTGGTGGTGGACGTGAGGTGGATGGCTGCTGGTCAGGGAGACAGGGTCAAGGGGGCCATGGGCTCAGGCCAGTATGGCAGCTGCCGTGGGAAGGTTGGGCCTCTCCCCCTGACCCCTGACAGAGGAAGGTGAGGGGGGTGATCTAGGCTAGGGTAGCATGAGGCAGTGAGTACCAGGAGACTACTGCCTCCTCCCATATCTGGCGGGCGCTGAGGGGTGGGCTGGGTGGGTGAGGGGCTGTGGTGCGGGTGGGGTGGGCTGGCTGGCAGCAGGCCCAGTTCCTGGTTCAGTGCTGGGTGAGGCGGCTGGCCTGGCGGGGCGGGGTGGGGTGGGCTGGAGGGTGCAGCTGAGGAGCCTGTTTTCCCGGCTGCTGCGGTCAGGCTGGGAGGAGCCTCCACCACCTGGGTGGTCCCTGCGGTCCCACACGGCCTTGGGCCTGGCCTGTCTGCCGGTGAAGGCGGGGGCAGAGGACTCCAGGGACCAGCAGGAAACTGGGAGAAGCCATGGACTTGAAATGAGCCTGGGGCCCACCCCTCCGTGAGCTTCTCAAGGTGGCTCTGAGGTGCTGGGGTAAACGTAGCAACTGCCAGCTTGCAGCTGTGTGTGTCTGGACTCGGGCAACCCAGGCACCACGCAGGAAGCTGCTGTACTCACCGGACCCTGATGGCCTGTAGAGGGCCAGAGAGTCTACTTGTGGGCCCTTCTGGGCCTCAGTCTTCTCCATCTGGGAGATGGGTTGACTTGGTGGGAGTTTTCAGGCCTACATTACCTTCAAAGGGCTCAGTGCTACAGGCATGGGCTGTCCTCCCTGTTTTTATAAATACACGGGCCCCCAGCCTTACCCAGACAGGCCAGCATGCTGCCCGTAGTATCCTGGGGAAGGGCAGCAGCTGTCATCAGTGTTATTTTTGAGGTGTGTTTTCCTGGCACCCAGGAAATTTCTGTCAGTGGGAACAGCCTGCCCAGGGCCTCCTCCACCCCTGGGGGAGACAAGTTGTATGACAAGGGAGACAGGCAATTTGAAGTGAAGAACGGGAGTGAGGCCGCCTCCTCTGTGCACATTGCTCACACACTGGGGCAGCCACACGCCCAGTAAAGGCTCTTGAAAACCGTGGAGATAGGAGCCAAGCTCTGCAAGGCCCTGTCACTAGCTCACCTGACCCCTGGCGTCTGGAAGCTCACAGCCTATTCTTGGTAGAGGTGTGGCTATGGCTGCCCTCCAAGGAAGGGAAGACAGAGATGGCTGGACAGGATGGGACAAGCCAGCCCCCAGGAGCTGGGGAAACGAAGGTGGGTGCAAATGAAAACGCACGATCGCATTTGCAGTCCATTTGCTTAGCAGCCCTGACCAGGCGGGAGAGAAAGAAGAGGGCAGAGCAGGGAGAGATGGGGAGGGATAAGGACACAGAGAAAGAATCTGGCAGCCAGGGGCCAGGGAACCTGTGGCCATAGGGCCTGGGATGCCTGCTGCTTATTGGGGCTGTGGCCCCTCCTGCCTTCTAGAGCTAGGAAAGCTTTGCTCTGCTCAGCTCCAGACAACCCATCCCCACCACACATTCCAGCACCTGCCTGCTTCCCCTGACCTCCAGCTGCCCCACAGACCCCATCCCTACCTCCACTCCTTGGGGATTTTGAGGCCTTACGCCACCACCCCACTCTGAGCAGGCTCAGTCTCCCTGCGTTGGTGGTGGTGAGGGTGGTCCTGGAGCAGTGGGAACTACCCGGAGGCCACCTGGGGTGGGTCCCAGGCACCAGTCTAGCCAGCCAGTGGGCCACGGGGGCTGACCTTGTCGCCTTGGGCCCAGATGGAGGGCAGCGGTGCTCAGCCCTTCCCCCAAGCACATAGAGCCGCCGAGCTGACATGACTCACCGCGTGGCAGCTCCCTTTCCCCACTGGGAGGGGGGATGGAAGCCTCCAGATGCCGCAGCCCCACCCCGAGGGAATCACAGGCCAGGCTGAGCCCTTCCAAAGTGGGGATAGCTGGGGATCAGACATCAGCGTCCATTGAAGGGGGTATTCAACCGCATGGGGTAAGCCCTGTGCCTGGGGCTCTGGGCTTAGTGCCCAGCTAGGGCCTTGGGAGACCTTGGGCTTCTCTGTGCTCAGGGGGAAAGGAGCTGTGCAGCCTCTAGGGGTCCGGCCTGCCCCAAGCTGTGCTAGTGGTCCAGGCCCCCTGTGGGGAGGATCCTGGCCAGGGGTCCCTAGCTCCTCCTCTGTCATCCAGAGAACCCTAAGGTCCCAGGGGCCGGTGGTGTGCCTCTTCCTCAGAAACACTACCTGGAAGGCTGGAACCCCATCACACCACCTCTGGAGAGCTGGGGGTCACCCATCTCTTCTTTGCTCCCCACCCACCCTGGTAGAAGTGGTCATCTGCTCTGTGCCCTAAAGAGGACCAGGTGGGAAAGAGACCTGATGCTGTGCTGGGGGCTTTGCGTAGGTACAGGCACTTCTATAAGGTTGCTGTGTAGGGCGAGGAAACCAGCTCAGAGAGTGAACGAATTTGCCCCAGGCCACGTGGCCCTCAGGTGGCCTGGCTGGGGTTTGAACCTGTCTTCTCAGAGCAAAGCTGACTCGGCTGCACCTCCCTGGACTTCAGCTTTCAGGGAGGGAGGTTCAGGCAGCAGGAGCCTGGGGGACAATGCTATTTTTTATATTGATTTTTGTATTGACCCCCACCCTGTTGCCCACCCCAGCACGTCCCAGGACAGATCCCATTTTGCTTTTCGCCAGAACAAAGCAGGCTCTGCTAGACCTGCCAAAGGAGAGACTTCCATCAGAGCAGGTGAAAGGAAACTCAATCTCATCTTTTGTTACTCAAGGAGGGAGTGAGGGAATGGATTTGCCCTTGAACAGGGAGGCCGTGGGCGCGTGGGAGGGGTGGGTGGGGACGTGTGGGGAGAGGGTAGGGGCACACATACCTGAGCCGAGACACCACCCCTGCCCGCCGTCAGAGCATCTGGAGTGTGGTGACCATGTTAGTATTCAGCGCGCGCACACACACACACACGTGCGCACGCACACACTTACGCTCACATTCACACACTTAAGCACTCACATACACGCACGTCTTTCTTTTCCCTCTCTCCCCACCACCCTCCCGAGTCCCCTCTAAACCAGGAAGGTGGCATCTGACCAGCAGAGAAAAAGAGAGAAAGGGAAAGAGAAAAAGAGAGATTAGTGGGAAGAAAATCCGATTCTGGAGTTACCTTAGTTACCAGCTCCTAATGACTCGCAGGGCGGGCTCGGCCACCTTCCTGAGCAGGGGGACCCTCCCTCCCGGGCCCCTCCATCACCCCATTAATAAGACGGGGCCCTTGTTCATGAGTTCTGCCACAGAAAGGGAAGAATCAAGGACTTTTCAATAAGAGAGAACTCCCTGGGTGGTTTTGAATAGTTGCTTTTTGTGTGGCAGTGCGGGACTCGTCCTCGGCTCTCTGCCCTGGCCGCCTCCCTCAGCCGGCTCTGTCTGGAACCGCCTGCTCCTGGGTCTCCAGATGGATGAGCTTGTTTCTCCGGGAGCTCAATCCTTTATTGTTCCTGCCTTTCCCCTCCTGACATCCTCAGCTTAGCAGAGGCCACAGGCAGCCTTTGCGTCTCAGGAAAGCAAGAGAATCCCCGAGGTCGTTCTAAAAAGGCTTAAAGCCCGGGAGTGGGGCTCAGCGTGAAGGAAACAAAAGCACACTCCCCACATCCAGGGTGCTGGGCCTGTTGGCCAGGGCCAAGCTCACGGCCGCTGCTTCGGTGCCAGTGGAAGGGGAATGAATGGAGGAGAGACTGGCTGAGGGAGATGATGATAGAACAGGAGGGAGATGGGTAAATCCGTTTTATCAGACGCTGCATATCTTAGGAAAGCACATTTCAGCTCTTTTGGCTTTTGGCAAGCTGGTCCTACTCTTTAATTTTCTAATAAAAAGGAATTACGTTTGCTGAAAAGGCAGTAACCAGCTTCATGTCAGTGTCTCTTGTGGAGACCATAATTCCCGTCTTGGGTGCCTGCCGGCTCTGGGGTGGGAGGTGGGCTTCTATGGCCACGGATGGTGATATTCAGGAGTCAAGGGGCAGGGGACGTCAGGACCCACGGCAGATGCCAGGCAGTGCCACATGGTTTTGCCCTGCCTGCCCCACCCTGGCCCGTCTACTCCCAGCCCAGCCTCTGATCATGGTTCCAGGCTCACCACAGACAGGGCTGACAGAGGTTCCCAAGACTCACAACAGATACTTAATGAATATTTGTGGAATGAATGAAGGAATTCTTAACTGCCGAGGCCTGAGGTAGCAGGCAAGTTGCTCAGAGGGTCAGATCTTGGTTTGAATGAATGAGTGAGTGAGTAAATGAATGAGTGAATGAATGAATGTTCTCCAGAGTCTGAAACTACCTATCTGAAAGGACTAACCTCCAACCAACCCCACTCTCCCCACTCTCCCTAAGCTCTGGCACTGAATTCACTGGAAACTTTGCCAAAAATAATATCTCCTCAACTTTTAACAAATAATATGCACTCATTGTTTTAAAAGAGAGAGAGAGAAGTGTGTGAAGTCGGAAGTTCATATCCATGCTGTCCCACACCTGAGTCCCCCAGAGCCAAGGGTGGGCACCTTTAGAAGGTCCTTTAGACCTTCCTCCAGGCTCTAGGAATCCCTTGCATTTCTTATCTGGTTTGGGGGTTCCTGCACACGCACTGTTCTACAACCCTGTGGGGCCCCTCGGCCATCCCTGTCCCCAGTGAGATCTGGATGTGGTTCAGACCTCCCTGGGCTGCAGAGTGTCCCTACCTGCTCTCCAACCTGGGAATCAGGAGCCAGGTATTTATGTAAGTCTCTATGGGGTGAATGTATGGAAAACATTTTTGCTATTACAACTCCCTTCATTCGAGTCCCTGATTGATTGATTTTTGAGACAGGGTCTTGCTCTGCAGCCCAGGCTGGAGTGCAGTGACATGATCACAGCTCACTGTAGCCTCAACTTTCTGGGCTCAAGCCATCCTTCCACATTAGCCTCATGAGTAGCTGGGACTACAGGCACATGCCAACATACCCAGCTAATTTTTATTTAAATGTTTTAGTGAGGTGGGGTCTCACTGCGTTGCCCAGGCTGGTCTCCAACTCCTGGGCTCGTGTGATCCTCCTGCCTTGGCCTCCCAGAGTGCCTCCCAATGGGCTCACACCCCAGTCCCAGTTTTAAACAAGATCCTGAAGGCAGAACACTCACCATGGGCAGTCACTTGATAAACAGTAGCCTTTGTGATTTGGGAGGAATCTGTACCCAGTTCTATGCTTGGTTCCACATCCTAAGCATTGCTTGTGCCATACTATACGCCAGGCCCCCAGGGCGCAGGAACACACTGTTCCAGAGGGGTGTGGAGGCCCCTTAGCAGCAGCGTCCGGGAGCCCAGTCACTGCCCCTGCCCGCAGCAGCCCATCACTGCTGGTATCCAGCCTTCTTCAGACTAGTGTATGCCACTGGAAATGCCAGGACATGTGGGCGGCAGACCCCACACACGTGTTTTCTCTGGGGCTGCCTCCTGACCCCAGTGGGCAGGCGCCAAGTCTCTGAAGCTCAGCTGGCAAATGTGGGAGCAGCCCAGGATTTGGCTGGATGGGCACGAGCACTGCTCCCGTCCTAGGATCTGACTTAATCTCAATCCTTGGAGGTGGCCTGGGAATCTGAATTGTTACTAGCCCCTTGGCTGCCATGGATCTCCTCCAGGATCAGGAACTGGCATGAGGCATAGGAGGGCCAAGGACATCTTTTAGGTTGGGCGGGGTCCGGATCCACTCTGCAACCCCTGGCTGGGCAGTAGGAGAGCGGGCAGGCCCAGGGCAGGGAGGGGAGGTAAAAGGGGAATGGAGGGGAGACCAGCAGGGGCTCTGTCTGCCCGATTCTGGTTTGGGCTGTGAGACAGTCACTGCATTTTCTGCACAGTTTTGGCCACATAGTATTTAAGAGGCTTTGCCTACAGACCTGAGTGGCTGTGTGAATGGTGGCACTGGTGCATACAGGGATGCCTGAGGAGGGACAGATTTGGGACTTGTCCCCCTAGGACTCCCTGTGGGATTGCCAGTATCACCCCTCTTTGTCATTAATGCCCAGCTTGCCTGGGGGAGGCTAGGCGGGTAGCATGGGGTTCAGGTTCCCCTAGGGTTCAAACGCCAACCCATCTGACCTGGGTGGCCCTTCCGTGCTCAGAGCCTCAGTCTGCTGTTCGGTAAAGTGGGTCCAGCCATCTCTGCACCCTCAGGGTGGCCATGAGGGTCAGTAGCCAGAAAGGCAAGGCCCCACACGAACAGGCTCACAGAAATAGCAGGCATTTTGTCAGGGGCAGCCTTGGTGTGGTTTTCATTCAAAATCATTTTTTAATTACAAAAGAAAGGAAATGGTTGTAAATAAAGAAGGGAAGGCCGGCACAGGCATGGTGGCTTACGCCTGTGATTCCAGCACTTTGGGAGGCCGAGGAAGGTGGATCACGAGGCCAGGATTTTGAGACCAGCCTGACCAACATGGTGAAACCCTGTCTCTACTAAAAATACGAAAATTAGCTGGGCGTGGTGGCGCACACCTATAATCCCAGCTACTCAGGAGGCTGAGGCAGGAGAATCTCTTGAACCTGGGAGGTGGAGGTTGAAGTGAGCCGAGATTATGTCACTGCACGGCAGCCTAGGTGACAGAGCGAGACTCCATCTCAGAAAAAAAAGAAAAGGGAAACTGTAGAGGCACATAAACAGGTCAGAGTTCCTGTCTAGGCTTCCCTAGAGATCTTTATTTTTACTAGTGTAATGTGAGTCTTTGACTCTGTTTATGGGCATTTACACACACAATTAAATCTTCACTGTGTACCTACTGTGTGCTGAACCCCGAGGATTTCAAGAAGCATCAGACCTTGAGCCCTGCTGTTAGGTGCTCTTACCGTCCTGGTGGGGAGACTGACCCCTAAGCTGATAAATGACCCCTCCATGGGGAGTGGACCTGTAAAGTGATGATGGAAGAGGGTCTACAAAGGACAGAACTAACTGTGGGCTGGCAGGATAGGGAAGGGGGATCGGGGAACTTTGAAGGAGCATGGAGTGTGAACTGGGACGCCACAGAGATCACAAGTTTTGAGGTAGAAGAAAAGAGAGGGAAAAGCTTGGAAGAGCATATTCTAAGGAAAGGGAGCTATTTGGGATGCCCTGACTTTGGGGTCCGTGTGGGATGGCCAGGATCAACCAACTGTAGGGAGCCACCAAGGGGGTCTGGATCATGGATGCCAGGCCATGGAGTTTCTCTTTTATTCTCTTAAGTCAGGGAGCCATTGAAGGCGTTTTTTTGTTTGTTTATTTGTTTGTTTTTTGAGAGACAGGGTCTGTTGCCCAGGCTGGAGTGCAGTGGTATGATCTCGGCTCACTGCAACCTCAGCCTCCTGAGTAGCTGGGATTACAGGCAGACACCACCATGCCTGGCTAATTTTTGTATTTTTTTGATAAAGACAGGGTTTCACCATGTTGGCCAGGCTGGTCTCAAACTCCTGACCTCAGGTGATCTGCCTGTCTTGGCCTCCCAAAGTGTTGGATTACAGGCATGACCAACCGCACCCAGCCCTGAAGGCTTTTAAGCAGGGAAGTAAGTGACCTGGTCCAGCATGTGTTTTTAAAAACTTACTTACTCCAGCAGAGCTTACAGAAGGGTGAGCAGGGAGTACCCAGGGAGGCTTGTGTGGAGTCCAGGGCAGGCAGGGACGGTGGCCAACAGGTGGAGGAAGCCGCGAGGATGTGGCTGGAAGTGAGGGGCAGGCTTGGGCCCTGCAAGGTGGGGGCCGCCCTGGGCCATGATTGGGCATGAGTGAGGAGCCAAGCCATACCATAGCTGGGGACAGGGACTGGGTGCGTGGTTCCCACATGGGTGTTGTGGAGTTGGCATGCGTTGGGAGGCATCCCTCTGGGCTCAGCCCCTGCCTACCAGGCCACCATTGCCCCTTTCTTGGCCAGCAGATCCTCCACCAGCACCTGTCAGCCCTGAGCACTGGAAACGGCAGCCAGCAGGGCCTTTGTGCTTCAGGATTCCTTCTCCAGGGATGCAGGTGATAGCCAAGCCCGGCAGATGCCCCCGGGGGTGCCACTGTGCCCCCACTCACCATCTCCGATGCTCAGCTGCTCCCCAGAAAGAAAGCCTTGTCACAAAGGGAGGCAGGGAGAGGACGCGTTTTCGCGCCGCAGCCCATCTGGGAGCCAACATTATTTTCCTGATTGAAGGAAACATCTGTTCAGTCCTCTTTCAGAGCGAGGCAGGCAGCGGACTGGGTCAGTCTGGCCCTGGGCAGGAGGTAGAGAACCTGGGCTGAGCCCAGAGCCCCTGCCCTAAGGGGTTTAAGAGAGCTACCACCTTTCTCTGTCCCTCCCAGAACTACTCCTGGGAGTTCAGGAGCTCCTGCCATCCCCTTAAGAAGCCTCAGTCACTGCTTCCCCCAGGGATGGGGGCTACTAGGGCCAAAGCCATCGCCTACCTCAGAGCACCATATGTGTTTTCTTTTCTTTTCTTTCCTTTTTTTTTGAGATGGAGTTTCGCTTTTGTTGCCCAGGCTGGAGTGCAATGGTGCCATCTCGGCTCACCACAACCTCTGCCTCCCAGGTTCAAGCAGTTCTCCTGCCTCAGCCTCCCAAGTAGCTAGGATTACAGTCATGCACCACCACGCCTGGCTAATTTTATATTTTTAGTAGAGAAGGAGTTTCTCCATGTTGGTCAGGCTGGTCTTGAACTCCCGACCTCAGGTGATCCGCCCACCTCGGCCTCCCAAAGTGTTGGGATTATAGGCGTGAGCCACCGCGCCCGGTCCCATGTGTTTTCTGAGGACCCCTGCATTATTTCACACACACACTGGAGCCATGTTTTTGAAAGATACGACTGCCAAACAAACTGCATTTATTACATAATGATTAATTCATCGCCCCCATTTCTTATTAATCAAAGACATCCATAACTGCCTATCTGAGCTTTGGGTTGGGGAGAGAACCAGCGGGGCCTCAAGCTGACAGCCTTCCCACCCAGAGCAGGGGTACTGGTAGATTTGTGTCAGTGGAGCCTCATTTCGGGTAAATGCACAGTACCCCTGAGGTTTCTAGAAGAAATGGAGACAGCTCACAGACCCCCACACGTCACCTCCCCAAACCCCTGGGGCTGCCTGGGATGTTTTATAACCCCTTCTCCAGCCAGCCCTGAGCTCAGGCTGGCCGCTTGGCACTTAGCCACTGGCTGACTAGTAGCCTGTCAGAGGATGTGGGAGGTGGGGTGGGCCAGTCCCCATCGCTGGAGGCTGCAGTTAGTGGCAGCCTGGGAAGGAGACTGAAGTCTGGGCTGAGGTCAGGACCACCGGGCAGAGCTTGAGGTGAGGGCAACCGACAGAGGGCTGTCCTGGCAGCCCATCCTGGGCTGAGAGCGGAGAATTCTAGGGTTCCAGGGGCATTTGACACGAGGCCGGCCACACTCTGATGTCAGGGGTTTTTCAAAGGTAATTTGGTGGCAGGGGCCTAGGGTATGGGGAGTGCCAACTGGTTGGGTTGGAGCTGTCCTCTTGTGCTTAGTCGCTTCTAGATGGGGCCACAGGAGAGCTTGGTAGGTCCAGGTGGAGCCATCAGCTGTCAGACATGCAAAGAACTTGAAAAGATATCTCAAAAGGGCCAATCTGGCTGGGCACAGTGATGCATGCCTGTAATCCCAGCGCTTTGGGAGGTAGAAACAGGAGGATCATTGAGCCCAGGAGTTTGAGACCATCCTGGGCAACATAGTGGGACTCCATCTCTACAAAAAATTTTAAAAATTAGCTCAGCATGGTGGAGTGTGCCTGTGGTCCCAGCTACTTGGAGGCTAAGGCTGGAAAATCACTTGAGCCTGGGAGGTTGAGGCTACAGTGAGCTGTGATCGTGCCACTGCACTCCAGCCTGGGCGACAGAGCAAGAGCAGTTCTACCTGGCTAGGGTGGCCCCAGAGTCATGGCGGAAGGCGAAAGGCATGTCTTACATGGCAGCAGGCAAAGAGAATGAGAACACCCAACCTTCTTTACTCATTCATCTAACACTGACTATGTGGCCTGGCACCCACCAGGAATGTCCCTGCCCTCAAAGTCTTTATAGGCTGGTGGGGATGGGGCTGATGCCCAAATAAGTCATTGTTGTCCCAGGTAGTGCCATGCCAGGGACCATCCAGGGAGCTGAGGGCCCAGTAAAAGGACACTTACACTCAAATGCATGGAGAAGGGGACAGCCAGGGTGTGATTAGGAAAGACTTCCTGAAGGAGGTGCTGCTCCAAGAAGGTTGATTGGGTGGTTTTTGTGGGGGTTTTCTTGTTTCTACTTTTTAAATAACTACTTCGTGCCACATGCTATTAGGTGCTTTTCACATACATCCTCATGTTTAATTTGTACCAACAACCCTGTGAGATAGGAAATAGCTTCTGTATGTTAGCAGTGAGTAAGCTAAGGATCAGAGAGGGGAGTTTGCTTGGACAACTGGCTTAGCCATGATTAGAATTCCAGGCAGTGCTCAAAAGATGATAGAAAAGGTGTAGGAGGATGGGAGCCGAGGCTGGCATACCTGGCAGAAGAAACAGTGTACACACACATGTGTTGGTGGGGCACCGTGGTGTGGAGGGCTGCAGAGCTTGGTAGCACTGGAGTGAGCAGTGGCGAGCCTGAAAGCTGGTGGCAGGGACCTCAGGGGCCACGACAGGTATGTGAGTCAAGGGAGTGATGTGGTCCTGCTGCAAATCACCGGGGGCTTCAGCCCCTAATGGGACCTCCTCTAGCTGCACCCCCCTCCCTGCCTGTGCCCTTTTTGGCACCTGGTGGCAGGCACACCTCAAATAACTGCTGCATCTGTTCCTGCTTCTGACCTCAGGAGACAGCAGCAGGGCTGGCGTGGAGCATCAGGGAAATGCACAACAACACATCAGCCCCTGGGGGCCTCCTGGATCTCCCCACGAATCCTGCAATACCCATCACAACCGTCCCAGTCCAGAAAGAGGCTGAATGGCGGCCAGCATCTGCCCATCAGCAGAGAGTTCCCGCTCTTAGCACCAGCTCGCCTGGGCTGCCTCTAGGGACAGTCCTGCCCGCCTCCCCAGAGAGCCAGTGCTTCCGCTGCCGCCTAATAGCTCTCCCGGCTGGAGACGATTCTTGATATTTAGCCTGCGTGGCAGGAGCCTTAATGGCAGCCACTCTCCCTCCCTGCTCCTGCCTCCTGAGCCCCAGAGACAGCTCTGCTCACCTCCTAGCCGGCATCCTCCACTCACTGCCCAGGCATCAGGCAGAGGCCTTTCTGCACACTCTTGGTAACATCAAGGAATGAATGAGCATCCACGAGCCTTCGAATGTGCTGTTTTCTCCTCTGAGATTCAGAGATGCCCTTTGAGAGGCTATTAGCATGGCCCCAATTTAAAGATGAGGAAACAAATTCAGAGAGGGGATGTGATGGAGATGGCTCGCTTTCGCTTCATCTTTCCCCCTCTTGGTACCAGGAAGTGGATCATGCTTTTTCAGGCCTCGGGACCTTTGCCTCTGCTGGTCTTTCTTGCCTGGAACTCTCTCTCCTCCTTTCTTCTCTCATGTAGATCTCCTCTCAGGGAAGCCTTCCTGCACTGGTTTATTTACTAAGGTTGGTCCTTCTTGCCATACTGTAAGCTCCATGAAAGCAGGGAGTTCCCCTACCTTCTGTTGTTCCCCTCTGTATCCCCAGCACCCAGCATAGGGCATGTAGCTCCACTAGGGCCTCATTAAATATTTATTGGGGCCCTAGAGCTGACAGCCTTCCCACCCAGAGCAGGGGTACTGGTAGATTTGTGTCAGTGGAGCCTCATTTCGGGTAAATGCACAGTACCCCTGAGGTTTCTAGAAGCATATGAGTGAATGGATAAGCACATACCCTATAGGGTAAGACCAGCTGCAGCAACAAACCAACCTAGCATTTCTAGATGGAGGTTTGTATTTCTGGAGGGTGGTATTTCTGGGGGGTGGAGGTTTCCTCCACATGGCAATGTGGCCTGGGCATGGTCTGCATCAAGCTGGCTTAGTGTGGAGGGTCCAACCTGGAAGGAGGTATCACTTCCATTCACATTCCTTTGGCTGGAGCACAGTCATGTGACCATGCCCAGCTGCAAGGGAGGCTGGGAAATGTAGTCCAGCTGTGGCTCCAAGGACGGAGAACAGGTTTTAGTGACTCCAAAGCTTCCCATAGGTTGCTGTATTGGTCTCTCTAATAAGCAGAGCCACCCATTACCGAGTCCTTATCACTACACCCTGTCGTAAGCACTTTTCTCAAATTAGCCCATTTTATTCTTACAACAACCCTGCAGGAGGGTATTATAATTAGTCCTGTTTACTGATGAGGCAGGGGCTCAAATGACATGTTAAGGGGAAAATACCCATTAGAAACACATGATGGGTGTCTGGAGATGCAGGAGCCAAAGGCTGAGACCTTCACCTCTGACTCCACCAAACATCACGGATATTCAAATAGGCAGGCCAGTGTCCAGAAGAAATTCATGCGGGCTGAGCCACAGTTACTGGCCTCTCTTTGGTCTGGTTTTGTGCTTGTCCAAGGGTTGCAAGGTAGTTGACTACATCTCTCTGAGGGTCTGGGCCAGGGCTCAGCACTTCATCATTTCAGCTGTCCATTTTTGGAGGGCATGTGTTTCCTTCCGCCCTCCACAGAGGGGGAAGATGAGTACACATGTGGCTACTAACCATTAGCTGTCAGCTTTGGGTTTTGTCTTTCTGACTCTTTATGATTGACAAGTGCTGGCATGTTGGCCTTTTTGCCCCTTAGCAGCTCCTCCATGCAGGAAAGCAGGAGGGAGGGGTGTGTGGCCAGTGCTAGAATGGCGTCTGTATGGAAGAGTAGCTCCAGGAAGTGGCGCCTCACCAAGGCAGGTAGCCCAGGCTTCTCGAGGAGGTGGCTTTGGTCGGGCTTTGAAGGATAAGGTGGGAGTTTGTCAGACTGAAAAGGAAAGGCATGCCAGGCAGAGGGAACAGCTTGTGCAAAGGCTAAGAGAGCCTGACCTCTCGGCTCCTGTCTCTGCTTTGCCCCTAGAGCTTGCACAGACCAGTGACCTAGGTCTGAGATCCTTCCGACCACACTGCAGAGGGAATGTCTCCTAAACATTGAGGTGAGGTTTATCTCACCTCGAGCTGGTGTTTTCCCCTTGTCCCTGGAGGAGAAGGAAAGGGTAGCAAAAAAGAAGGAAGGTGAGGAGGGAAAGTGAACAGATAGCGACTGGACTGAGCACCTGCTGGCTTGTTCTGCTGTGTCACTGTCATAACTCTTCCCTAGCTATGCACCGTGACCCCCTTGCTCTCCTGCGGTCACATTGCTGCCTCGGGCCTTTGCACGCACTGGCCGCCTGTCCTGCCTGCAGTGCTCTTCCCGGAGAGCCACAGGGCCGATTCCTTCTCCTTAGAGTCTTCCCTCAAATTACCACTCTTGATGAGGCCCGCCAGACCACCCTATTTACGAACCTAGTATCCGTTCCCCTTAGCGAATGTTTCCCCTAGAGCACTCAGTCGCCGTGTAACGCCTTGTCCAATTTACTGATTTATGTTGCTGCTTATTGGCCCCCTCCCTTCCGTGCGTCTCCCCAACTCCCCGCATAGAAGCCACCAAGGGCAGAGTGTTGTTTTGTTTTGATCTCTTATAGTGGTGGATCTCTAGCACCCGAACATAGTAGGCACTCAATAAATGTTTGTTGAAGTATGAGTGAATTCAGCCCAGGGCAAAATGTGACCCCATTTCACAGACGAGGGAGTGGAGGCCCAGGGTCTTGCAGCCCTGTAGGGAGAGGGCAGCCCAGCGCCCCGCAGGAGCCTCCAGTCCCGCATACCCGCGGGCCAGTGCCGGGACTGGGCGCAGGGCGGCGCGCGGGCGCAGGTAGCCATGGTGACAGCGCCCGAGACTACTCGCATTTCCTGCCTTTTGTGTTCGCACAGGCCCCAGCACCCAGCCCGGGCCGACGCCCCTGATTGGCCGGTACATTGCGGAGAGGCGGGGCAGGGTGAGCGGAAAGGGGCGGGGCTGACCTGTGGGCGGGGCCCCCGGGGCGAGGCTGGTCTCGTACTGGCGCGCGCTGCCTGTGATTAACAGGCGGGCGCGGCCGCGCGCGGCTGGAAAGGGGCGGGGCTTCCGGAACAGCCGCCCTGGGAGCCTGGGATAGGGGTGAGTGCTCCTTGATGGCGGCCCCGAACAAAGGACGCCTCCAGACCCCGGCTTCCTCTCCGTAGTTTTTCTTGGCCCCTTGGAGTCTGAGAGTGAGAGGCCTGCTAGGCCAGCGCCCCCTAATCCTCATCCGGCCGTGGGTGGCCAGGCACTGCAGACGTGTCCCCGGGCGGGGTGGGGGGGGCGACCACCTTACTTACCACGCTGGCCCCTCCCTCCCCTCACCACCACAGGGCCTTTGCACGTCATTCCTGGACACTCTTAAAAGTTCTTCTTTCCGGCCGATTCCTCACCCCCTCAGGAGGCTCTCCACACAGACCGTGACCTGCACTGCTTGGCACTCCTCTGGCCTGCATTTATATCTCTTTTTGTGCACTCTCCGCCCTCATCACATGTGTGCCTCAGGGCAGGGCCCTGTCTGTGGCCTGGCACACAGTAGGTGCTCGGTTTGTGTTGCTGAATGCCTCCATTCATCAGGCTGCCTGAGGCTTCCTTGGAGGGTGGTGCCGGCTGTACTGGCCCGGGACTTGGGAGGAAGGGAGACAGATGTGCCTTCAGACCCAGACACAGAAGAGCTTGTCTCCAAGGCCAGGGCACTGGGTCAGTGTCTGGCCTGGACCCCAGGCCAGAGGAGCCTGGTTTGGTGTGTGCCCTTGGTGAATGGCCCACTGTCCTGGCCAGACAGGAGCCCCAGGGGCTGGCCCTGCCTCAGGAGGAAGGCAGGGTCACAGACACAGGCTGGAGGGGCCTGGACTGAGGGCTGCTCAGGACCCCAGCCGACCAGACCTGGGAGGCCCAGCATCTGACTCTTCGTTTGTGCATTACTTGCTGTGCCTTGTCTTAGCTTGACAGGGTTGGAGTGGGGGTGGGGGTGGTAGAGCAGTGATAAAATCTCACACCGCCTACCCCTATGGCATTCCCACAAAACAAAAGGGAGCTAAACTCATGAAATCAGCTGTACAGTTATACATGGATAGCCTTTTGGGTGTTGGGTGATCTCTGGGGTATATACATTGTTTCCTCACCAACACCAAAAGAAAATGCAATTTAAGCCAAGCTAATAACAATGTATTAAATCAGAGCTTCCTGAGCTTTGCTGGGTGCTATAAACCACCCTGAAGTTTGTACTAGCGGCAGATTCCTGGGCTCAGGCCACCCCCAAATCACAGATTTTAAGGGGTGGGGCTCAAGAATGCCCTTTTTTTTAAACTGCCTGTGTGTAGTTTTGATACTCAGCCTTAAGTCCATTATTTGAGAAATGGAATGACAGATGTCTGTGTCTCAGAACACATTTGAACTTCTCTCCAGGCTCTAGAAAGTCTTGTCTACCATTCTCCACCGCAGACCCAGGCTCCAGATTCAAGTCTAGACTGGAGGAACTGTGGATCCTTTGGGATTTGGAAAATAGTTCTAGACCCTCTTCAGAAAAATGTGCTTGTCCACACACACTCAAACTTTGCATTGGATGTCAAGGTCTCATACCTGGGCTGGGTGGTCTGTAAAGCAGGAGAGACCTATTTAGGGAAAGGCCCCCATGCTGACACTCACCTGAACCTAGGGCCAAAGTGTATAGTTGTACAAGTTGTACACTGTACAAGGACCCCTGGAAGAAATCCAGCCACTGGCCAGCTGTGCAGCCTGGCACCTAGGGTGTCTTTTCCTGTTTTGTACAAAGCCATTTTATGCCATTCGCCTAACCCGATTTTTTTTTTTTTTTTTTTTCTGAGACGGAGTCTCGCTCTGTCGCCCAGGCTGGAGTGCAGTGGCCGGATCTCAGCTCACTGCAAGCTCCGCCTCCTGGGTTCGCGCCATTCTCCTGCCTCAGCCTCCCAAGTAGCTGGGACTACAGGCGCCCGCCACCTCGCCCAGCTAATTGTTTTTTTGTATTTTTAGTAGAGACGGGGTTTCACAGTGTTAGCCAGGATGGTCTCGATCTCCTGACCTCGTGATCTGCCCACCTCGGCCTCCCAAAGTGCTGGGATTACAGGCTTGAGCCACCGCACCCGGCCTTTTTTTTTTTTTTTTTTTTGAGACAGTTTCGCTCTTGTTGCCCAGCCTAGAGTGCAATGGCACGATCTCAGCTCACTGCAACCTCTGCCTCTCCACCTCCTGGGTTCAAGCAAATCTCCTTCCTCAGCCTCCCGAGTAGCTGGGGTTACAGGCATGCGCCACCACACCCGACTAATTTTGTATTTTTAGTAGAGACGGGGTTTCTCCACGTTAGTCAGGCTGGTCTCGAGCTCCGGAGCTCGGGTGATCTGCCTGCCTCGGCCTCCCGAAGTGCTGGGATTACAGGCAAGAGCCACTGCGCCCGGCCTCCCTAACCTGATCTTTAACTCCCCTCCTGCCTCCCATGACAACTCAAGTTAGTGGCATTAGTAAAGTTACAGAAATTATGTGCCTTATCCATGAGAAACTGGCCCCCTGTAAACTGTTATTAAAGCCATAACAAATAGTAGCCGACAGCCTATATCTACTAGTGTTCAGTTCCGGGTACTCCCAGGGCCCTAAGCATTTTTGGGCAGTGGTTGGGGGGCTGCCACCAGGCCTCTACTTGGGTTAGGAAGATGGGACAAGGGTGAAGGCCCGTCTCTGCACAGAGGGTGCGGGAGAGAAGAGGAGTACCTACACAGTAGGTGCTTGCTAAGCACTTTCCCAGTTTGCATTCATTGGGTACATTTTATAGATCAGAAAAACTGAGGCTCTGAGAGGGCTAGTAATTTGGAGTGGAGAAGGCCCGCCTGTCTGGAGCGACTTGATAAACACAGGCTTTGGAGTGGGACAGGGAGGAGGTCAGGAGGGGAGAAGAAGTAGCCATAGCTGTACCCCCACAACATTCATACGGTGCCTCCCCCTGAAGGCTGCCCTGACCTTTGGACTGCTTAGAGGGCTCCTCTGAGCTCCCACAGCCTAAGCCTTCCTGTCACGGTGCTGCCACCCTGGTTTAGCAGGCCTATTTACACACTGTCACCCCAAGAGCCTGGCAGCACCCCAGTGCTGGACTGTGAGCCCTCCACACAGGGCCCAGCGCATGGCATGTAATACAGCTCTATGGAATGCTGAGTGGCTGATTAAGTAGGCTCTATCTTCTGGCAGCTTTGCTCCCTGGGTGGATGGGGCAGGAGTGATGAGGAAAGGGGGGGTATAGGCCTAGAGTTAGGAGGGCAGGGAGAGCACTGGGCACTGGAACCACTTGGCAGGGTGAGTTGGCATTCCCTCTTTGCCACGACCTTGGGGCCACTCCCACCAACTTGCCCCAGCTGGGCCTGACTGAAGGGCAGGGGGCTTGGACATTGGAGACCAGGGAGGGCAGAGGGTGGTAGACTCAGGAGAGTGCCCTTTATTTGGGGCATCTCTCCAGCAGAGACTCTTAGTCCCTCCAAGGAGCATGTCCTCCTTCATCAGTCAGTGTCCTAGCCAACGGGTGTGTCCCCCCAGATCCTTCCCTGCTCATCATATCCTGGGCCCAGCCATGCCTTCTCCCATGGGGTCATGTCATCCTCACCCTCAGATTTGCCTGGGTCACCCCAGAGCTCCTCCCCTGGCACCCAGTGTCCCTCAGACCCGGCCCACACCCTCTCAAGCCTGCCTTCTCCACCCCAAGCCCTGCCGTGCCTCACAGCTTAGACTGAGCTGTACCCTCTGCACACATCACCCTTCCCTATCCCCAACCCTCTCCCTTTAGTGATAAATCCACCTGGCTGCTCTTTGCAGCTCACCGGGGACTAGTGTCCCCAGTGTGGCCCTCGGTGCACCCAGTCCTTATGTGAGCCCTAGCCACCATGGAAGGCCAGGAGGGCCTGGCCAGCCTCCATCTGGGGTCGGTTGGTTATTGCAGGGCCTGTTGGGACTGCCTGTGTCCCGGTTCCCCTGGGACAGGAGTTCTGGAGCCTGCGAAACTTAAGCATCCATCACGGGGCCTGGCATGAGGGTGCCTGGCCACAGCAGGAATGAATGAATTTTTTTTTTTTTTTTTGAGACAGTTTTGCTCTTATTGCCTAGGCTAGAGTGCAATGGCGCAATCTCAGCTCACCGTAACCTCCGCCTCCTGGGTTCAAGCGATTCTCCTGCCTCAGCCCCCCAAGTTGCTGGGATTACAGGTGCCTGCCGCCACGCCCGACCAATTTTGTATTTTTATTAGAGACGGGATTTCTCCATATTGGTCAGGTTGGTCTCAAACTCCTGACCTCAGGTGATGCACCCGCCTCAGCCTCCCAAAGTGCTGGGATTACAGGCGTGAGCACCGCACCTGGCATGAATGAATTTTTTATTCTTGGAAATTCCTTTGAAATAGTGTGTTTCCTTTCCACTGTCTTGTTCTTTACCTTTATCTCCCTTATGTATAAAGGTAGATGCAGTCAAGAAAAGCGTGCTAGCTTCAAATCAGAAAATCTCCATACAGCCTTCCGCAAATACCTCGAGCACCTACTACGTGCCGGCCTGTCCCGGGTGCTCAGGACGCAGTGTGAACAAGATAGACCAAAAATCCTCTTAGTGAAGCAGACGCTTGAGTTGGGGGCACTGGAGAAAGCAAATCAAGTCGTCGGTAACGAGGCAGGGAAGTGGACAGGGAGGGAGAGGGGCTTCCGTGAAGGTGTACTTGCTAGGCCTCAGGCTTCCCACCTGTTCACTGGGGTGATGTGCTCGTCCGGTGAGAACCGTGTTCTGTTCATGACTGTTGCCATTGTTATTAACTGCATGCCCACTGCCTTTCAGAGTTTGTGGGCCCTCTCGGGCAGCCCCCAGAGGGTGCTGAGCGCTGGGCCCTGTGTACTCTTCACCCTATCCCTGTGGGGTCAGGCTGGTCACCTCCATTTACAGAGGGGCAGATGGAGGCCCAGGGAGGCATAGGCTGGTGTCACATGGTTGGAGTGGGCTCCAGGGAGAGCTCTTGGCCTGAGGACTGAGGCAGGGAGACCCTGAGCCCAGACACACTCCAGCTTGTAAGTGCGGACAACTGTGGAGGTGTTGGGTGCTCAGCCCTGGGCCTGGCTTCTCTGGCCTGAAGACTGCAGCTTATTTGGCTGCAAAGTCAGGAAAGATTTCCTGAGCCTGGACTGAGAGGCCAAGGTGAGTTTGCGGAGGCAGGAGAGAGTTCCGGGTCAGGAGGCCCTGTGGGCCAAGTCTGCGGGGGTGGAGGTGGGCAGCCGCCCTCCTGCAGACCAGTTCAATTCCAGTAACCCCAGCGTACCTTAGGGGTGGGGGACAGCCTGCGTGCAGCGGGGCCCACCTGCCAGTGTGTGCCTTGCCTGCGCTCCACATTCCCCCTCGGGTACTGCGGCTTTCTTGGGGCGGCAGGACCCCAGTTAAACAGCCCTGTTTCCTGCCCAGCCGTGGCTGCCACCTCTTCTCGGAGGATTTTTCCCCCCAACTCAAGAGCCGCTGCCACTTGCAGCTAAGCAGAAGGGAAGTTGGGACTCGCATTTTGCCTGTGTAGCGCCTGTAATCAGCCCCACACAGCCCCCGCCGCAGGCGCCCATCAATGCCGCTTCCGGAGACTACTTGAGACACACCTGCTCACGCTAAAAGGAGAAGCAGTAATCCATCAAAACAACCCCAGGCGCCGGGGCGGGAGAGGCTGAGACTTGGTTTCCCCTCCCATAGTACAGGGCAGCGTTGGGCATCTGAAGTCCCCGTGGGTCCTGGCATTCTGGAGGAACACGACTCAGTAGCTTTCCCCTTCCGGGCCGCAGTTTCCCTGTCTGCCAAAGATGCAGGGAGATGAGCTCCCAGCTCATGCCTTTGGGCCTCCTACCTCGCCCCCACCCTCATCTCTCCCTTTCCAGAGACATTATAAATCAAACGGCTTAGAACGTAAGGCATCAAAAATTCTGAAACCTTCATCTATTATTAACGCTGACAGTAAATTCCCCCTCCGAGCGTTTTACATAGCAACTGTTACCAAGACTCGGTGGTGGAGCTGCTGCTCCAGCGGCCGCATCCCGGCAGCTCTGGGCAGGATGGCAGGGCCGCCACGAGCCCTACCAACCCGGCCACCACCTGGGCACTCAGCAAACCCTCTCCAGGGGATGGGTGGGGAGGGAGCCTTTGGCAGAGGAAATGGGTGGTTACAGCTGAAAGGAGGTCCCAGCTGCTTTTGATGAGCCCTGCAGACCCCGCTCCTGCCTAGGTGAAGACAAGGGACCCTGAAGCTCCCAGGCCTTCAGAGGCAGCACCTGTGGTCAGGGACGGGCTCTGGGAGACCCCTCCTCGCTGCCCTGGTAAGAGGAGGCTCGTGAGATGGAGGACGGGAAAAGGCTTCGTAAACTGTAAAGGGCTGTGCAGATGTTGTTTACTGACTCACCCACCTGTCAGCTAGACGTTCCTGAGTGCCTGTTTGTCTGCAGGCAGTATCTGGGCACCAGAGATTTAAAACAAAGACAAAAGGCCCAATCCCTGTCGCGTCTGGTTTGGTGGGAGACAGACACGCCAACCCCTAATTGCAGATGTGTGATGATCAATGTATGTACCAGGAGCACACTCAGGGTGGTGAGGGTGTTGCAGAGGGCCCTTCATGGGGGCTGATGCTAGGCAGGGTTTTGAAGGATGAATAGGGGAGGGACTGGTGTGTACAAAGGCCCAGGGGTATGAAGCGGCCCAGCTGATAGGTGGATTACAGGCTGACCTGTTTTGGTCGGTGGGGGGTGCTGGTAGAGGGAGCAGGGGTCAGAGGGTGCAGGACTTTGGATGCAAAGCAAGAGGGTTTTTACTTAGGGCCCTTGGTCGCCATGGAAGGTTTCCAGCTGAGGAGGAACAGAGATTTGGGTTTGGGGAGTATCACCCTAATTGTGCAGCTAAGGATTTCAAGGCCTGCACAGGTGAGAACACCTGCCCAGGCAGAAACCAGGGGAGGCTGGCTGCTCTCTGCAAGCTGTTAAGATGCACCTGCTATATGCCCATCCCCATGTGGGGAAGGGTGGTGTGGCCTCAGACCTTGGGACAGCATGCCTAGAGAAGCAGAGGCGGGCAGGGAGCTTGTGGGCCCTTGCCAGGTCTGAGTGGCCGGCCCTGGAGGAATTGTCTCTGCATCTCCAGAAACCAGGACGCAAATTGAGACACAGACTTCAGTCCAGCTATGGATGCGTCCAGTGGCAGTCTCTCCACCTAGTGACAAATGATATATATGTTCATTGCAGAACATTCAGCAAATAGAAGTATCAAGAAAATAATGTTTCCCTGCAGTCTCAGACTCCCCACCACCCCACCCCCTGATGGCCAGGTCACATTTGGGCCCAGTTGCTCCAGAACCAGGTACAGATACACATTTTTTTAAAAGAGAAGTGGCATCATGTTCTTTCTGCATACCCTCAGTGACCTGCTTTTCGCCCTTAATACGCTGGAATAGTTCCCCATGTCCTCACATATTTCGGGGTGAGGTTTGCCAAGAGCCAGGCTAGCCAGAGGGGACCCAGCTGACCTAGAATGTTCGGTGCTTGTCTTCAAGGGCAGAGGCCGTGCCTGGCCTGCCCACTGCTTCACTCAGCACCGAGCGTGGAGACAGGCCCCCAGTGGATGCTGAATGCAGAGCTGTGAAAAGAAGTGGAAGCTGTGTCCCTGAAGCTGAGTACAAGTTGGACAGAGCCCACCAGGGTGCTGTAATCTTGATCTGGGGCTAAATTGAGTCTTGGGGTGAGATTTGTGCTTATTAAGGGCTCTGGATGCTTGGGGTAATAGATGGAAGTTGTTCAGGGAGGGCTTCCTGGAGGAGGTGGGCTGTAGAACATAGCAGAAGGGAAATAAATGCATAACTATCCATTCACTCATCTAACAGACATCCCCAGAGGGCTCCCTCCTGGTCAGAGCCCTGTGCTGGACAGGACTGGGCACCCAGACAGGGTTCTGCCCCCACCTACCGCCA
The DNA here is from genome assembly GCF_002776525.5 of Piliocolobus tephrosceles. NCBI lineage: Eukaryota > Metazoa > Chordata > Mammalia > Primates > Cercopithecidae > Piliocolobus > Piliocolobus tephrosceles. Next base: position 17,630,616 of record NC_045449.1, read on the forward strand.
GCCCTGGGGGAAAGACAGACAAGCGTCCAAGTCACTGTGGCTGTGTGCTTGAGCAGTGCTGTAATGGTGGAAGGGTAGACAGTGAGGGGCCAGTGTCCCCAAGGAAAAGTTTACTGATAGCCAGGATGGGCTTGGCATCAGGGTCAAGGTCACCCAGACTGTATCCAGAAGTTTGGCTTAGCCCAATGTCCCTGGCCTGGGAACTCCTGGATGCGGAGGGTTTATGGCAGCTCAGTTAGTGGCCTGGTCCTGGGTCCCCTGCCATGGAGAGGGACCCCTGACATCCAGTGTCCACTCCCAGAGTCCCACACCAAGGAGGCCCCCAGCCCCACCCAGAAGTCAAAGGGTGTATCTTTCCAGAGTCTAGAAGCTGGAGCTGCTGTGGGGCCTGGGCCTTGGTTTCCTCGGCTGTCAAATGGTGGCACCACCCTGCAGGGAACGTGTGGAGCTGAAATAAAATGTGTTCCAGGTGCTGGTGCCACAGAGCCTAGGGCCACACTGCGGAAAACCCTTCCTCCTGCTTGGTCCTAGCTGCCCAGGGCCAGGCCAAGAAAGGCTTCAGGAAGAAGCCCCCACCTCCTAGCCAAAGAAGTTGGGGATTGATTTATGGGAGGGAGCAGTTTGGCATCAAGGCGTGCCTGTAGATGACGGGTACAGAGGGCTCAGGAGGGAAGCCCAGCAGACTACCCACCTCGCCAGAGCCCCCAAGAACCTCCTCGAACTGCATATTCAGGATAGGCATCTCATTCACAGTGGAAGTGTTTTGGAGTCATACAGACCTGTGTTCAAGTCCCAGCTCCTTCACTTCCTAGCTGTGTGACCTTAGGCTAGTTCCTTGTCCTCTCTGTGCTCAGAGTCCTCATCTCTACAGTGGAAATGATAATAATAGACCAGTGTTGTCCTGAGGGTTAAAAGAGGTGACCCGTATGTGAGTACCTCAGCACAGGGCCTGGCACATAGTAAGTGCTTGGCAAATGAAAACAGTTCTTCTACGGCTTTTTTTTTTTTTTTAAACTAGTGCCCAAGGAAATGGGGGTGGCAGATTCCTCACTGGTCTCTTAGGTTCCTGGCACACATGCAGCCACCAGATTGAGCCTCTGGAATCGCACCAATCCATTCACCAGCCCACGTCATTAGCTTTTCTGAGCACCTACTCTGTGCCAGGCACAGGGGCACCATGGTGGAACTGGAAGCAGCAAGTTTGCTAGGAGGCCGACAGCTGTGGATCCTGACCTGTGGAGTGCCAGTGCCCCGGGGGACAGTGGAAGGGGAAGAGGGAATCTAGGGCAGGTCAGTTGGAAAGTCACAGTGAGATTTGAGAGGTGATTCCTGAACTAGTGACAAGGCCCACTAGCATTTTGCCAGGCAAACTAGGAGCAGGTGGAGAGGTTGGGAGGCACAAAAGTTTGGGAGACTTCCAGAGGGTGCCAGTAGCTCCCTGTAAGTCATTGTTGCTAGGCATGAAATGTGGGAGCTGGGGAGGTGAGTGGGAATCCCCTGTGAATACCAGGCCAAGGAGGCAGGGGCAGTGTCTGATTGGTCACTGGGGCCTGGGTGGCATCTGGTCAGGGGACACAGTTGAGTGGGAGAAAGGTGGTGGTCACTGAGGAGCGAGGGTAGGTGTAGGGATGGAGAGGTCTCAGGACGGGGCCCAGCAAGGAGAGAGGCATGGGAGGGAGGTCTCAGGGCACCCAAGGGCCTTTTGGCTGAACCAGGAGTTCCTGAGTGTGAGCGCAGCCCAGAAACAGCCACAGGCCTCATTCCTGCACTGGGATCGAGGTTAGAGTGCCACCAGCAGCTACCCATCCATTCGGCATGCGTGTGCCTGCTGTATGCCCTGACAAGACAGATGGACGCTGCCCTCACAGAGCTTACCGTCTGGTGGTGCGGACAGACAAGAGAGTGAATACATATACGAGGGAGGTGATTTTGGAGAGTGGTAAGAACTAGGGGCTAGGGGAGTTCCCTTCAGCAGGGCAGTCAGGGAGGGCTTCTCAGATGCGGTGACTGGGCTCATTGGAGAAGACCCAGGAGGATGGGGTCCCAGGCAGAGGGAGCAGCATGTGCAAAGGCCTGGGGGTCAGGGGCATGCGTGTATGAGGAGCCGGTGGGAGCCAGTGTGGTTGGAGTGTGCATGGGAGAGGGGTGGGAAATGAAGCTGGGGAGGAGTACTCCTCACCTGAGACAGCTAAGAGGTTCAGCTTGAGTCGAAGGGAAGTTCTGACCCTAACCCCAGCAGCAAGGGAGCTTCCCCACCAAAGCAGGAGAGCCGGCTCCCAGCACTCACTTTACTTTCCTGTGTGACCATGAGCAAGTGGCCCACCCTCTCTGGGCTTCCAAATTCTGTGGCAACACAGAGGAGAGTGAGGTGCTTGCTCAGAGACTCGCCAGCTGTGACTGGCCAGGGGTTTGATCCCACTCATTTCTGCTTTGTGGTGGGGGACTTGTGGGGAGGCACAGGTGGAGGTGAGCTCAGTAGGGCCAAGAACCCCCAGGACACAGGGCATCCAGGGGGCCTGTGCTTCCACAGCCTGTTCACTCCTTCATCCACCCGCCTCCCCCTCCCCACTGCACTCCTGCCCATACTGCCCACTCCCCAACCCTCTCCTCTCACTAGGGAAAGCAAGAGGCTCCCATGGGGGCTGGCCCAGTGATTGGCAGAGTCAATAAAGGCCGGTTGGAAACCCTCCTGCTCTGGGTGGTTCCCCGCTGCATTTGTAGCTGGGATTCTGAGGCAAGAGCTGAACCCAGAGATCATTTATCACACAGCCTCAAATGGAGGCCTTTCTGGGGGGAAAAAAAAAAAAAAAGTGTTCTTTTTCTGAGATTCCAACTTGCATTGTCTAAAACAGGTTAATTGGCAGCACCGTTTCCCCCAGATCCTTCCCTGTATCCCCCCGCTTTCCTGGGGTGGGAATGGCAGTCCCTGGGAGTACAGAAGTGGGACAGGTTTAAGACACACCATGTTTTCAGAGCTTGCTGGCCATGCGGAGACTGCTGGAGGAATCCTAGAGATCCACCCAGTGACCACGGGTGCTGGGCTGCATTTAGCTTTGTGATCCAGACCAGGAGCTGCCTGTGAAGTCCCTCCCCAAGGAGCTGGAGGTCAGGAGCCTGTGTACCTCACTCCCTTCCTTGCTTGTTCCTATGGGAAATGACAATTGACCACTGATACACGCCTGCTCTCAAGGAGCTGCTGGCAGCAGCGAGAGGGGTAAGCTGCGCTGGGGCAGAAGGGGCACCGTGAGACCCTGGGAGCCAGAAGACGGGGCAGCCCACTCTGCTGGAGTGGCCAAGGCGCAATAGCAGTCTGCCTGGAAGGCAGGCAGGGAGAAGTGTGCTGGGCACAGGTACAAGGGCCCAGGTCATAAAAGAACCTGGTGCATTTGAACAGCTGTAAGATCCCAGCATGCCTGGAGTGTAGAATCCACAGGACTCACAGTCAGAATGTTTCTGTTTCACAAAGCCAGAGAGGTTGGGAGGGTCCAGGCCACAAAGAGCCTTGAATGCCTAGTTGTACTCGTCAATAGACTGGGTGTGCTGCATAACAAATAATCCCCAAATATCAGCCCCTTCAAACAGGGTTTGGCTCTCACTCATGCCAGGTCTCTGACCAGACAGCTGGGAGACTGCTCATTGATATCACTCAGGACCTGGGCAGACAGAACAGCAGCCATTTGGGCTATTTTGTGGCATAGAGGGAGAGAGACAGGTGTACAGATTCATGGAGCTTCCTCCCTAAAGCAGCATGTGGCACTTCCACTTGAATTTCATTGCAAAAATGGCCATCCTCCGGACATCTTTGTGGGCTAGTGACCCGCTTGCTGCCTTTAGCTGAGGAGGACAGGAAATATTTTGTGGTGCCGACATTGACCACAAGGACCAAGGAAGTTCAGCACTTTACCCGGAGCACGGTGAGGAGCCTTGGGAGGAGGGATTGAGTAGAGGAGGCTGCAGCCTCGTTTAGTTTTACTTATTAACTTTTTATTGACTTGCATACGGAGGAGAGTACAAATCATAGGTGGACAGCTGATGAATTTCTACAAACCAAACACACTCTGGTATAACTGAAGTTCACATCAAGAAAAAGAACATCACCAGCCCCTAGATGTCCCTTGTCCCCCTCATCAAGCATTTCCTGCCCAAGAGTACTTTTGTCTGCTTTTGAGTTTCACAGACATGAAACCTTTTCTGTCCAACTTCTTTTCCTCTTTTTTTTTTTTTTTTTTTTTTGAGACAAAATCTTGTTCGGTCGCCCAGGCTGGAGTGCAGTGGCGCGATCTCACCTCGCTACAATCTCTGCCTCCTGAGTTCAAGCAATTCTCATGCCTCAGCCTCACGAGTAGCTGGGATTACAGGTGCCTGCCACCGCGCCTAACTCATTTTTGTATTTTTAGGGTTTTGCCATGTTGGCCAGGCTGGTCCTGAACTCCTAGCCTCAAGCTTACCTCGGCCTCCCAAAGTGCTGGGATTACAGGCATGAGCCACCGCGACCGGCCTCCTCTTCTTTTGCTGTTTTTGAGACCTATCCGTGCTGTGTGTGACAGTGGTTTGTTTTCATTATTGTGTAGTATTCTATTGTGTGCATATGCCAGAGCTTGTTTCTCCCTCCTACTTTTGATGAACACTTGGGTTGTTTGGGTTGTTTGTAATCAGAGGATCTTCAGTGGCTCGCGCCTGTATTCTCAGCACTTTCGGGAGGCTGAGGTAGGAGGATAGTTTGAGACCAGCTCAGGCAACATAGCAAGACCTCATCTCTCAAACGTTTTTTTGAAAAATAAAACAATTGGAGGATCTTGTGAATATGCCTGCCATGAACATTCTCGAACACATTGTTTGGTGCCTGTGTGTGGCATTCCCATTGAATGTGTGCCTTGGAAGTGGAATTGCCAGGGTCTCATTTGCATTTAAGAAGCCTCTACTGGACACACAGAAGAGACTGAGGCACGGTCCATGCAGGAGGTGGAGGGGAAGGTGTGTGGGCCCAGCCCTAGGGCTCCTCCACCTCAGAATCCAGAAACATCCCCAGCGTGGACTTGTCTTCCAGGGGACTTGAGGGTCTGTATTATACACACAAGATGAAAATCGTGTAAAGCAAGGCACAATCACATGGGGCTGAGTGTGCAGCCCCAAACGGCAAGACGTAGGCCTTACTGTGTGAGTCACACAGTGATGTTATAGCACATTCTAGTACACAGGCAAGAATAGTTGTATAATATTTGAATGCATTGAACTCACATCCACCAGGTACACGTGTGAGGAATCTCCCTGCAAGTCACCCATTTCACAAGAGGCAAGGCGGCCCATCTGTTAAGTCAGGGGAGGGGACCTCCTGCCCTGGGGCCTGGGGCTGGGGTTCAGCCCGACTCTGTTCCCCACTCTTGGACACACAGGATGAAGGGCCCGGGTGCTGATCACTCACAGGGCTGGTGAGACTTACCCTGTTACTCTCTTGGGGTGTGGCATTTCTTAGAAGCCAAGAGTGGGTAATCCTTTGCCCAGGATGAAGCCAGGAGAATGGTGGGGCTTCAGGCTCTGGCTCTAGAAGACAGGGCTTCGTAGGAGCTGCCCCTGGAGCCACCCAGCCTGAGCAGTAGGCACTGGAGCCGGTGCCTTCAAACTTGAATTCATCACAGGGAAGACCTGGGGTCCAGGCCAGCCCCTGCACAGCCAGGCAGCCTCCCTGTGAACTCACATCGTGGTGTCCCGTGCAGCTGCCCTGGTCCGGCAGGATGCATGTCCCCACCCCCAAGCCCTTAAGGGCTGTTGGGTTTTGTTTTTGTTTTAAGAAACATATGGCCTGGTTGTTACTTTGGCTGGCCTCCCCAAGCCTCATGTCTCTGAGACCTCCGCTCCTAAGGAAGGGGGCCAGGCATTGACGGGGGTGTCTAGGAAGCTGAGGGGATGCCTGCCAGTTATGAGAAAGATGCATCTTTGTCGCAGACACATGTGGGGCGCTCTATGTAAATTGTTTCAGCGCCTAACAGGAAGAAGAAAAATGAGGCTTTGATGCGAGCCACCGCCTCTCAGCCAGGCGCGGTGTCAGTCAGGCGAGTCCGCGGCCTGCTTCTATTAAGGAGCTGTCAGCTCTTCTCAGGCCAGAGACCCAGGGGGTTCTCTGGGCAGGAGGTGGCTCTGCTCTGTCTGCTGAATGCTGGGCGTCAGCTCCGGGGCGTGCTGGGGCCTCAACCCAGCCCCACCTCCAAGGCAGGCGGAGAGCACTGCTGATGGATTCCCTGGCACTGCACTGCGCGAGGCTCAGGGGGCGGGGCGGGGACCTCGGTGGTGTGGTAGGGTCTGCTGGGGATGACAGACAGGCGCACAGGCGGCGGCGCTGTTAGGCCCCATGTGACGGCCACAGCCTGGCACAGGAATCTGTGCTCCAGGCAGCAGACAGCAAAGGTGTGGAGGCAGGAAAGGGGCCACCGCAGGAAAGGAGAGAGCACTGTGGGTGCTGGAGATAGATGGTGGCAGGGGCCAGCTCTGGGGAGGGTGGGAGTCTGGTCTTGTGGCTTTGGAAGCCCATGGGTTGTGAGCAGGAGGGCGGGGTGGTGTGAGTCTGAGGGAGGTCTCAGATGGGAAGGGAGGGCGGAGGTGGGCAGAGACCAGTGAGGGCCAGAGTGGAGACTGGGCAGGAGGGCGTAGCATGCACATGGACATGCTTCCCAATGAGCCCTGGCCCAGTCAACTCCCAGCTCCAGGATCCCCCACAGCCCTTTGCTGGGGTGCACACAATCCAGAGCACTGACTTCCCCAATAAGCCAGGTGGAAATGTCCCAGGGAGGACCCCAGGCCCCCGGGTCCTGAGGAGCCCACTGAATCCTCAACAAAGAAGGGAAGAGAGGCCCAGGCCACAGCAGGCCCAGAATTAGTGTGTTGTGCTCTGGATCTTGGGGAATGTGTAATCCCCACACCGTATCTATGGCAACTCTCCATTAACCAGAATTTGGTTCCACAAATTCCTGTTCCCATTCATTCTAGAAAACTCAGAGCTGTTGGTCTTTTTAAAAAAATCTCACTGAAAAAAAAGAAGAAAAAAAAGATACTGAAGAATGTAAAGAAGAAAATGAAGTCCCCTCCAGCCCCTCTGCTGAGAACATACTGATGTTAGTACTTTCGTGCATTACCACCCAGTTTGTTTAAGAAAATTGGGATTGTGTTGAATGTCCGCTTTTGCATCCTGCCTTTTCCATTGTGCTTCAGGTCATGAGCATTTGCCAGGGCAGAAAAAAAATGTCTTTGGAAGCCGGGCTGTGGGGACTGGGGTTTGGAAGACCTGCTGTGTGCTGTGATCCTGCAGAGGTCATCACCCTCCCTAAGCCTCAGCCTTTGCCTCTTTGCAGGGAGAAACTGAAGGACGTTTCTCAGGCTCCAGCCAAGAGTCTCAGTGTTTTCCTTGCCACGGTGGCCTTGTTATTCCAGCCTTGCTACGCGGGGGTGGGCCTGGTGATGTTTGCGGCAGGGTGGGCACAGGACTGGCACTGCCACCAAGTATATAGTTGAGCCGGTAAGCTCAGAAACCTGGGCTCACTCCAGCCTTGAGCACTTTCCCATCTCGTGATCCTGGGCAAATGACTTTGCCTCTCTGAACCCCTATCTCTTAAGCTCCAGAACCGGGTGGTTGTGATGGTTCATTGGCTTCATGTGAGTAAAACTCTTAGCACATGATAAGTGCTCAGTAAAGAGGAACTGTTGCTACCATGAGGATTGCTGGTTATCTGTGGTGTCACAGGTGTAATATGAGGATTAAATCATGATCTTCCTGCAGCATTCAGCAGAATGCCTGGGACCTAGGGGACACTGCCAGGGGGTGGCACCTGGTCCCATGATCTAGCCAGGACTATCTTTGTGGGTCATAACTGGTGCAGCTGCCGAGGGCCGGCACTCAGAAATGCCCTGTGCTTGGTGCGTGCTGCTCTGCTGTTGCTGTCTTGAGTTTTTATTACTTTGTGAGCGGGCCCTGCATTTTCATTTTGCACTGAGCTCCACAAATTCTGAGGCCACTCTTAACAATAGGATTGATCTCTAGGGCAGCCTGGCAGGGTACCTCACACATCCACGGTGCTCAGTAGCTGTTTGTGGGGTGAAGGCAGGACTGAGTGGGCCTTGGTTCAGAGGAGAATAGTACCCCAACGAGACCAGGTAGTTTGCCCAGTTTACACGCTAGATACAGGGCCAGGCAGTGCTCTGACCATCACGTGAGAGGGTGACGGTATGTCTTTCAAGGGCAGGAAGTGGGCTGCGTGGAGTGCCAGCCGGGGTGGGCAGGGTAGCCTGCGCCCTGCTGACCTGCAGCCAGACACACTGGGGAGACACAAGACGGCTCAGGTTGGAATCGATTGAAACCAAGCCAGGAGCTTGGGCCTCGGAGTGCATGGGAGGAGGAGGAAGTTCAGACCCAACGCGGCGGCTGTGGCTGGTGTTAGCACTTCTTCCCGGCAGGGTGGGCAGGGCTCCATTAGGGGAGGCAGGCCTGGACGCTCCCCAGCACTCTTTCATGAGCGGGAGAGAGGAGAGGAGCGAGGCCCAGGCCACCTGGTATTCAGAAGGCTGAGGTGGCAGTGGCAGGCAGTTTGGGGGGCAGATGAGATGAGGCTGTGGCAAAGGGTGGCCAGGAGGCCAGAGCAGCACTCACAGATGAGGTGGGATTGGGGCCACCTGCATGTGTGGGAAAGGGGCCCCCAGGACGCGCTGTGTGGACCTCTGGCTGACAAAGGCCATTCTGCAGAAAGGCAATTAAAGAGAAAGAAGAAATGGCTTCTCGGCCCTTGTCTTCACGAATGAGGGAGAAAGTTGCTGGCATGGTCTCCCCACAGAGAAGCCAGGGTATCTGAGGGGAGCCCTTTCTCTGCCAGCTGGGTCACCCTCAGGGCCGGAGGTGCTGGGCGCCAGAGTAGAGGTGGGTGGGTGGGGGTGTTCCCCCAAAAGGAGAGGGAGATAAGATAAGGCTGTGCCTTTTAAGCCTTCCATGCAGGCCTCCTTGGGACAGCCCAGGTTGGATCTCAGACTGCAGCATGTGGGGCTGAGGGCCAGCTTCCCCGAGGCACGGGGGCTCAAGAGGTCTGAGCAGCATGCTGAGGTCAGGGCTGGAGGAACAGAAGGCAATAGGGAGCCACTGATGGCTTCATAATGAAGGAGTGACATGACAAGCTTGTGAGGGGCCACACAGGGCAGAGGCTAGGGACGAGGAGATCCTGCTGGCAAGTGGTCATGGAATTTCTGGTGGGTAGTGAAACGGCCAGACATAGGGCTGTGGCAGTAAGGATGGGCAGGGGGTCAGATGGGCGTACTTCAGGCAGGGGGACCCCAGGATTTGGGGGCCTCCTCAGGCCTTACAGAAAGACTGGGGCAGAAGGCAAGACCTGTGGGGCGAGGAGGCCTAAGGACACCGTGGATGCACTGGAGCCAAGCCATTAAGGACCCTGCATCCCGGCCAGAGGCCTCACTCAGGATGGCTGCAGTGGAGACTGACTGAAGAGATGGGTCAGGTGGAGGGAAATGGGGGGCTTTGCCCTCAGGAGGTGGCTCTGGGAGCAGATATGGTCACCCAGGAAGAGGGGCCAGAGGATGGGACCGAGGAGCAGCGACCGGGAGGATGGCAGGGCAAGTGAGCAGAGGGGGCCCCGCCCAGGGCAAGAAGGGCTTTGGTGGGCCCTCCAGGACCCTAGGTGGGGTCTCCCCTGGAACCAGGCGGTTCAAGGCCTGTGATGGGAGGGGCGGGAGGAAGAGGGATTGCTGTCAGGAGGGCCTGGGACCAGAAGTCTCCACTGCAGCCATCCTGAGTGAGGCCTCCGGCTGGGGTACAGGATCCTTGTCCACCTGCGGGGTAGGGAGACAGCCTGTCTCCCAAAGGGTGGTGGGGCAGCTGAGCCTCAAGGACAAAGGCAGGCGGGGGCAGGGGAAGGAGCCTGTGGCTGGGAGCTTAATGGCCCCGAAAAAAAAACATAAAACCAGAGAATTATGGGGAGACATAAACAGAGCTGTCAGGCATTAGCTACAGGGAGACGGCTCAGCCTGGGGAAGAGATGCTGGCGGCTGAGCTGGGATCCTTGCATGTGCATAAAAAAGACAGAAGTTATAAAAGGAGGGAGATTAAGAAGATACTGCCTCTTCCATGCTTGGGCTCCCCGGCCAATTCCTTTCTCACGCCCTGGCTGAGGCCCCAGCCGCACACTGACCCTGGGGGCCCGGCCTGCGAGGCCTGGCCAGGTCAGGGGCCAGGGCCGGCCAGCAGCCAGGGGGGTCCATGGGGGTGGGTGGGGGCGGATAGCTACTTGGTGCAAGCTAGTGGAGGGGCCGGGGAGCCAGGCCCAAGGACACAGGCGGCGCCAGCCCCAGCAATTTATGGGTGCTCACACACCCTGCCATCTTCATTTTCCCCTTTGCTGCTGCTGTCATTAGCCAAGCACTAATGGGCTTAAATTTCACCTTAAACCATCCCCACTGTCCTCAGCAGATGACAAAAGCCCTACTCTCGCCGGCTGCAAAGCTGCTAGGCAGCCTCCAAGCAGGCATGTGCCCTCCCTCTGCCCGTGTCCTCTGGCCCTCAATAAGGAGGCTCCTAAGGACCCAGGGCCTGGGATACTCACAGGCCAGGAGAAATCCTGGGGGTATGTAGGAGCTCAGGAAAGGGGGCTTTAGGGGGAGCTTTGGAGATGGTAATGGATGGGGGGACAGGAGCCCGGGGTCCAGGGGCACCCCACTGTTTGGCCTTCGCAGGGCCATGCCCCTGAGTTTCCCAGCCCAAGTATGGAGCTACCCACCATGTTTTTAAAAGCCGTAGGGAAATCATATTTTGCTTAGGCTAACAAAAATAGCAGTGGCTTTGCTTGGGGTTAGAATTCCAGCCAGCCAGCCATCCATCCATCCACCCACCCACCCACCCACCAAATTCATTCACTCATTCATTCAGCAAATGTGGCCCACAAGCCCCTGACATGAGCATGTCCGTGAAGGGCCCAACTAGCTGTTCATTTGAGGCCCATGAGAGGGAACAAGTGGGTGATCTCTAAATGCAGTTTGTTTGGGAGACAAAATCTTTTAGCAGTGGCTCTGAGGGTGGGAGTGGAAGTGGCCAGGGGGCTCTGGAGGCTGTGGGGACAGAGGGTGCATCAACATGGAGTGCATCCAGTCCATGAGGGGGGTTTTTGCCCGAAAAGGAGACAGGAATAGAGACAAAGCTATGGCAGAGACACGGGGGCTGCCGGGGGCTCCCTGCTCGTGTGTGCGCACGACCATTGCCTACCGCCTGCTGCCTTTGTTTCCCAGCAAGGGGCAGGTGCCCAAGGAGCCGCTGGGGTTGATCCACCATCAAAGCGAGCCTGTCGGGGGCTGGTATGCAGAGTCATCCCTTTCCCATGGGAATCTCATTCCCTTCCAAGCCCTCAGCATCCGCCTTTCATCCCTGTGTTGGGAGCCCGTGCTCCCACTGACACCCAAACAGTGATGCCAAGGAGGCATTGCCAGAGGGAGGCCACCACCATGCAGGCCTGAAATGTCACACTCTGTCCCCGCCACCCCCCACCTGCAGTGAGCCTAGGGGAAAGAACATACTGGCGCAGGCTTGTGCTGAAGATGGAGATGGTGCGTGGCTCTGGGCCGCTATGCTGTGTGTCCCCTTGCCCTCTCTGGGCCTCAAACATGCAATCTGTCACCTAAGGGTATTGACCCTGCTGGGCTGTCGCACACCAGGAAGTGTAAGCCAGACTCAAGGGTTGGCGATATGTATGGGAGTTTGGGTGAGACGTCTTCTCCAGTCCAGGAGGAGGAAGGGATTCCTAACTGGTGCTTAGGAGCGTGGACTTTGGAGAAATTTCTTCTTCCCCACCAGTATCTGGAATCGATGCTCTGTTCCTGACATTTCTAGAATTTCGCCCTGCCTTTCCAGCCCCTGCCACAACTTTGGTCTGGCCCCATCATTGCTCTCTGGGGGACAGTCCCAGCTTACTGTTTACTGGCCTCCTGGCCTCCCCTTTCACCCCCATCACCAATCCATCCTGCCTTGCTGCAGCCACTGCGGACTCCCCAACACACGTGTGTGATGCTCACTCTTGCTCACCCTCTGGGGCTCTCCGTGGCCCTCACCACAACGTCTGTGCTCTCCACCGTGGCCCAGAAGGCCCCACACCACATGGACCCTGCCCATCTCTCATTTCTTGCCTCTTGCCAGCACTCGAGAGCCGGCCTGCATTCTCACTACCATCTACCACTCTCTCCTGCCTTCCAGGCTTTTCCTCTTTCCCTTGCTAACTCCAGCACATCCCTGGTGAAGTGTCACTCCCCTGGGAAGCCCCTCTGCCCTCCTGTTCCCACTTAGGTATGACATAGGCACCTTTCCCTTGCTCTGGCATTTGCCTTCTCCACGAGGCTCTGAGCCCACAGCTGTCTCTGGGTGTTCAGCTTCTAGCAGATGTGTGGCATACAGTAGGCACTTAATAACTGCTTCTGAGATGGACAGATGGGGGTGTGCAAGGGTGGATGGGCAAATGGGTATATGTGCATGGATGCATGGATAGAAAGAAAGTAGGTTGGTGAGTCGATGGATGGGTGGGTGGATGGGTGGGTGGTCATGAGGTATACAGGTGAGTGAGTGGATGGGTGGATGGATAGATGGGTGTGTGTGCATGGATGCATGGATAGACTGATGGATGGACGGGTGGGTGGGTGGGTGGATGGATGGATGGATGGATGGGTGAATAATAGACGGGTGGACTGTTGTGTGGGTGGACGGAGAGGCCAGGTGGTCTATAAGGTGAGTCCAGAGACATTAGAAAATGGAGTTCTAAGCCTTTGGCTTTCCATGGGCCTCAATTTATCTGTCTGTAAAATGGTCAGCTCAGCTCCTGTGCCCAGTGTGGAGGCTCAGGGTAAGCTGGAGAGAAGGTGGAGGCTTCAGCAGGCAGCTGAAGGCTGCTCCACAGACAGACAGTGCATGGAACAGAACAAGGTTGCTTGGCGTCCCTGCAGCCCAAGGGCTCCCTTCCTTGGGGGGACACCGATGCCCTCCTCCATCCCTGCTTGCTCCCAGGATCCTTGCCCAGGTGCAGACTGGGAACCAGACCCATAGAGTCCAAATCCAAATGTTGCTGCTCACCAGGAAATTCCCTTTGCTTCCCAGGCCTTAATTGCACATCTATAAAATGGGGGTGCTCATGTATTCATGTTCTTTGCAGTTTTTCTGGGGAGTAAAACAATGTGGTGGAGGGGGGTAGGGAGAAAAAATCCAATGTGACAGGGAAGATGGCACCTCTCCTGATGCCCAGCACACAGAGGGTACCCAGGAAATATGGGGCTTAGAATCTCAGCACCTGAAAGAGCAGCTTCTGCTGCAGCCCCTGCCACAGGGGCCACACTGGCCACAGTGCTCCCTCCTAGCCCTTCTTCCCTTGGCCAAAGCTACCTCTGGAAACTGAGTTTGAAGTTTCCAAACCTTACCCCAGACCCCCTAGCCATGAGTTATAATAGGCACATAATTAATAGTCACATAATTATAATGTCTATATTATTTATAATTTGTATATTTATATGTAACTTATTTAACTGCATATATAATCTGTAATTTAAAATTGCATCAGATAAATAATTACTTACCTACTATAGTGCTTCTGCCACTTATAAGCTGTGTGACTTTGGATAATTGCCCTAACCTCTCTGTGCCTCTGCTTCCTCCTCTATGAGTTAAAATGTGTAGACTGCTTCTCAGAAGAGGGCCCAACATACGTCTGGTCGGTGTGCGGATTAGCCCCGAGGATGCTGATGACAAAGCATTTCTGTATCTGTTTTGCTCATGGGTTCTTTGCTCAACCCTGCAAGGTGGGCATTTAATCACTATCCCTATTTTATGGGTGAGGAAGCAGAAGCCCAGCGAGTTGGGGTGACTCACCTGAGGTCACACGGCGAGTCAGCAGTAGGCGTCAGGTACTCGGTGTTCTTTCCAAAGACTCCTGAGGCCCTGGTCTGGAAAAACCCAGCTCTGGACCAGGCTGGAACACAGGGGCCTTTCTGAACCTTCCTTTCAGGGGCCTGGGGCTGTAGGGGCCTCCGGCCAGTCAGCCAAGTCTGTTCGTCCCAACATGCCAGCCAGGGAACACAGACAACCAGACCCCACTCTGGCCACGGCCCCACCAGGCAGAACAGCATGTCTACCCACCTGGGCACTGCTCCTGAGGCTGTGGGCTGGAGCCAGGTTTCTGTCACTTCAAGGAGCTCCTGCCTTCCTGGCCCCACCACCACAGCCAGCAAGGACCAGTCAGGGATTTTCCTGAACTTTCCCTGTGTTATAAAAAATTATATAAACATTTACCTTTTAAAAGTAACAGCTAACTTAGTTGCGCCCTCCTCTGCCCAACATTGGTCTGGCAGCTGCATGTACATTGTCTCCTGGCATCTGCGCGCCATTGTCTGAGGTACTCTTGTGCCTGTTTGCAGATAAGGAAACTGAGGCACAGGGACCTTGGATAACCTGCCCAAGGCCCCACAGGGAGGCGGTGTCTGGGTGGGGATTTGGACCTGGACAGGGAGCCTCCCTACCGATCAGGCCTTCAGGGCAGAGACTTGGGGCCCAGAAAAGCCCAGCCCAGCTTCTGTTTTTAAATTTCATAACATGTGTTGCTTTGTTCAGATGATTGAAGGAAAGCATATTCCAGGTAGAAATAGAATGAAAACGTTGTAACACATGAAACCAGGAGTGCCTTCCTGTGCAGCTGGCCCTTGAACAATGTGGAAGTTAGGGATGCTGACCCCCACACAGCTGAAAATTCATGTGCAATTTTGTCGTCTTTTTATTAAAAATTTTTCTTTCTTGAGACAGGGTCTTGTTCTGTTGCCTGAGCTGGAGTGTGGTGGCACAATCTCTGCTCACTGCAGCTTCGACCTCCTGGGCTCAGGTGATCCTCCCACCTCAGCCTCCCGAGTAGTTGAGACTACAGGCATGCATCACCATGCCCAGCTAATTTTTATATTTTTAGTAGAGATGGGGTCACATCATGTCGCCCAGGCTAGTCACAAACTCCTGGGCTCGTGCAGTCTGCCCGCCTCTGCCTCCCAAAGTGCTGGAATTATAGATGTGAGCCACCATGCCTGGCCTCATGTGTAACTTTCGACTCCCCAGTCGATGAACACACATTTTGTAAACACACATTTTGCATGTTATATGTATTCTTTTCTGTAGTCTTACAATACAGTAAACTAGAGAAAACAAGATGTTATTAAGAAAATCCTAAGGAGGAGACGATCGAATCTATTTACTAGTCATGAAGTAAAAGCAGATCATCGTGAAGGTCTTCATCCTCGCCGTCTTCGCATTCAGTAGACTGGGGCCAGGAGCAAGGCAGGGTCTTACTGTCTCAGGTGGTGGAGCGGGAGGCAGGAGAGGCAGGCACACTCGGTGTAACCTTTTGAAAAAACTATCCTGGGATCTTGGCTCAGTTATTCCGACGCTGGGTATGCTAATTACATCTAACTTTCTTTCATTGAGTCTGAGAAAAACACCCACATATAAGTAGACCGTGTTGTTCAAGGGTCAGCCATACCTGGCCCTGGCAGCAGCGGGTCCCCACACAGCTTAGCGCTTGAGCCAGTCCTGGCTGCTTTGTCTCCGAAAGCTGTGTACCCACTGAGGAGGATACAGCCTGTACAGGAATTCACATTTGGTTCTCCTTCCCCACTTGGGGGGCTGTTTCCTTATCCGTAAAATGGGAGGCTGGTCCCTATCTTGTGCATTGCAGGATGCAGGGGAACTGACTCCTCTTGGCAACTGGGGCTTGTTCTATCCTACTGAGGGGGAAACTGAGGTCAACCCCACCAACCTAGAGTCAAACAGCTGGAAAGTGGCAGTGCCAGATTTGAGCCTGAAACCAGGCTCTTTAGTCACCTTGCCTAGCCATTCATAGAAGTTTTTAAATCTTTTAGGAGTATCACATGCTCATGGTAGAAAAATTCAAGTACAACTTCCTTTTTTATACAAATGTTTTGTACACACTTTTTTTTTTTTAGACAGTCTCACTCTGTCGCCCAGGCTGGACTGCAGTGGTGTGATCTCAGCTCACTGCAGCCTCCACCTCCCAAGTTCAAGCAATTCTTGTGCCTCAGCCTCCCGAGTAGCTGGGATTACAGGTGTGCATCACCATGCCCGACTAATTTTTGTATTTTTATACTGATAGAGTTTTGCCATGTCGGCCATCCTGGCCTCAAGTTATCTTCCTGCCTTGGCCTCCCAAAGTGCTGGGATTACAGGCGTGAGCCACCACACCTGGCTCACTTTTTTTTTTTTTTTTTTTTTGAGAGAGAGTCTTGCTCTGTCGCCTACACTGTGCAGTGGTGCAGTCACAGCTCACTGTAGCCTGACTTCGTGGGCTCAAGCAATCCTCCCACCTCAGCTTCCCAAGTAGCTGGGACCACAGGCGAGCACCACCTCACCTGCCTAATTTATTTTTCTTGTAGAGATAGGATTTCCCCATGTTACCCAGGCTAGTCTCAAACTCCTGTGCTCAAGCGATCCTCCTGCCTTAGCCTCCCAAAGTGCTGGCATTACAGGCGTGAGCCACTGCACCCAGCCCTGTATACACTTTCTACACTGTGCTTTTGTTCACCAACTTGAAGACTGCTCCAATTAATCCATGTGGTGCTTCCATTCTCTCAGTACTCAGCCAATAGAACCTCCCAGGTGTATCTCCCTCATTCCCCTTGGATGGACAGTTAGGGGATCTCCAGTGTTTTGCTGCTGCAAAGGACACTGCAATTGATAGCCTTCTGCAGATGACTTTGGGCCCAGGTTAGAGGGCACATGTAATTTGCATTTGGGTCCATATTGCCAGAAATCTCTCCAAAGAGGTAGTACCGGTTTACCCTCCCATCCCCAACTAGATTGGGCACCTCTTTCCCCATGCCCTCACCGGCCAGGCAGATGCTCTGTGCCAAGAAAACCAAACAGCTGCTTCCCTTACAAATACTCAAGGGCATGGGCATGTGTGGGGGCCTGAGTCCAGCCCTGCACCTGTTACCAACTGCAAGATCTCAGGCAATAGGCTTCACCCCTGTGGGCCTCAGTTCCTCATATGTAAAACAGTGGTGATTGGATTGTGGTGAGGAGTTTGTAGATGCAAATGCCTAGGACAGTGCCTGGAACATCAATGCCCCAGGTGAGAAGTGGCTGTTCTTACGAGTCTGCATGAGTCTTGTACACCATGACTGCAGTCATGGGATGGGGGCCAACCCCCTAGGATGGATGCTCAGGCCTCAGACCTGGGTTTTGGGAAGGGTTGAAGGGAAGGGAAGAACAATGAGGGGGAATTACCAAGGGGAAAGGGTGGAATTAGCTTATCCCAGCTTCCCACTGTGCCACTGGAGAAACTGAGGCCCAGAGGGGCCCAGGCCTTGAAGTGATTGCAAGTTCAGCAGCATGAAACTGCTCTTTATCCTTGCATTGCTGCCAGGAACAAATGCTAAATGGAGAGTCCGGAGAGTTGCCCAGGCCACTGCAGGACCCGAGCTTTGAGACTGAGGGCTTGGGGTCACAGAGCCACAGCCTTGTCCTGAAATCCTGGAGGGCCCTCCTTGGACAGGACAGAACCTGTATTCTCTCTCTGAGCCCAGCTTCAGCAGAACCCAGAGTCTTCCAGAGCTGAGATCTTGCCACACCAGCTGCGGTCACAGACCTGCCACACTGGCTTGACCTGGGAGTTCCTTACAGCTGCAGAAGCCCTTTCCCACCCGACCTGCTGCATCAGAATCTGTGTCTCACCAAGACGTACACGTTAATGTTTGAGGAGCACTGAGACCCCGCCAGGATGATGCTCTACCTGCCTGAAGGGACAGGCCACTGCTCTGTGGGCAGACCTCAGCCCTCAGCCCCAGAATGTCCTCCCCAGCAGACACACGTGGCTCCCTGGGAGGCACGGAAAGTACAAGACTTGGACCTGGCTCGTGATGAACTGGTGGCCCTGGAAGTTGCTACCCTTTATTGACCCTCTGCCAGCTACCAAGCACATTATCCCATTTAGTCTCACAACAGCACTGGAAGTTTGCTGTTTAATTTAGAGTATCTTGCAGTTTAGGCACACAAAGCACACAGAGGTTAAGTAAATTGCCCAAGGTCACCCAGCATATATGTATGCAGGAGCTGGGATATGAATCCAGAGCTGTCCCCAGCACCAGAGTCTAGCCATTTACAGTCAGGGTGGGCATGGGAGCAGATGGTGGCTCCTCTCACCCCTGAAACCAGAGCCCCAGCCCCTGTGAGCCCTCACAGTTGGTTGGCCTAGCCATGGTAAATCTGACCTCTCAAGAGCCTCCCTTTCCGGAGCAGAGGCCTGCGATTCTCCATGCTGGAGAGCTCGCCAAGAGGGATTCTCCTACAACTTTCCAGAACACAGCAGTTCTGGGGCCAGGCCAAGCTAGCCATGTACAGCTGGAAGAGGCTCTCTCCCCTAGATGCTGAGTGACTAGAAGCCAGGAGGGAGGGAGTTCTGGAATGGTCTGGAGCAGCTGGAGGTGAGGCCTGTGGGGGATGGGGCGGGGCCTGGGAAGAGGGACCAGCGCACAGAGAGTATTCTGAACCGCAGAAAGTATTCGGTTCACTCTAGGAGAAAAACAGGAGTGTTGTTCAAAACAGCCAGACGCCAGGCCCAGTTGCCCTCGCCTGGTTTTTACTCTTAAACACCTTCGCATTTCATGGCTGTTCGGAAGAGAGAGAAGTCAGCCAGTTGTCCATTCAGACACAAGACAAGGCAGCAGCTGACAACCAAAGGCAAATATTTTCCATCCTGAGGAAAGCCTCCCGGGTGGCCCCAGGCCTGCCTCTGGAGCAGTGGCTGGCTGGTGGCTGGCTCTCCCCGAAGGTTGCTACTTCTGGTTAGCACACTGCGTGTCTGGGGGACTGGCCAGGATCCACCCCCACCCAGGGAGCACTAGGGGCAGCGGGGCGGCCATTCTAGGCCCACAGGAAATGGAAGCTCCCTTCCTGGCGTGAGGGCAGCCAGGCCTCCGGGGAGGCCAGGACAGCGTGGGCCCTACAGTTCCCTGTCTTGAAACCCCAGCCCTTGATATCAAAATGGGACCTGCTAGTCTGTTGTTGGGGAGGGGGATTTAACTGCCCAAAGCTCTTAGGTCCTGAGTGAATTTAATTTTTTTCAGCACAACAGTAGCCACACACAGGCGAAGAGTGTGGCACATGGCTACGTGGGGTTTGTATTTGGTCTACAGGTGAATGAACAAGACCCATGTGGACTTAGGCCTCGTTGTCATAATTCTGCAGCCCCAGGGGCCAACCCCCCACGTGGAAACCCTTAATAGGTAGCCTGGCCAAGTGGGTAGCCAGAAATCAGTGATGGCAGGTCCTGGGACTTCTCTCTAGTCCCCTCCCCACCCTTTTTTCTTTCTTTCTTTTTTTAAATACAAGAGTTTTACTCTTTTCCCCAGGCTGGAGTGTAATGGTGCAATCTTGGCTCACTGCAACCTCCGCCTCCTGGGTTCAAGCAATTCTCACGCCTCAGCCTCCCGAGTTGCTGGAATTACAGGCACACGCTACCATGTCCAGCTAATTTTTGTATTTTTAGTAGAGACGGGGTTTCACCATGTTGGCCAGGCTGGTCTCAAACTCCTGACTTCAAGTGATCCACTCACCTTGGCCTCCCGAAGTGCTAGGATTATAGGCGTGAGGCATCGCGCCTGGCCACCCACCCTTTTTTTCTCCCAAGAAAACCAGTCTTCTGAAAATTTCAGAGGAAACCAGGACCTCCTCGCCCATGTATTTCACCCGGGCAAAATCTAAGGCCCGCGCTGCCCTCACAAACCTGTATTCACAAAAGCCCCGCGGGCATCTCCCTGATTGAGGTCCCACCCACAGGGCCTAGGACAGGGGGACCAGGGAGGGCCCCAGAGGCTGGAGTTTGGAATACCCTCTTCTCTTCTCTGGAGCTCGGTTTCCATGTCTGTGAAATGACAGGTGATGTCACCTCTCAGAAGGGCAGTTTGAGAGAAGTAAAATCTATTGAGGCACCTTGGACACAGGAGGGGGACAGACAGCATCAACTTTTGATGGTGCTGCAGTTACACGGCTCCAGCAGTCTGAGCCTTACCAAGACCTTTCCAGATCTGAGGGAAGCCCATGCCCAGTGTCTAGCTGGCTGGGGGAGAAACCCCTTGAGAACCCTCACCCTGTAATGCTAGGGTTTGCATTTGCTTAGGAGGCTTTGTTCCTGTCTCTCCCCTTCTGGGCCAGCCTGGCTTCCTGGGCAGGCCCAAGAGTGTCCTGGGCCCAGCACTCAGAGTCAGTGCAGTCTTTAATCTGCATTCTACAGGCGTCCTCACCCCCTCCCCTACCAGGAGCTAGGAACCTGCCAGGCTTCTTACCTCTCTGCAGGAATCTCCACCCCTCCAGCACCAGAGGCTGCTCTCTTGGGGTAGGGGCCCAGCCCTTGAGGCCTGTCTCCTCCAGCCCAGCTAAACCAGAGAGAACTTCCATCTCAGCTTCCCAAATAGGCGGTGTTCTTCCCCGCCACCAAGCTAGGCAGCTCCTGGTGGCT
Organism: Piliocolobus tephrosceles; assembly: GCF_002776525.5. Lineage (NCBI taxonomy): Eukaryota > Metazoa > Chordata > Mammalia > Primates > Cercopithecidae > Piliocolobus > Piliocolobus tephrosceles. The sequence continues at coordinate 17,651,138 of NC_045449.1, forward strand.
GGAATGCCCTGCTCCTTTCTTCTCAGCCCACCACTTCCTCCAGCCTTCCCTCCTCTGTGCTGCAGCAGGGAGCCTTACCCCCACTTCCTTCAGAAGGGAGGTGCTCAGGGGTTCCTATGCCTATAGGTCTCCAGGATTGGGCACTGAGCAGTCTGGAAAATGTCAAGTGAGGGAGGGATCCAGTCAAAGCCCCAGGGGGGCCTCTGAGCTCAGCCAGTTCTGCTGCTGCTCCCCACCTCTGGGGGGAAGGACAAGCTGGGGTTTGGATGGGTGGCCTTTTGGAGAGCAGAGTAATGGGAGCCGACTTGAACTTCCTGTGGCCTCATTCCCTGACTGGGGGCGGAGGGTAGTCTGAGCTGCTGGCCTGGGGTGCTGGGCCACAGGGGAAGGGGCTGGGAGGGAGGGATCTGGGTGAGTCTAAGGGAGGGTGATCCTGAAAAGAGGGGACGGCAGCACTAAACTGCCTTCGGGGAGTCCCCACTGTGCGCCCCTGGCACTTTCCCAGCCCCCTGGCGCGGTCGCAGGCACGGGTGGGTCAGCCTCAAAGTTGTTGGTACCGCCAGCCCGCTGCTGTTTAAATGGTGTGTTTGTTTGGAGTGGCTTAGGGAGGAAACTGGAAATGGGGGGTGCGCAGCGCCCCACTTGGCGCCACCGCTGCCGGAGGGTCCGCGTGTTAGAAGCCCCAGCTTCGCAAATGACCGAAGAAGGGTGGGCGTTGAGGAGGGAAGGCCGAAAACCAAGGCGGGGGGTTCGGGCCCTGGGCCGGCCTCCCCCTTTTCGCGGGGGGGAGAGCAGGAGCCGCCTCTCGCAACCACTCTGTGCGCGGGGTGGGAGGGAGAGAGGGAGGCGAAGGGACGACAGCGCCGGGCTCCCCGCCCCCATCCCACCCGGTTCCAATATTTCGCAGAAAGGCACGCGGCTCCTAATCGGTCCTTTCCAGGCTGAGATTTAGCCGCGCGATGCCCGCGCAGGGGCGGGGGCCGCGGGCTGGGGGAGGCGCTCAGAGTCCGGAGCCGCCGAGCGAGGTGAGGAGCCCGCGTCCTAGCGGCTGGTGGAGCGGGCGGGCGGGCGCGCAAACCCGAGAGGCAGATATAGAAAGGGGGGCAGGTTAAAAATAACCCTCTCCGGCTGGGAAGCTCGCGCGCGCTCTCTCGCCTCGTTCGGTGCCAGAGGACTCCAGGGGAGGTGGCGTTGGGGAGGGCAGAGCGGGATTCCCCCTCCTCCGCCGGGCGGGGTGCCCGCCTGCGCGCCGCGGTTGCACGTGTGCGGGGCCGCGCGCCCGGGCCCCCTCTGCAGCCGGTCGGTGGGTGCCCCCTCCTCAGGACCGGGCGCATCTGGCAGTGGCCCCCCGCCCGCAGCCTTGCGCGGCTGGAGGGAAGCGCTCTATTATTCATTATTTACGAGCGTTAATAGGTTTGAGCCACGGGGCGGTGGGGGGACGGGGGGGGCGTCGAGGACGCTGTGGGGACCGAAGCGTTAGGGGAAGGGGAGGGAGGGGGAAGGGCGGGGGCGGGGCTGCGCCGCGGCCTGGAGGAAAAGGTCTCGGCCTGGGGCCCTGCGAGCCGGGCGCAGCTCTCCGCCAGGTTTCTTCACACTGCAGGCCGTCGAGGTCGCTCAGGGCGCCAAGAGGGCAGCGCGGGCCTTAGATTTTGCTCTTGGCCTCTGTCCTTCGCGTCCTCACCCTTACAGAGGCACGGGGAGGGGGCTGTGGGGGCCGTACGCCCCGCCCTGCGCGCCCCTCGCCGCCGCCGCGTCCCCGCCGCAGCCCCGGCCTCATTTATCATCATCTTTGGTCAAGTGGAGTGTGCAAGGAACAGCTGCTTCACTCGGCTGACTTCCGAGGGCGGCTACGAAGAGAATCAGGGAGATGAATGATGGGGGCTGGGGGGGGCCACTGCCCCCCAGGGTCCCCGCGCAGGCGAGAGGGAGGCGGGGAGCGTCCAGGGCAGCCTCCGCCTCATGGCGAGTGCAGCGCCCCCTTCCTCTCTCCTGGCGCCTGCAGCGACCGGGGACGGGGGGACAGAGGACGGGGCCCGCCCCAGGAGAGGACTGGGCGCCGGGGGGCGCCCTTCGCCGGCGGAGAACTGGCGGGCGCGCTGCCGGCGGAGCCCGAGGTCGCGGTGACCTTGCTGGGGTCAGCGGGCTGGGCTGCGTAGGCGGCGGCGCGGCGTCTTTGGTGGCGCTTTCCGGATTGGCGCAGAGGCCGGGAAACAAGGCGGGGGCGGGCGGGGGAACACAAATAGAAGGTGAAATTTTACCTGCCCCTGAGGGAGTCCTGCGGATTTTCTCCGGCAGCAGCAGGCGCTCTGCCTTTGTCTTACACGGCTGAAACATCTGTTGCAGAGGGGCGGAGAGGCCGCAACAACCCCCACACACCCTGCGCTGCTCTCCGTTCCCCTCTGCCCCAGCCGTGCTGCAGGACACCCGGCGTCGCGTTAACCCTGCTCGCGCTGGGGCGCGCGCCCGGCACCCGCTGCCGCAGTCCACGCCTCGCGTGGGACTTCTCGCCACCGCCCCCGATCGGGTCTTGGCGGTGGCGCCCGGTGACCCCCCCCCCCCCACCTCGAAGAGGTGCTGAGGCGTAGGCGGGGGCCAAAAGGGTTAATGGCCTAGTCTCAGACCCTAATTGTCAGAGCCAGCCCCGCTTCGTTTCAATTACCCTAAGTAGAGGCTGAATGCGCAATTAACGAAGTCAGCTTGCCAACTGGAAAGCCGGCCCCGCTTTCACGTTGAGCAGAATACTCCACCAGCTGACTTGGACGAAGCAATTTCCTCCTCTCTCTCTCCCCTTTTTTCTCTCCCTCTCTCTTCCAATCCCCCTCCCTCTTTTTCTCTCTCCTTAATAATAAAATTATACCAAGCAGTTTGCGGTGTGGCAGGCGGCCAGAAAAGCGTTTCTTTAAACGCCGCCGTCTCACAATTAGGCAGCAAGAGGATTTGACACGCCGTGGCGGCCTGACAGGCGGCTTCCTCCCCTGGGGACTGGGGGGAGGGAGGGGGTGCCAATTCCCCGCTCCCCCAGGTGGAACCGGGACTGGGAGGGGCTGGCCTGCTTCGCCTCTCCGGCTGTCAGGATGGCTGCAGCGAGGGGGTGTCAAAGGCAGGGAAGCGAGGGGCGGTTCCGCCTAGGCTGGGGAAGGCGGAAGGCAGCGGCACATTCCACGACTTCTCTGGGAAGCTGTCGTATCCAGGAGGGAGACCTTGTTCCCCTTTCTGTTTGTCAGACAGGCACTCTGAGGCACAGAGCTGTGGAGGGATCTCAGCCCTGCTGGGCGTCCTGCACAAGTCACTGGCCCACTCTGGACCTCTTCCATCAATCCCTGGGCAAAATGAGGGGGAGATTTGACCTAGAATGTGCTCTGCAAAAAGTGTCTTCTAGTGGCTCATTGCCCTTAACAGCTGGTCTTGCAGGCCAGGAGAGGGGGGTGTAGGCAGCACCACGTAGAAGCAAGTCGGAGACCACTATCCGGTTTGCGTGGCAGACCCATGGTCCTCAAGGCACACAGGAGGGTGGCTCGGCGGGAAGCCAGGATGCAGGCAGCTCATAGATGGGGTGACTTTGCAGTATTGCCAGGGATTGGCGCCATGAGGACAGAGGACACCGAACACTAGCTGCAGCAGCCGGGCCACTTGAGCTTGGGGAAGGCTCAGAGAATTTGGCAGAGGTGGGAGGTGACTGCAGGGGCCCCAATTTGCTCTTTGCAGCCCCCCAGCCCCACCCAGGCTGCTGCTTACATGAGGTGCCTTCATCCTTCCTCACATAGTTAAGCCCTCCTTCTTCCAGCCTTCCCTGATCACCTTCTCTCCCCACCTCACAGCCTTGTGGGTGTCACTACATCTCAACACCACCATGGCAGTTGTCTGTGTGTGTGTATGTCTGCCTCTGGAGAGCAAGGGCCATGTGCTGTTTCCTGTGTGTGCCCCGCACCCAGCTCGGCCCACATCCAGACTGTAAGCTGAGCAGAAATGTGCTCCACAAGTGAACCAGTGCAGGCACCAGGGATTCTGGAGGAGACAGCACACACTTTGTCTCTCCTTCCTGATTGGCTGCTGCATGCATCCTGGCCTGCAGGCCCCTCATCCTCAAACCTCTCTCTGGGTATCATTCCTTTGGTCTGGGTTGAGGGTTAAATGCACCCAACACAGAGCCCAGCGCTCCGATCCATCTCGTCTGTTTATTTATCCAAGCAATACTGAACGGACATTGACTCTGGGGCCATTTTCTAAGCTTGGAGCTTAGGGTCAAACAGAGGAAGTCCCTGCCCTCCTCAGGCTACATTCTAGTGAGGGAGGCACATGTGAAACAGCTCATTGTACCATCAATTATGTAATTACCGCTGCGTTGAGAGCCACCAAGGAGCCTGGCGGGGGACCCAGGCGAGTGGGGGTGGGGCCTCGCCTGGTGTCTGGTGTGGAATGCCACAGAGGTTCTCACAAGCTCTGGGAACCTCCAGCCTTTCTAGTCCCCCTTCTCTCGGCACCTCCTTTCCAAGGCCGCTGAGTGCCCCTCCTGCAGGGGTCTGCCCTGTTTCCCCCCTGAGTCCAGGGCACTGCTCTCCTGCATTGCTCTGCTCATCTGTGCTGGTCCCAGAGCTTCTCCTGGGCCAGGGAGCACTGTTCCTCCTGTTCTGGGTGCCATCGAGCCCATGCAGATCCCCTTTGCATCAGTTCTGTCAGCATTTGACCCCAGGAGCTTGTGATCAAATTTAGGCCACAGACAGGTTCTCTTGAATTCTCAAGTATGAAAGAAAAAATTTTATACTTGGTTGATAACATTTTCTTAAATGAGAGATATCCCTTTTTATAAAATCCTGATTTCTGTCTTTTTCAAGGGAAAAGCTCAGAAGCTTTGGCACCCTGGCCTCCCACTCTCAAGTGGCCACAGTCTGCTGGAGCTGAGAGGGGCTGCGGCCCCCCTTCCCCTTTATTTGGGAGCAGGATCGCCAGTTTGCCTCCATACCCATCTGCCCACTTCCCTGCCAGGCCTCAGGAAGATGTTCTTTGTCAAATGAATGAAGCAAAGCAGTGGCCACCCCTGATCTCTCGCTGCCTGGCCCACCCACATGTGCTCTGTGCTGCCACTCCACTGCTCCTTCTGGATATTTTCGCAGGGTTACTGTGACATTTTGTGCATTATTCATTCAATAAATATTTATTGTTCTGGACAATGGGGAATAGCTGTGAACAAAACAGGCAGAAATCCTTGCTCTCATGGAACTTTTGTTCTAAAGAGGAGACCAATAATAAAGCAAGTCAAGTTTGATTACAACAAAGAAAGTCGTGCGGGGGTGCAAGAGGTGCTGTTTCAAACAGTAGGCAGGGAAGGCTTCTTGAGAAGGTAACAGAGGAGCCAAGACTTGGAGCCAGGGTAGAGAGTGGTATTTCCAGAGGTAAAAGGCTCGCCCAAGGTCACACGGTCAGCCAGCAGTCAGACAAACCCACAGGCTTGGCACCTCTGTGTTTCCACTTCCCCAGGGAAGTAAGTCATGGACTGTCCAGGCATGTGGGGTAGGGAAGACAAGGCTGGGGCCAGAGAGTCCGGTGCTTCCCGCCTCCCTTAAAGTCAGCAGCCAGGCCAGGCGCGGTGGCTCACGCCTGTAATCCCAGCACTTTGGGAGGCCGAGGCAGGCGGATCACCTGAGGTTGAGACCAGCCTGACCAACATGGAGAAACCCTGTCTGTACTAAAAATACAAAATTAGCCGGGCATGGTGGCACATGCCTGTAATCCCAGCTACTCGGGAGGCTGAGGCAGGAGAATCGCTTGAACCCGGGAGGTGGAGGTTGTGGTGAGCCGAGATTGCGCCGTTGCACTCTAACCTAGGCAACAAGAGTGAAACTTTGTCTCAAAAAAAAAAAAAACAAAAACAAACAAAAAAACCAGCAGCCACACCTAGCCTATCTCATCCTTATCTTGCAGCCTCCTACAAGGGCAGGAACTCCTGGGGCTTGGGGTGGGGAGAACAGAGCTGGCTGGGAACACCTCTGTGGGGCCCATCTGGCCCCTGTGCCAGGGTCTGGGCCAGCCCCTTGGTCTTGCTAGGCCCGGGACTGATTGTGTCTGATGGCATCAGCCTGGCCTTGTAGGGGAAGGACAGGGGCTGTGTCCCCCCGCCAGCAGGACCCAGACAACTGCCTGGGCCGCCAGACCCTGGCCCTGTTAACTGTCTGCGACCCAGCAATCAGCATCCCCTCCCGCCTTTTTCCCTTTTCTTCATTTTGACAAAGACACGGAGAGGTGGTGATGCTTTTTGTTCAGTGGTGAATAAAGTGATCTAAAAAAAAAAAAAAAAAATTATTGTCCACAAGAGACTGATCAGTACAGAACTGATAATAGGTGAGCTCTTCCCAGCAGCCTCCCCCGGGGGACCTTGGAATGCCTGCAGCTGCTGCGGAATCTCCTCTTGTTCCCTAACACCTCACAGTGGAGGTGGGATGGCTGGCCATCTGCCCCTCACCGCGGGACTGGGGGGCCCTGCGGCCCAGGTCTCCCGGCCGCTCGATGGCTGTATCCCAGGAATCAGCACCAAGGGTCGGTGGGGTGGGATGGAGAGCAGAGCACAGCTTTAGAGTTAGGGGACCTGGGCACCTAGGCAGAGGGCCTGGCTGTGCCTATGAACAGCAGGTGGGGCCAGGCCAGCGGGTGGGCGTGGTTAGGCCCTGCAGGGATCCCATTCAGCTGGCTTAGCAGGTCTCAGCTGTCCCCACAGCTGGGTCCCTGGAGGAGACGGTGTTGGGGGCTGTGAGGGGAGGCTCCTTAAATATCTGAGGAGTCCAGACACCTCTGCTCCCCACTCCGCTCCGGTGCACTCTGAAGGGTCCAGAGCCCCCAGCCACACCAGGGCTCCCCCAACCTCAACTGACCCTGGCTAGGGCTGCCCTTCTGCTTCTCACCCCATCACTGGCCTCCTGATATTTGGGACCCCCAGACCCTATAGAGAGGGCATGTTGGTCATTCCATGGGATTCTTCCTTGAGCATAGGAGTCCATGAATGAGGAGGGATGCATATCCAACTGTTGCCCACAGAGTGGTCTGGAGGGGCTCCCTGGTCCTCTGGGGTTCCTGATGTCCTAGGAGGGTCCTCCATCTGCCCCAAGCAGGCCTCTCAACCCGCGGACCCTAACCTGACCCAGAGGCCTGTGGGCACCCAACCCTCTTGTCTCGTGGGCTCCTTGGAAACTCACCCCCTTCCTCCTTTAAGCCAGGCCCGTAGCATATGGAATTGGGCCCATAAGACAGCTTTGAATCCAGTGAATGATTTCTCATTTTCACCAAGTCTCCTGTATTGATTATTCATCACCCACAACAGATGGGAAGGCCCGAGGGGTTCCACCTTCTCCATCCCTGCCTGGACTCCCCCTCTGCCCTGTCGTCAATTTCCAGAACCTTGGTATACTCCTCCTTCATCCTCAGGTTCCCAGTCTGCCCCGTCCTCAGCTTCTGGTAGTCCCGGTACACTGCTCCTTCATCCTCAGTTTCCCAGACCTTGAGTGGGTTGGGTTTTTAAATTTTTTTCTTGCAGCAACAAATTATGAAACCAGGTCATAAAACCACCTTGGGTAAGTAGGTGGGATGGAACCAGTGGCCTCAGAGCTGCTGCTGGGGATCAGGAAGCCCCCCATCCGTTTCCTTCTCCCTCTCTTCCTGTCTCCCCCTCAGCCTCCCTCTCTCCCTCTCTCTTAGGAAAAAATTCCAGCCACCACCTCCCAGCTGAGCTCCCTGAGGAGCCATAGCAGCTCTGGCCCACACTGTGCCCATTTCCCTGACTGGGCCCTCAAGCCTGGGGTCTGAGGAGGCTTTAGGCCTAGTGACCGCTCCCTGAGGCTGCCCAGGGGACAGTAGTTGCCTTGGTGACAGTGGGCGGCTGGTGACCATCACTGCCCATTAGTGGACCCACCTGAGGTGGGTCTGGCTGCTTAAAGATGAGGACAGAATCAAAATAAAAGTGAGGACCCTGGCCTGGGGCTCAGGCTGTCACAGGCTGCAGCTCAGCCCCTTACCCCACAGCAGCTTTGGCTAGCATCCTGCTCCAAGAGACTGTCCCTCCAAAGTGGGAGCCCCCGCAGGGGTTCAGGACAGGGGTGTCCACCCGTGGTCCAGTCACTGCCGCTGCTGCTGAGGGCGTCCTGCATAGGTGCTTCACTGTGGGTGGGCTCTGCTCTGGGGTCCTAAGCAGGGCACTTGTCCTCAACCTCACTTTTTTCTGTAAAGTGGGAGAAGGGATTAATCAAATTGTTGTTTGAGAAAGCCGCACAGAGTGGGTGTTCTGCAGCCGCCTTGCTCCTGCCCCAGCAGTCCTGTAGATTTCTGGAGGGAAAGGGCTAAGCTCTTTGCCTAAAAGAAGGGCTATGCCCTAGGTGTGCCATGCTGCCAAAGGCCTTTGAGAGCTGCTGGCCTTGCACGAGAGGGTAGCTGGGGTTTCATTTTGCCCCCACTATTTTCATGGCTTGGAGTGAGGACACCCATTGCTGTGTCAAGGGGAATCCTGGTGCCCTGGGTGCTATGTGACTCCAGTCATGCTCCCCGCTGCGCCTGGCCTGCCTCCTCTGTCCAGCGCTGAGAAGACCAAGCTCCAGGAACTGATTCTAAGGGTGAAGTGTTCGTGTATCTGGTGCTTAGAGGATGCACTAGACTCCGCCCCTCCTGCCTCCTAGCTTCAGCAAGAACTTTGGAGATAAGGCCTGGACCAAGTGTCTGGGAGGAGAGGCAGGTTGGGGAGAAATGGATGGATTGGAGTGAGTGGGGACCCTCTGGGCAATGGTTGAGCTGGACCATAAGGAGTGAGCCCAGTGGGTGGGGGGTGCCCTCCCCAGTCTCCACCTACCACCCCTTCTCCCTCCAGCCCAAGTCACGGGCCAAACCCACAGTCTGCCCCCTAGGCCACTTCTTCCCTGCCTCCAGGTTCAAAGGTCACCATCGCTCTGCCAGGGGGACTCTTTCTGCTCCCTCCTCTCCTAAGCCCCACCCAGCCCAGCCCAACCCAGCCCAGCCCTGCTGCCTGCCTCTCTTCCCCTCTGTGTCCTGCCCTAGTGCTCTTGAAAAGTAATCATAATCATAATAATTAATAACAACAGAGCCCATAGCAGGCCTGAGGCAGCCCTTAAAGAGGCGGTGCCCCATTTTCTCCCAGCAGAGCTGGCGGTGGGACCCGGCTGGCACTGAGAGGCGGCCTGTGCCTTTGTTCCCATCCCTCCCTTTGCCTTGGATTCCAGAGTGGTGTTGGGGTGAGCATTTTTGCCTGCGTTCTCCATCAGCACTGGGCTTCTTGTGTTTTAATTGAACTGTCTTTTCTTAGCGATAGATGCTTTCACCGCATCCAGCTGCTCGTGTGTATTGGGAAACCTGCCTGTAATACAGCTTGGCTAAATTAAAAGACGCAGCAGCTGGACCGATTAAACATGGAGGGAGGGATGCAGACGGACAGGCAGGGAGGGGATACTGGTAATAGCACCCCCTCACTGTCTCTGTCTCTCTTTAAATAATGTTTCTGGTAATGCATTTTGGAGAATGTGAAAAAAAAAATAAAAAATAAAGCCGTAGAAATGTTAATGATATCCACAGGACACTCAGCAGGAAATGAGAGTGATCTGGGACTAATAAAAGCCGAAATGTAATTTGTGCAGATATACGAGGCGCAGCCTTCAGAGTGGTCCTGGGTTTGCACATTCTGGGCTCATAAACATGTGCCAGGGGAGGGCAGGGAGTGGGCGCCGTGCCCTCGGCCTGGGCACACGCTTGCCTCGGCTGCCCTGTGGCAGTCTGGCCAGGGCAGGAGCGTGAGGCTGCCCACCTGGCAGGGAGCTGCCAGACCAGAACCAAGTGCCGTCCCCAGCTCCTCTGGGTTGGCGCGTCTCGGCAGGAACCTCCTGTAATGTTTTATCTGAGCCACCAGGGTTAGGATTGAAGTGGGTCAGAAGGGCGGGCACGCGGCTTGTTAGGGATGCCTGCCACAAATCCAGGGAGAGGAGCTGGAACAGAGGGAAAGCGACTTTGATGAACTGGTAGGCAGGGGCTCACCTCATGGGAAAGTGGCTGGCCCCCACACTAGGCTGGGTCTCTTGCATTCGTGGGCCAGGGCAAGCCGACTCCAGAAAGCAGAAGTGGTACCAGGACTGGGCTGATGGGCCTCTGGGGGCCATCTGGCTGCCCTGGGCTTGCCCTGCTCTCAGGCAGATGGAAGCCCTCTGTCCCCTTCCCTGCATCCGTCTGCAGACACTGAATGAGGAAGGTACTTCTGGTGGGGTCTGGGCCAAGGAAGAAGGGTGAATGGAGGAGCCCCCCCGTTCTCCCCCACTCCCCACCTTTCTGCCTCTTCCCTGTTTCCCCCCGCCTGACCCTGTGTGCCCCTCTCTCCCTCTCTTTGTCCCTTCCTGACCCCTTCAACAACCTGGAATCTTTGTAGCCTGAGGCAAGCCACCCCTTCCTTTTGGAGCATTTGGGAACCAGCACTGGAAAGTCCCCTATCCCCTTCTGGGCCACACAGGCCGAGCTGAGCCCCTTCTTCCTGCCTCCGGGCCAGCGTGCCAGCGTGGTTCTGGGTAAATCCCAAACCCTCTGGGACTCGGCCGATGGCCAGCCCCTCCATGTACTTCCTCCAAAACCTGGGCATTCCTCTTTCTTCCATCCCTCTTTGAGGGGTCTTCTGGGGTGGCCCGGCCAGCAAGTCAGCTGGGAGAACCTTTACCCTGGATGCCAGGCCGGCAGATGCTCTGCTCTGAGAGGCTCCCACCCCGGGTCCTTTCCTGACCCAGGATTCTGCTCTGCGGGCAGGGGCAGGTTAGACCCCCACCTGAGCCCCAGCCCCTCAAATCATAACCAGACGGGCTCTTGGGTGTTGCCTGCCCCAGCCCCCACCTGCGGAGGTGGGGAGGGGCTGGCCAGGAGGGACAGGGCTGTGTCGCCCCATGCGGGTGGGGCTGGGCTGTGCCCTTCCGTGGCCGTGGCCGTGGACTGCATCTCTAGCCCCATTAGTATGCACTCCCTCACTCTGGGCCACGTAATCTGTTTATGCACCTATGATATCAAAAACAGGAGGCAGGTGCTGCCGTCTTGCGTTCCTGGGAGTCAGAGGAGGGGACGTTTTATGTCTACAGTGGCTTGGCAGCCCCTAATCGACGTCTGCTAGAAGGAACAGACAGATTCCAGATGGCGTGGCAGTGATAGAGGAGGTGTGTGTGTGTGCATGCGTGTGCGTGTGTGTATGAGCATACATATGCCTGTGTGCACGCATGTGTGTGCGCTCAAGCGGCCTCCCTGGGACAGGAGCAGACCCTCCTCAGTCCCCAGCATGGCTGGGTCATGCTTGAACATGGCCACGAAGGGACTAGATTACAGGATCCAGCAGGCCCCAGGGGACGAGGGAGCGGGAATTGCTCTGCTAAATGCTTTTGAGCTGTCAGGAAGGGCTGGGAGTGGTGGGTGGGGGACAGTGGGGAGGAGCTGGCGGTGAGGGTGTGGGTAGCTCCCCAGTGACCTGGCGCTGGGCAGCCGGTTTCGCCTCCCGTGTCGGTGGCTGTCCTTGGCAAGTCTCAGCTGCAGGCAATGTGGGAGCGGGAATTACAGAGCACACCTCCCTGACACAGAAGTTGTCAATATGCGCACAGCTGGTAGGGAGGCTCAGGCGAAGGGGGGAATATTAAGAGCTGCGTGGGGGAGCAGGCAGGGTGGGGAGGTGGGTGGGAGGGTGCTTTCTGAGGCAAAAGGAAGTGGCCCATCTGAATCGCTCATCCTCTGCCTCCTCCCTGCCCGTCCTCCCTCTCTCCCTCCCTCCCTCCCTCCCTTTTTCTTTTCACAGATAACCAGCCCGAGTCATGCAGTCTTTTCGAGAAAGGTGTGGTTTCCATGGCAAACAACAGAACTACCAGCAGACCTCGCAGGAAACATCACGCCTGGAGAATTACAGGCAGCCGAGTCAGGCCGGGCTAAGCTGTGACCGGCAGCGGCTACTCGCCAAGGAATATTATAACCCGCAGCCTTACCCAAGCTATGAGGGTGGCGCTGGCACGCCCTCTGGCACAGCGGCTGCAGTGGCCGCCGACAAGTACCACCGAGGCAGCAAGGCCCTGCCCACGCAGCAGGCCCTGCAGGGGAGGCCGGCTTTCCCTGGCTATGGCGTCCAGGACAGCAGCCCCTACCCGGGCCGCTATGCTGGTGAGGAGAGCCTGCAGGCTTGGGGTGCCCCACAGCCACCACCCCCACAGCCGCAGCCCCTACCAGCGGGGGTGACAAAGTATGATGAGAACTTGATGAAAAAGACAGCAGTGCCCTCCAGCAGGCAGTATGCAGAGCAGGGCGCCCAGGTGCCCTTTCGGACTCACTCCCTGCACGTCCAGCAGCCACCGCCACCCCAGCAGCCCCTGGCATACCCCAAGCTCCAAAGGCAGAAGCTGCAGAACGACATTGCCTCCCCTCTGCCCTTCCCCCAGAGTACCCACTTTCCTCAGCATTCCCAGTCCTTCCCTACCTCCTCCACTTACTCCTCCTCTGTCCAGGGCGGTGGGCAGGGTGCCCACTCCTATAAGAGTTGCACGGCGCCGACTGCCCAGCCCCATGACAGGTCACTGACCGCCAGCTCCAGCCTGGCCCCGGGGCAGCGGGTCCAGAATCTTCACGCCTATCAGTCAGGCCGCCTTAGCTATGACCACCAGCAGCAGCAGCAGCAACAGCAGCAGCAGCAGCAGCAAGCCCTTCAGAGCCGGCACCATGCCCAGGAAACCCTCCATTACCAAAACCTTGCCAAGTATCAGCACTACGGGCAGCAAGGCCAGGGCTACTGCCAGCCGGACGCAGCTGTCCGGACCCCAGAGCAGTACTACCAGACCTTCAGCCCCAGCTCCAGCCACTCACCCGCCCGCTCCGTGGGCCGCTCGCCTTCCTACAGCTCCACGCCGTCGCCACTGATGCCAAACCTGGAGAACTTTCCCTACAGCCAGCAGCCGCTTAGCACTGGGGCCTTCCCTGCGGGGATCACTGACCACAGCCACTTCATGCCCCTGCTCAATCCCTCCCCAACGGATGCCACCAGCTCCGCAGACACCCAGGCTGGCAACTGCAAGCCCCTTCAGAAGGACAAGCTCCCCGAGAACCTGTTGTCGGATCTCAGCCTGCAGAGCCTCACGGCGCTGACCTCGCAGGTGGAGAACATCTCCAACACCGTCCAGCAGCTGCTACTCTCCAAGGCTGCCGTGCCGCAAAAGAAAGGCGTCAAGAATCTCGTGTCCAGGACCCCGGAGCAGCACAAAAGCCAGCACTGCAGCCCCGAAGGCAGTGGCTACTCGGCCGAGCCCGCAGGCACACCGCTGTCAGAGCCACTGAGCAGCACGCCACAGTCCACGCATGCAGAGCCACAGGAGGCCGACTACCTGAGCGGCTCCGAGGACCCACTGGAGCGCAGCTTTCTCTACTGCAACCAGGCCCGTGGCAGCCCTGCCAGGGTCAACAGCAACTCGAAGGCGAAGCCCGAATCCGTGTCCACCTGTTCCGTGACCTCTCCTGATGACATGTCCACCAAATCTGACGACTCTTTCCAGAGCCTGCACAGCAGTCTCCCACTCGACAGCTTCTCGAAGTTCGTGGCGGGTGAGCGGGACTGTCCGCGGCTGCTGCTCAGCGCCCTGGCACAGGAGGACCTGGCCTCCGAGATCCTGGGGCTGCAGGAAGCCATCGGTGAGAAGGCCGACAAAGCTTGGGCTGAAGCACCCGGCCTAGCCAAGGACAGCAGCAAGCCACCCTTCTCGCTGGAGAACCACAGCGCCTGCCTGGACCCTGTGGCCAAGAGTGCGTGGCCCCGGCCTGGGGAGCCAGAGGCCCTGCCTGACTCCTTGCAGCTGGACAAGGGCGGCAATGCCAAGGACTTCAGCCCAGGGCTGTTTGAAGACCCTTCTGTGGCCTTCGCTACCCCTGACCCCAAAAAGACAACTGGTCCTCTCTCCTTTGGCACCAAGCCCACCCTTGGGGTTCCTGCTCCAGACCCTACCACAGCAGCTTTTGACTGTTTCCCGGACACGACCGCTGCCAGCTCAGCGGACAGTGCCAACCCCTTTGCCTGGCCAGAGGAAAACCTGGGGGATGCTTGTCCCAGGTGGGGATTGCACCCTGGCGAGCTCACCAAGGGCCTGGAGCAAGGTGGGAAGGCCTCAGATGGCGTCAGCAAAGGGGAGACCCATGAGGCTTCGGCCTGCCTGGGCTTCCAGGAGGAGGACCCCCCTGGGGAGAAGGTGGCCTCGTTGCCCGGGGACTTCAAGCAGGAGGAGGCGGGCGGGGTGAAGGAGGAGGCAGATGGGCTGCTGCAGTGCCCCGAGGTGGCCAAGGCTGACCGGTGGCTGGAGGACAGCCGGCACTGCTGTTCTACCGCCGACTTTGGGGACCTCCCACTGCTGCCGCCCACCAGCAGGAAGGAGGACCTGGAAGCTGAGGAGGAGTACTCCTCCCTGTGTGAGCTCCTGGGCAGCCCAGAGCAGAGGCCCGGCATGCAGGACCCGCTGTCACCCAAGGCCCCACTCATCTGCACCAAGGAGGAGGTGGAGGAGGTGCTGGACTCCAAGGCTGGCTGGGGCTCTCCGTGCCACCTCTCAGGGGAGTCCGTCATCCTGCTGGGCCCGACCGTGGGCACCGAGTCAAAGGTCCAGAGCTGGTTTGAGTCCTCTCTGTCCCACATGAAGCCAGGTGAAGAGGGGCCCGATGGGGAGCGAGCTCCAGGGGATTCCACCACCTCGGACGCCTCTCTGGCCCAGAAGCCCAACAAGCCTGCTGTGCCCGAGGCACCCATTGCGAAGAAAGAGCCTGTGCCACGGGGCAAAAGCTTACGGAGCCGTCGGGTGCACCGGGGGCTCCCCGAGGCCGAGGACTCCCCATGCAGGGCACCAGCGCTGCCCAAAGACCTCTTGCTCCCTGAATCCTGCACGGGGCCCCCACAGGGACAGATGGAAGGGGCCGGAGCCCCAGGCCGGGGGGCCTCGGAAGGGCTCCCCAGGATGTGTACCCGTTCTCTCACGGCCCTGAGTGAGCCCCGCACACCCGGGCCTCCAGGCCTGACCACCACCCCTGCACCCCCAGACAAACTGGGGGGCAAGCAGCGAGCCGCCTTTAAGTCGGGCAAGCGAGTGGGGAAGCCCTCACCCAAGGCCGCCTCCAGTCCCAGCAACCCAGCCGCCCTGCCTGTGGCCTCCGACAGCAGCCCAATGGGCTCCAAGACCAAGGAGACGGACTCGCCCAGCACGCCTGGCAAGGACCAGCGCTCCATGATCCTTCGGTCGCGCACCAAAACCCAGGAGGTCTTCCACTCCAAGCGGCGGAGGCCCTCTGAGGGCCGGCTCCCCAACTGCCGTGCCACCAAGAAGCTCCTTGACAACAGCCACTTGCCCACCACATTCAAGGTCTCCGGCAGCCCCCAGAAGGAGGGCAGGGTGAGCCAGCGGGCAAGGGTCCCCAAACCTGGTGCAGGCAGCAAGCTCTCTGACCGGCCCCTCCATGCACTCAAAAGGAAGTCAGCCTTCATGGCGCCGGTCCCCACCAAGAAGCGGAACCTGGTCTTGCGGAGCCGCAGTAGCAGCAGCAGCAATGCCAGTGGCAATGGGGGAGATGGGAAGGAGGAGAGGCCTGAGGGTTCCCCCACCCTCTTCAAGAGGATGTCTTCTCCCAAGAAAGCCAAGCCCACCAAGGGCAATGGTGAGCCCGCCACAAAACCCCCACCCCCGGAGACCCCCGACGCCTGCCTCAAGCTTGCCTCTCGGGCGGCCTTCCAGGGGGCCATGAAGACCAAGGTGCTGCCGCCCCGGAAGGGCCGGGGCCTGAAGCTGGAAGCCATTGTGCAGAAGATCACCTCGCCCAGCCTCAAGAAGTTCGTATGTAAAGCGCCAGGGGTCTCTCCTGGTAATCCTCTGAGCCCATCCCTTCCCGAGAAAGACCGAGGGCTCAAGGGTGCTGGGGGCAGCCCAGTGGGGGTGGAAGAAGGCCTGGTAAATGTGGGCACCGGGCAGAAGCTCCCAGCTTCTTCTGGGGCCGATCTGTTATGCAGAAATCCAACCAACAGATCCTTAAAAGGCAAACTCATGAATAGTAAGAAACTGTCTTCGACTGACTGTTTCAAAACTGAGGCCTTCACATCCCCAGAGGCCCTGCAGCCCGGGGGGACTGCCCTGGCGCCTAAGAAGAGGAGCCGAAAAGGCCGGGCAGGGGCCCTTGGACTCTCCAAAGGCCCACTGGAGAAGCGGCCCTATCTTGGCCCGACTCTGCTCCTGACTCCCCGAGACAGGGCCAGTGGCACACAAGGGGCCAGCGAGGACAACTCTGGTGGAGGAGGCAAGAAGCCAAAGATGGAGGAGCTGGGCATGGCCTCCCAGCCCCCCGAGGGCCGGCCCTGCCAGCCCCAGACAAGGGCACAGAAACAGCCAGGCCACACCAACTACAGCAGCTATTCCAAGCGGAAGCGCCTCACCCGGGGCCGGGCCAAGAACACCACCTCTTCACCCTGTAAGGGGCGTGCCAAGCGACGACGGCAGCAGCAGGTGCTGCCCCTGGATCCCGCAGAGCCTGAAATCCGCCTCAAGTACATTTCCTCTTGCAAGCGGCTGAGGTCAGACAGCCGGACCCCCGCCTTCTCACCCTTCGTGCGGGTGGAGAAGCGAGACGCCTTCACCACCATATGCACTGTTGTCAACTCCCCTGGAGATGCGCCCAAGCCCCACAGGAAGCCTTCCTCTTCTGCCTCCTCTTCCTCATCCTCATCCTCCTTCTCCTTGGATGCAGCCGGGGCCTCCCTGGCCACGCTCCCTGGAGGCTCCATCCTGCAGCCACGGCCCTCCCTGCCCCTCTCCTCCACGATGCACTTGGGGCCTGTGGTTTCCAAGGCCCTGAGTACCTCTTGCCTTGTTTGCTGCCTCTGCCAAAACCCGGCCAACTTCAAGGACCTTGGGGACCTCTGTGGGCCCTACTACCCTGAACACTGCCTCCCCAAAAAGAAGCCAAAACTCAAGGAGAAGGTGCGGCCAGAAGGCACCTGTGAGGAGGCCTCGCTGCCACTTGAGAGAACACTCAAAGGTCCCGAGTGCGCAGCTACCACCGCTGCCGGGAAGCCCCCCAGGCCTGACGGCCCAGCCGACCCGGCCAAGCAGGGCCCACTGCGCACCAGTGCCCGGGGCCTGTCCCGGAGGCTGCAGAGTTGCTACTGCTGTGATGGCCGGGAGGATGGGGGCGAGGAGGCAGCCCCAGCTGACAAGGGCCGCAAACACGAGTGCAGCAAGGAGGCCCCGGCAGAGCCCGGCGGGGAGGCGCAGGAGCACTGGGTGCACGAGGCCTGTGCCGTGTGGACCGGCGGCGTCTACCTGGTGGCTGGGAAGCTCTTTGGGCTGCAGGAGGCCATGAAGGTGGCCGTGGACATGGTAAGAGGCCAGCCCAGCCAGGGTGGGGAGTGTGGGGTTCCAAAGGACAGGCAGGCAGACAGGCAGTTGGGGGAGCCCCTTGTCTCTCTAGTGCTACACTGTGGGCCAAATGTGTCTGCTGTCTTGGGATGATCTGCAGAGTCCTGAGCCTCTCCGGGGTGTGTGGGGGAAGTGGAGGCACCCGTCTGGCTAAGGCAGGTCACACTCGCCTATCCTGTCCCGGGAGACTTCCCGCTGGGGCCCCTATGCCCAGCCACCGCCACTCTCCCACTCACCTGGCATCTTCAGGCTCCAGCCCCACCCAGAGTCCATTGGGCCCCTCCCCATGCTGTCACCGGAGATGCCGAGGCCCAGAGAACACGAGGACTCCCAAGATTGAACGTCAGGACAGCCCTGGGCGGTGCAAGAGCAAGTTGCCCAGCCTCTGTTCCTGTCTCCGTTGCCTCTGGGATGGAGCTGGGGGCTCAGGGGAAGACCCTCCCCAGCGACACAGGCTTGGTGCGTGGACCCAGTCACGGGGTTCCTCCCTCTGCAGGACAGTCCGTGGGGTCACACAGTCACAACAGGCAGAGCGGGGCAGACCCGGACCCTCTTGCCATGGCTCTGAGACCAGCTTTGGAAGCCGTAGTCACTGAGCGCCAACGTGAGAGAGGGAACTCTGGGGCTGCGCCGCCATGCACCTTTGGGGCTGTGACCTGCCCTCTCTGTGCCTCCGTCCCCCTCGCCCCTAACATGGGTGTGAGGGTGCCCATGGAGGAGGGTCGGGAGGGTTAAAGGAAGGCACCTCTGAGCCCACCGAGCACAGCAGCCCTGTGACAGTAGGTGCAGAGGGGCCTGGTGGCTCTGGTGACAGCGGGCTGATGTTCTTAGTGGTGTCACCACTTCCCCAGTACCATACGGTACCTCTGTGCCCTTCTGAGGGAGGAGCCAGTGGGGGCGGTGGGATCCACCTCTCCCCGGGGGCCATGCTCCTGCCCCACATTCAGCACGGACTCCACTGCCTCATCCAGACTTCCATGGAGTGACGCTCCCGGCGCTGTGTGGTGGCTCTCAGTGGGGACGCCTGCAGCCTTCTCTGAGTGGCCCTTGCCCTGAGTCCCGTCCCTTCCGCTCCTTCCTTCAGCCCGCTATGTGCAGCTGAGGTCACAGGGGAGCCAGAGGCTTGGGACAAACATTGCCTGCATCTGAGTGATTCAGTGACCTGGCAGAGTGGCCGCAGCGGGTGGCTTCACCCCTCCACCTGCCCAGCCTCCTCCCCCATCGCAGTGCTGCCCAACTGCTCCTCGCAGTACACCCCTGCAGCCCCTCTGAGCAACCCCTGCTCCTAACAGTTGCCGTAACGTTGCCTGGCCAAACCAAGGTCCCAGTGGGGCCCACGGTGTTTGCCGCCCACGCCTCCTAGTGTGTCTTGAGCACCTGCTTCCCACTGCCCATGGGGATGGCTAGAGACCTTCTCCACACCCAGACGCCCTGCCCACCTCACTCCACCCTCCACCTCAGAGGAAGGCTCGCCCCGACAGGACACCTGCAGCTTCCTGGTGCCACAGGCCTTGCTTGCCCAGCAGATGGTGGCCTTGGGCCTCTTCCCTCTCCCCTTCCCAGTTACAGTGATGTTTTGCCTCTCTCTCTCTCTCTCTCTCATTCATTCATTCATTACTGGTTCCTTCCCAGCGCCTTGAAACAGGTTCAAGTCTCTGCCGTCATCAAAAAATGACCCTCAGATCACCAGCCCCAGCTGGCTGCCACCTCCCCAGCTTCACAGCCCCATTCCTGAAAGCCTTGTCCCCACGGCGTCCTTGGTCAAGCAGCCTCACCACGAGCTGCCTTCATGCTCCCTGACACCCACGTCCCACCAGGCTGGGATCGGGTCGTCTCCACATTCCCTGCAGCCAGCACTGGCTGGCCGAAGGGAGGAGGGGTCAGCCCTGAGACCGACCACCCCATCCTGTCCCCGGTGCGTGGGTGTCTTACCGCCCGTGCACACACAAAGTCCTGCTGGACTGAGGAGACAGTGTGTGTTGGAGAGGCGCTAGCTTCCCTGTGCCACACGGGGGCTGGAACTCGCCAGCCCAGCCCATGCCTGTCCATTGCGCCATGCTCCAGAAATGGCCTGACAGCCTGCATGCCTGGGGCTGCCCCGGGAAGGTCGGAACCAGGAACACCCTGCCAGAGAGATGGGACATCCTGGAAGAATGGGCAGGATTGGGGGCTTCCCAGGGTCACTTTTGGCTCACCACCCCTTCCTGCCTCAGTGGCTTGGGGGCACCACGCTCCTTGGACCCCGATTCAAATCTCAGCTCTGCTGAGGGCTGGTTCCATAGTTCCAGGCGAGTCACGCATCCTCTGAGAACCTCACAATGTCAAACCATGTTAGCAGGATCGTGGGGTTCTGTGGATCACGTGGGACCTGTCTGGTATGTGGAAGGGGTTTGGGGTGCAGCTGCGTGCCCGGCCCCAGCACTGCCACACCCCTTGGTACCTTGACCTCACTTTTGTGCTCTGGAGGGCAGAACCTCTGAGCCAGCCCTCGTCGAGGCCTCATCAATAGCCTTTTTCCTCGATGGCCCTTTCTGGGAGCTGCCCCCGCCTGCTGTCGCTGAGCCCTGCCTGCCCCTCCCCCAAAACCACCGTAGACCCCTACCTCCTATCCAGATGGGGCCTGGCCATGGAGTGCTTGGGGTGAGAGGAACCTGTAGCAGGCTCCGGGCATCGTTTGGGGGCTGGGTGGTGTCTGCAGAGGCCCCACCTGTGGCAGGGTTTACATGCTGCAGCCCCTGCCCTCCTCTTGGGTAGCTGGAGTCAGAAGGGCCTGAGGCCTCATTCTCTGCATCTCAGTTTCTTCACATCTAAAATGCTATTCAAATGCCTGCCTGAGGGTGGTTGGGGCCTCCATGCAGTAAGTGGAGAGAAGCCTTCAGCCAGAGGACCCCCATAAACCTTAAACATCCAGACCTGAGGGCCACTCACAGACAGCGGCCGGCTTGTTTCATCATCCCTTTTGGGTCAGCAGCTGGGGACGTGGGACCCCAGATCCCCAGGAGGCCATCCCAGACCAGGCAGGAAGAAGGCCTCAACCCTGAACTGAAAACCTGAAATTCTAGAACAAACCCCAGACCCCACTCCCAGTGTGGGCAGCGGGGAGGGGAGTGTTCTGACAGTTCTCAGCTGCTGTGGGGGGGGATGCAGCGCCCACCCTGAGCATGTGGGGTCCTGTGGGCCCCTGCTCCAGCCTGGAGCCAGCTGTGGGGGTCAGAGGCCAGCCTGGAGCCCTCCGGCAGGTTACTCAGCCTCTGCTGTCATTGGTAACCTGGGTAAAATAACAGTAATCCCATCACAAGGTTGCTGTGGGCATGAGACGTCCAGCCATGCCTGGCACATAGGAAGCTATTGTCATTTGTTTCACTGGCTTTGCACCTGGGCACAGGCCGCCGCCCTTCTGCTGGCTTCTCTACCTCACCGCCTGCCCCCAGCATGGTGGCGCTGTGGCTCTGGCACCTGGTGACTTCTCCCTCCCCAGCCTCAGGTTTGCTTCACTCTTCCAAGGGCCTTCTTGGTGTGACTGTCCTGTCCTGGCCACGTCCACTCCAAGCAGCTGGTCCAGGTGTGGGTCAGGCCCCAAGCTCAGCAGAGGACAGTTTTGAGACTTAGAGGAGGACGGCATCAGATTTACATGAAGTCAGCATCTCAAGGGATTACCGCGTCACCGCCTCCTCTCACGGGTCTGAGAGCCGGTCCCCTGGAGGGTGCAGGTCTCATCCTAGGTACAACAGTCCCAGCCTAGCTTCAGTGCTCCTGCTGCCAGAAAGGGTAGAAAACCATGCTGATGCCTTCACTGTTGCCTGGAATGGGAAGCCTCAGTTTCACCATCATCTGTAAAGTGAGATTAATGAAAGGGGCCCACAGAGGGCTGTTAGAGCCAGTGGGCTGGGCGCGGTGGCCACACCTGTAATCCCAGCACTTTGGGAGGCCTAGGCAGGCAGATCACCTGAGGTCGGGAGTTTGAGACCAGCCTGGCCAACACGGTGAAACTCCATCTCTACTAAAAATACAAAATTAGCTGGGCGTGGCGGCACATGCCTGTAATCCCAGCTTCTCGGGAGGCTGAGGCAGGAGAATCACTTAAACACAGGAGGCGGAGGTTGCAGTGAGCCGAGACCATGCCCTTGGACTCCAGCCTGGGCGACAGAGCAAAACTGTCCCCCCCCCCCCCAAAAAAAAAAAGAAGCCAGTGGACAAGGACACACACCACACCCAGCACGCAGAAAGCATGCAGCAGATGCTGACTGGTAGCCACAGCCATGGTGGTAACTGGCATCACTGGACCAAGGCAGTCCCCTACCCAATGTACCAGTCCAGGGGGTGCTAAATGACCCATGCTTGTGGGCATGTGCACCCCAGTGCTGAACCTCCTTCTGGGAGATTTTCAGGCACCATTTTGGAGACGGGAGGCGAGGGCCACAGCTGGCCGGCCAGCCTGTAAGGCTTTTTTTTTTTTTTTTTTTTTTTTGAGACAGGGTCTCACTCTGTTGCCCAGGCTGGAGTACAGGCAGTGGCGTAATCTCAGCTCACTGCAGCCTTGACCTCCCAGGCTCCAGCAATCCTCCCACCTAATCCTCCTGAGTCGCTGGTACTACAGGCGCACGCCACCACCCCTCACTGTTTTTTGCAGAGACAAGAGTTTCACCATGTTGCCCAGGCTGGTCTCAAACTCCTAGACTCAGGCGATCCTCCCACCTTGGCCTCCCAGAGTGCTGGGATTATAGGCATGAGCCACTGCACTCGGCCTACCAGCCTGTAAAGCTTGAGGGCTGGGCTCCAACTGGAGACTCACCTGCCTTTCCTTTCTCTTCATCAGACGTGTTCCAGCTGCCAAGAAGCCGGGGCCACCATTGGGTGCTGCCACAAAGGATGCATCCACACGTACCACTACCCGTGTGCCAGTGATGCAGGTACGAGCCCGCCCGGGAACAGGAGGGCATTGGAGCCCATCCAAACAGTCCAGGGGGACCCTGGGCACAGCTCCCCAAACCCAGGCCCCATCTCACTCTTCAGTTTCCCTCCTCTCTTGCCCCAGCAATTCTTTATCTTTTTGTCCACCTAGACCTCTGCTGGGCAATGCCAGGGGCATGGAAATGAGGCATTCCCCAGTCACCTGCTTGAGGAGTGCCCAGAGCAGTGAGCGAAGATAGAGGCGTAAATTACAATGTGGAATGCTGTCTGTGGAACCGTCATTGCCAAGGGGCGGGGAGGATCTCAGGCCTCAGAGAGAAAGGGGCATTGGGGGTTGGGCCTTTGAAGGATGAGTAAGAGTTCACTGAGCAGAGACAAGGGGAAAGGCACTACTATGACAGCAAAAACCAAATGAGTTGGGGGTGATGAGGTTCAAAACAGAGACTGAGACCCATGATCTCCTGTTGGCCACAAGAAGCAATTGTGGAAGCTTTGAAGCAGGGTAACGGGGTCTGGAGGTAGGCCCAGGCTCCCTTCATCTTCCCCCCAAGTCCCTCCTCTCACTCATGCATTCATTTGTTCCACAAGCATTTATTAAGCCCCCACTATCACTGGGCACACAGAGTGACACTGCATGGACTGGAGCTACCCAAGAGCCCGTACCTTTATCGACCAGGTGGGGAAACTGAGGCTCAGAGACATTCCTTATTTCATCCAAAGAAAGCAGTTGCTTATGGTACAATATTAGTCATTGGTGACAACAATGTTTTGGGAGATTTGGGGCCAACTTTGGCCTGGATTCAAACCCTAGCGGTGGTGGGGGTTTTCGTTTTTGTTTGAGACAGGGTCTTGCTCTGTCACCCAAGCTAGAGTGCAGGGGTGCAGTCATGGCTCACTGCAGCCTTAACCTCCTGGGCTCAATCATCCTCCCACCTCAGCCTCCCGAGCAGCTGAGACCACAGATGTGCGCAGCCATGCTGGCGCCTACTAGTGTGTGTATTTTTATGTATGTATGTATGTATGTATGTATGTATTTATTTTTGAGACGGAGTCTCACTCTGTCTCCAGGCTGGAGTGCAGTGGTGCGATCTTGGCTCACTGCAACCTCTGTTTCCTGGGTTCAAGCGATTCTCCTGGCTCAGCCTCCCAAGTAGCTGGGACTACAGGCGTGCACCACCACGCTCAGCTAATTTTTGTATTTTTAGTAGAGATGGGATTTCACCATGTTGGACAGGACGGTCTCGATCTCTTGACCTCATGATCTGCCCGCCTCATCCTCCGAAAGTGCTGGGATTACAGGCGTGAGCCACTGCGCCCGGCCCCTAGCAGTGTTTTTAATGTGTGGTCTTGAGCAAGTTGGTCAGTATCACTGCACGCAGTTTCCCCACCTGTATGATGGAGATGATAATAGCCTCTTCTGTGCAGAGCTGCTGGGAGGAGAGTGAAATAATGAACACTACCCACACAGTGCTGCCTCAGTCCTATTTTGGGTCCAACCTCTGTGACCTCTCCCCTGTACCCTCAATCCCTCCCAACTCTGGCCTGGAAAGAGGTGAAGTCATAACCCACCTCCCAGCGGACAGAGCCCAGGTCCCCCAGGCTCCCATCACTCTCCCAGCAGCCCCACCTACTGCCTCCCCTCCTCACCTGATGCCCTGCTGGCTTTGCCTGGACAGGGGACCACAGTCTGTACCCCGCCTGCCTGCTGGGTCCCCGGCCAGTGTCAGCCCAGTGGAGCTGCCCCAGGGAGGACACAGAGGACTCCTGGGTGCTGACAGTTCCTTGGCGGGGGCTGAGCTGCTCATACCCAGTGGGGAGGGGGCTTGCTGGAGCGGGGTCGTGGAGGATTCTCACTGGCTCCACCTTCCCACTTTGAGCAGTGTGAGCCAGAGTTTAACATGGACCCTGCCACTTGCCCAGGCATGTGGCCGCACTCCTCTTAATAGCTGCCACGAGTCGCATTCTTCCTTCCACAGTGATTAACTTAGCGCCAGCTCCACTCCCAGCCCTGCGACAGGCCCATGTTGTTTCCAGCCATCTTCACAGATTGGCTGCCTCACCCACAGCACACAGCATGGCGTGGACAGTCCCAGGACTTAATGCCCTGGCTTTCTTGCTCCATGTCTATGTTCTTTCCCCTACCCCAGCACTGCCCAGCCCCGCAAGGGGCTCACCCTTGAGTGGGACAGACAGCAAAACCGTGGTTCTTGGCCACAGTTAGGAAGACCAGACAGGAAGTAGAGAGTATGCACTGTGGGAGAGGTTCATCCTGTCTGAACCAGGAAGAAATCTAGGAGGACTTCCAGGAGGAGGTGACATTTAAGCCAGGCCTCAAAAAATCGGGGAAGCTGGGCAGAAACTGTTTAGTGGTGGGACTTATATACTAGGCTTTGAGCAAGAGAACTTTTGTTTCAAATAAAATCCTAGAAGCATTCCTCATATAACAGGGATCCCTGTAGTGCCATGAAGATTGAGGCAGGAAAGGGACTGGGAATGCTGTAAATGGAGACATACACCTCAGAGACTGCGTTGGTACAGAATCCACGGGACTTGATGATGAGGGAGAGGGAGGTGGCAAGCCTGATGCCCAGCTTCCTCATGAAGGGGAGAAGTAGGGTGCGGACATGCAAATGGAGTTATTAGCTGCTGCTGCAGAGCTACTGGCCCTTCCAGGCGCAGCTTCATTTCTCCAGCGCCAGCCCTTCATTATTCCTCAAAAGGGCGTGAGTTGGCTGCAGACTCTGCTGGGAGCAGGATGATCTAGGGTGGCCTCAGCTGGACCAGCTTGCCTTTGCTCCATGCGGTCTCTCATCCTCCAGCAGGCTGGCCTGGGTGCGTCCTCATGGTGGCAGCAGGGCTCTGAGAGAGTGGAGGTCACAGGGCCTCTCACAGCCTAGGTCCTGGACTTCACCACCTTCTGTTAGCCAAAGCAGATCCCAAGTCCAGCACAGAGAGGTGCAGGCCACCTCTCCGTGGGGTGAGCTGTAGAGCCACACCACAAAGGACCCGGGTGCGAGGAGGGGACGGGGCTGCTCTGCCAGGCCATCTACACACACGGCAGTTGCCTTTGGCCACACCGCAGCAGAGGCAGCTGTGGACATACAAAGTGTGGGCATCTGGGCTCAGGACCGAGTGTCGCCCATCACCAGCAGGTGAGGGCTCATCAGAGCTCTGGAAGGGACAAGATAGCAGGGCTGTGTTCACCATGGAACAGCTGGCTGAGGAGGAGGGTGGACCCCTGGGAAACTGAGGAACAGCTGCCAGAGAAGGCGAAGGGGAACAAGTAAGCTCGAGAGTGAAGGTGGGGAGGACGGGCACTTGGGGTACAGGGAGGGCCCCCAGGGCGACTCTGCCAGCCAGGCGGCGGGGTTTGGGGTGGGAGTGAGAGGGCACTGAGGGAGTGGGCTGGTCAGGCTGACCTGATGTCTGGCCAGGGAGGAGCCCCAGGCCTCCGCATCAGGCACTGGGACTGCAGGGCACCAGGGCTGCCCATTGGCTGCCAGCCTCTGCCCTGCACCGCGCTGTCCTGGCCTACTCATCTTGCCCCTTCCAATCCTTGTTAAGGAACCCACTATGGAGACAAGCAGTGACTCTGAAGAGCAGGCAGAGGCTGCTACACCACAGTGTCCTGTCTGAACCTTTCCCCACTCAGACCCTGGGGCCAACCTGTCAGTGAGCACCCAGGTTCTCCAGGTGCAGGCACCAGGTCAGGAGCCAGATCATTGAGGATGGGCCTTGCCCAGTGACTCCCGCTCCATGCCCCATGTGGGGTGGTGCTGGGGCAGTGCTGAGGGAGCCAATTTGGAAGTGGCAACCTCCTACCCTCAACTTCCCTTGGTGGGATCGCCTGCAGTACCCAGGTGTGCGGGGGCAGGTTTGGGGTTTTAGCCCAGTGTCTTTGGAAAATCTGGTTCAGCCCCAGAACCCATCTGGCTTGCCTGAGCCAAGGGAAGGGGAACAGCCGTGGCACATCTCCAGCTGCTGGCCCTGAATGGCAGTTTCCAGGTCCGAGGCACTCCCAGCTTCTGGAGACAAGGGGAGACCGCCTAAGAGAGGCCTGCTACCACCCAGCCCTGTCCTCAGGGCTGCAGAACTGTCCCCGCCCTGCCTTCTGGCCACCACCCTGTCACGATGCCATTGCACAGAGCCAGCTCCAGTGTGAACAGGAAGATTGTGTTGAAGACAGCATCAGCCTCCAGCTACTTTTGGGTCTGGGGTTCAGAACACTGGCTGGTGAGGCTTGGGGGGAGGGGAGCCCAGAAGGGGACTAGGGACTGGGGGGTCCCTGGGGGAAAAGGCAGCTTCTCCCTAGGTGGCAGCAGGCAGGGGAGTGGGGACTCGCTGAGATAGCAACACATCCCGGGCCTAGGTGTGCATAAGCACTGGCCATGCTCAGTTGTCTTCTCTGCCCCGCCTCCTGCACCCACTGCATGCCACACATGTGCAGGGTGGTTTATTTTTAAATTTTATTTTATTTGTTTTATTTTACTTCATCGGAGACAGGGTCTGGCTGTATTGCCCAGGCTGGAGTGCAGTAGTACAATCATAGCTCACTGCAACCTCTGCCTCCCAGGCTCAAGTGATCCTCCCACCCCAGCCTCTCCAGTAGCTGAGACTACAGGCATGCACCACCATGCTGGCTAATTTTTGTATTTTTGATGGAGATGAGGTTTTGCCATGTTGCCCAGGCTAGTCTTGAACTCCTGGGCTCAAGCGATTCACTCACCTCATCCTCCCAAAGTGCTGGGATTATAGGTATGAGCCAGTGCTCCCGCCAGGGTGGTTTCTGTACACTCCCATCCTTCAGTCTCCATGATAGGCATACAGTAGGTGGCATAATGCCCATTTTACAGATGTGGAGACAGGCTCAGATAAGTAGCAGATGCTCAAATCCAGGCTTGCAACACCACTACCAGTCCGTCCACAGGGGTTCGTGACGTGCTCACTGGAAGTCAGTGAGCTCTTCCAGGGGCTGGGCATACATCCAGGGAAGAAGACAGAGCTGGTGCCCTCTGGGAGCTTGCCTGAGAGTGGGGAAGAAACAAGGAGCAAGGCTGGGCGCGGTGGCTCACGCCTGTAATCCCAGCACTTTGGGAGGCCAAGCCGGGTGGATCACCTGAGGTCAGGAATTTGAGACCAGCCTGGCCAACATGGTGAAACTCCGTCTCTACTGAAAAAAAAAACAAAAATTAGCCGGGTGTGGTGGCGCATGCCTGTAATCCCAGCTACTCGGGAGGCTGAGGCAGGAGAATCGCTTGAACCCAGGAGGCGGAGGTTGCAGTGAGCCGAGATCGCGCTATTGCACTCCAGCCTGGGTGAAAGAGTGAAACTCCATCTCAAAAAGAAAAAGAAACAAGGAGCAAGACAAGATCACACAGGTCAGTCTCTTAGGAGGCAGTGACAAGTGCGGCTGGCAGAGTAAGGCGGGAGGGGCTGCCTCAAGTGAGGAGGGGCGGCTCGTGGAACTCAGCGGGAAAAGCTCTCGGTGGAGGAGGTGAGGTGAGTCAAGACCGCCAGACCAGGAGCCTCACCCGCGCCGTGGAGTGGAGTGTGGAGGGTTTTGTGCAGGATCTGATAAACTCTTTGAAAAGAGCCCCTGCAGTCTAGAGCCTCGCGGGCAGTTCGGCTCCCCTCCTGGCTGCCGACAAAACCCCACAGCTGTGCCTCCACCCTGTCCTAACCACCGAAACTTCTCTTTGGTCACAGGTTGCATATTCATCGAAGAGAACTTTTCTTTGAAATGTCCCAAACATAAGGTAGGGGACCACAGTGTTTTGTAGGGGGAAGGGTGTCAAGCGGGAGACGAGCCCTCCCTCGCACTTCCTTCACAGTCCGCTGCCCCTTGGCTGCGCAGCCCCGCAGGGCCCAGCCCGAGAGGGAGGGAGCTCTCTCCGCCCACCCCCAGGAGCCCCCGCTGCCGTCCAGCTCGGGTCCCCGTCCACTTGCGCGCTGCCGCCGCCGCCGAAAACCCGCCGGCGTCGTGGCATGGGCAGCCAGGGACTGAAGGGCGACCCTGGGACGGCCTCCCCGCAGCTCCCCAAGATAGGTGACAGAGTGGGGCCGGCGGGGGCGCGGGACGGTGGCACGGAGGTAAAGGTGAAGGTGGACGGGGTGGGGCCAGAAAGGGTGGGGCCGACGGCCTCGGGCGGAGACCCCAGCCGCACTCTAGCGTCGCCTGGGTCGGGGGCCTGGGGGGCGGGCCCACGCCGGGGGGCGGGGCCTGTGGCCTTTGAGGTCCGCGGTCGTAGGTAACGGGCGGGCGGGCGTCTTTTGCAGAGGCTGCCGTTGTAATCCACCCCAACGGCCGGAGGAGCCGCCGGAGCCCGCCTACCCGCCCGTCGCCGAAGGAGAGGAGCCGCCTGCGCAGCCCCCGGGCCTTTGAGCTGCTCCCAGTGCGGGTCCAGAGCCGATCCTTGATCCGGGTCCCGGATCGTGGATCCGGCCGCCTAGGGCTCAGACTTGCGGCCCCGGGTTGGGAGGAAAACCCGTTCCGGAGCCGCCTGCTCCCGGAACCGGACGGCACAGGGCGTTCTTGCCCACCCCAGGGGCTAGGCTTACGGAGGGGGAGCCCGCGGAGCGGCCAGACTCCCCGGGGCGCTCAGCCTCCGGCGAGGGTGTGAGACGGCTTTGGCCTGGGGACGCTTTTCCCCTCTGGAATCTCAAGACGACGTGGCACACATTCCACGTGGGTGCTGTCGCCACCCCAGTCGGTCGTGGCGTGCAGCTGGGAGCCCTGGGCTTGGGTGTGGGGGTCGAAACAGTCCTGGAAGAGGCGGAGGGCGGCTCCTGGCTCCGTGGACTAGGCCGGGGAGAAAGGAAGCCTTTCTAAGAGCGGGCTAGGCAGGCGCCTGCTGGAGGGACCTGAGCCTTTGGAACAAACCGTGCGGAACGCTTCCAGGGGCCTTCCCGCCCAGCCTTTGCCGGATCTGTCGTGCGGTTCGGGCTAAGCCGGGGTAGACCTGGGCTGTGATCAGTTAGGGGTTGCGGGCTCCCCGAGTGTGGGCGGGACTGGGACACCCTTTGGCCTCTGTTCGTCCCCTTTCCAGTCCACCCCACCCCTGGAGCCCAGCCTGGGAGCGCAAAACCCAAGAAGCGGCCAGAACGCACCTCCGGCGGACGGGCGACCGTTGTGCACCACCAAGGGACCGCCGCGCCCGCTCTGCACGGGAGCAGGGACAGCGCTAGATTCGTGTACAAAACCTGTGTACCCCTCTATATATATGTTACATAGAATGTATATATGTTGGGAACATGCTCGCTTCTCCCGTGTGTCGCCGCCATGCGTCGTGCGCCCGCAGCAGAGCCCCAACCGGGCCTTTGCCGGGTAGGGGGCTACCGCGACGCCCCTTGCCCACGCAGCCACCACCGGCCCGGGCCAGTCCCTGCCAGTCCGTCCGCCTGTCCGTCCGTGTCCTCAGCTCTGTCCACGCTTCGATAGGCCTGATGCAGCCCCCAGCCCAGGGCCGCCCTAGCAACTTCCTGTACATATGACTGTAAAATGGTAAACGTGTGTATTATATCTGGCCTCGTTATATAGTGTATATATATGTATACATATACATATATATAATATATATGAAGACTGTAAATGTTAAGACGACTAGTGTTCTTATTAGTATATTGCTTCACACTGAAGATTGTGTGTATCGAGCTGTTTCTAAAAGATGTTTATTTTCCTTAAGAGTAAAAAACAGTCATTGCATTCAGAAAAAAAAAAAAAAAGTCAATAAAGATACAACGATTGTTTTGGAAAATCTGCAGCCCGTGGATTCCGACCAGATTCAGCTGGGAGCTGGGCCAGTCTTCAGGTTGGGGAATGGGAATGAAGGGAGGGGCTCAGGGGGGCATGAATGGAGTCAGGGAGCCTGCCCTTCACAGAACAGGAAACCTCTCCGCCCCGTGCCCCTCTCCAGTGTGGCGGCGGGTCGGGAGGGAGGAGGCTTCTTTGCTGTGAGAGGACCAGGGGACAGGATCGGGGGAGGTGAGACGTGCCAGACTTGCAGGGAGACCCAAGCTGTAGCTCCTGTCATACAACAAACAGGTCCTGGAGAACAGTCCATCCTCCCATACCACCCAGGGACCTGATGGGGACACAACTGGGAGGTGAGAAGGAAGGGACAACTGAGTCCATCGAGGCCTTAAGGGTTGACAGCCCAAACATGAGCCCTGGGAACAGGGGGACAGGTCAGCGGGAGGCCATACAGCCAGCCCTCCCCACCCCCCCTACTAACAAACATCGAAAAGAGCTAAGTTGTGTCCCTTGTGGCCGGAGGGGGAGGGAAGCCTTTTCCTAGGTGCTGGGGGAGGGCCCAAGCACTCTCACTGGTCAGCACATCAATCAGCTGAAGACACAAAACCCAGATTATAAATAATTTCATTTTTAATTCTCTGTACAAAACTTCTCAATCTATGAAAATAAAGTTTGCAAAAGGCAAAGTAGCACAGGAGCCTCAGGTCAGGAGGCTGAGCACGCTGACCTACACTATGTACACGTCTTCCCACGAGGGGGAGAGAGGCCTCTGGGGCAGAGCCCCGCTTGCAGTCCGGGAAAGCCAAGTTGGCTTCCGTCAGCGCAGGGAAATGTACTCATCTCTTCCCTCTAAACAGGAGGAAAAAAGCCACTAAGGTGCCTGCAGAGCAAGGAGGGCCCCCCCCCCCGCCCCGCCCCGAACGGCTCGGCTCCTGCAGTGCCCCGATCGGCCACCAGAGGTCAGCACCATCATGGCCGCCGGTCTTAGGGTCGGGTTCGCAACCCTCCGACTTTCCACCCCGAAGGGACAGCGCAGCCGCGGGTGAACCGTGGAGGCCAGGGTCTCTCGCACTGCCTTCGGCCTTCAGGGCTTCGACACAGGACAGAAGCTGCACGGGACAGAAGTGGCTAGAGACAGGGGTGCTGAGGCCGGGGACACGGGTTCTAGCTGGAAGTGACAGTGGTCCCACCGCCCAGGCGCATGAGCATCTGCTGACAGTCGTGCAGCAGCCGGCGATCGCCAAGCTTCTCGAGCGTGCGCGCCGCCTCAGCCAGCATGCCCACGCGCTGCCCGGGCGCCGACAGGAAGCCAGGGGGCAGGTAGCAGGAGGCTAGCAGCAAGGCCTCCGCGTGCTCCCGCCTCGTGGGCCGCGGCTCCAGCTCCGCCACCGTGCCTGCGCACACAAGGATGTGTCAGGGATGGGGCTCAGGCTGGCCACGCCCCCGCGGGAGCCCCGCCCACACACAAGCAAAGGCACCAGCCGCCCGTACCTGGTATAGAGGTCCCCCTCTCCCCACCCTAGTCTCAGCCCACACATAAAGTCCACAGACTGAGTCACACACGTGTAGTCATAAATCCCACAAATGACAGTCGCCCCAATTTCTTGTGAAAGGAATTGTCATCAGGTAACCAAGAAGATGCTTGTTTTTTTGTTTTCTTGTTTTCTTCCTTGAGATAGGGACTCTCCCTGTCACCCAGGCTCACTGTGGCCTCCAACTCCTGGGCTCAAGCTGTCCTCCTGACTGGGCCTCCCAAAGTGCTAGGCGTGAGCCACGGTGCCAGGCCTGTCTGTCCTGTCTGACACACACGCAGCCTCCCTTGGTATCACACCCCATGTGCGCCCTTCCCTGCTGAGCAGACAGCACATCCCTGGTCAGCAGCTGTCCCCTCACCTCCTTTGCCACCGGGACCTGCCCGCCGCCTGAGACTGCGGTCGAGGAGTTGGTGTGTCCGTGTGGGGCTGGCCCCCGCCATCAGCCGGGCCGTGGCCTCATGTAGGAACACCTGGGGGCCAGGAGAGTGGAGGCTCAGGGCTGTCCCTCTTCACCACTGCCTGACTCCCCATCTTGAGGACAGGGGGCCATTGGGTACTCACCCTCCGCATGGCGGGCCGGAAGCTCTGTGCCAGCCGCCTCAAGCTGCTCAGGTCCCGTTGGAAGCCACGCAGCTCAAGGGCAGAAGCCTGAGGCCCGCTGCTGGCACCCTGGGCTGCCGGGGCCGGGGCCGGGGGCTGCTGCTGCCGCCACAGGCTGGTGCGTACCACAAGGAGCAGGTCACATAGGAACAGCTGCACGGCCTGGGGGTGGCGGGCAGGGCAGGGTCACCAGGGCTCCAGCTCTGGGAGGGGCAGGATGGGGGCCCGTGGTGCCAGGGGCCGGCTCCGGGCTGCACTGCCGAGGCACTGCACCCGCCTCACACACGTGCAATGCAACAGCAATGCACCGCGGGGCCGCCCGCCTCTCTCGGCCCCCACGCCCGCCACCGGCCCGGGAGCAGCTGTCCAGCCCTCCTGATGCAGGGCCTCCAAAGGGGTACTACCACACCATCCACCCCCATCCTCCCAGGGATGGGGAAACTGAGGCCAGGTAAGGGCAACCCCTCTCCTCTGGACAGAAGCCTTAGCCAAAAAGCAAGCTCTGCTGGACCCCCTATGTGCTAGACCCCTCATCCTGGGCTGCGGTGGGCTAACCCCATGGTCTTGGGCTAACCCCATGGTCTTCTGCAGTCCCTGGGGCATGGGGAGAAGGACCAGGGAATGGAAGGCTGAGTCCCCCAGCCCTGCCAGGCCCCTGGCCCCACCCCTCACCTTGTCAATGGAGCTGCTGGCTGGTGTGGTAGCCAGGCTGTCCTGCAGGTACCCACTGGCCTTCTCACAGATGGTCAGGCTGGCTGGACCAGACTCTGCCTTGGCACAGCCCAGCAGGGCCCGGGCAGCCTTGAAGGAGTGCAGAGCCGCCCTGGGCAGGGGTCTCCTGTTGCGACCAGGGCAGAAGAGTGCCAATCAGACCAGTCCACAAGCCCTGGCTGAGTGCCCCCCCCCCCCCACTGCCCTGGCTCGAGTTCCCTGGGGATAAAAGGTGGTGACCCCTCCTGCACAAAGGCTGAGTGGAGGCACAGTGCCCAGGGGATGAGGGGGGAACCTGCCGTGCACTCACTCAGACTCCTGCAGCACCCGGGGCAGGTGCTCCACCAGTGGGCACAGCCGCTCAGCCGCCTCCTCGTCCCGCCGCAGCCAGTGGATCACCACAGCTGTCAGAGAGGCCCACCACTTGGCCACCGGGTCTACGCCTGCAAGAGAGGGAGGGTCCCCTGAACCCTCAGCCAGCCACGCTGCATGGGGACTGAGAAGGGAGCCAGGGCAGGGGCCGGGGGCTCACCAGTGGTGGTGGCCATGCTGGAACTGATGGAGAAGCTGCAGGCAGGAGCCCCCGCGGCATCAGAACAGCTGTTCAGCAGCTGCAGGTACCCGAGGGCATCCGAGAATTCCCTGTGGCAGGAGAGGGCTGGCTGTCGGGACAGATGGCAGGGGTCCTAGGAGGGTGCTGGCCCTCCCCACCTGCCCACTAGAGTACAGCCTGACCCCTGGCTCTGCAAACTGCCACTGTCTCCTCCCATAGGCTGGTGGGGAGAGGAAACCCAGAGAGGAACGAAGGGCGCATGGCACGCATGGTAGCCCAGCTCTGGCCCTCTCCACAGGACAGAGCTATTCCCAGAATCCTGCTGGAGGAGCCTTGCCTGGAGGAGGGCACGACGACACTTACTTGTCCCCATCAGCTGACCCAGGGCTGGGGTTGGGCTGGGTCACACAGTTCAGTGCTCGCTCCAAGAGATGTTCCCGGAATAGCTGAGTCACCTGGGCCAGGGGGTCCACTGTGGAGAAGAGGAGGTGAGTGGGGTGGGGAGCAGGGCCCCACCTTCCTCTCCAAGCTAAGGGCTTTTTCCTGGGTGGGCTGGGGCCATACTCAGGGGCACTGGGAAGTGCCGGCACGCCCCTGGGTGCAGCCCGTGCCAAGGACAGGGGAAAACAGGTGGACATAACTCCCCAGCACCAGCGTTGGCCAGGACAACACTGAGGCCTGCCCTATGCTGCTCCCAAAGGAAAACCGACTTGAGAAGGCACCACTGTTGGCTCTGCTTCCTTACGCCACAGCAGTGCTGCCTGGGGTCACTTCTCCAATCAGCCACCTGCCCTTCAGTCGCTACGTGTGCTTCTGAAAGCCCCAGTGGGAACCGAGACGCACCCAGGCCTTTCCCTTCCTACAGCCCCCACATCAACTACCCATGGCAGGGAGAAGGACTGGGGTGGCCAGAGACAGCCAGAGATTCGGGCGACAAGGGACAGAACAGGAATGAGGACATGGGACAGGAGAGGGGACAGGGAAAGGGTAAGAGAGCACCTGGGTTACCGGCCAAGCTGTACAGGGTCTCCCGTGGGGTACTGAGCACGACCCAGTCCCCATCCACGAAGAAACGGTGGCCCACGGGGTGGCAGAGCCACTGCATGGCAGGAGGCACTGAGCCACTCTGTGCCAGGCAGACCTGGCGGGCACTGCTCAGGAAGAAGCGCTGTAGGGGGGGGAAATGGGCTGTCACAGTGGACACAGGCTGGGGCCAGACCCCAGGCCGAGCCAGGGCTCGGCCTGGATCCCCCTTGGTAAGCACTGCAACATCCCGTGTAACTCTTACCCAGGGAGCCTCTGGAGAAAGCTGCAGGGATAAGCCCCCAGCCCCACCCCACCCCCCGCCACCCACTCACTGTCAGAAAATGCAAGGTCCGTGGGAGACTGGTCTTCACTCTCAATGCAGCTGCCACATAGATCTCGGCCAGCGTTGCCACAGACACGGCATCCCCTGCACACTCTGCCAGGTTCAGGGCACTCAGCGCCAGGTTGGTGGCAGTGAGGTGCCCGCCTGTGTACTTCCCTGGAAGGCAAGCAGGCATGAGGCTGTGGGTGGAGCGCAGGCAGCAGGGAGCACGTCGGAGCCCGCCCCATGCTCGGTCCTACCCATGGTGTGCAGCTGGTGCAGCTTATGGTAGACCAGGGCTGCGTCTCGGGCGCTGGCGCGAGCATCCACCCGTAGAGAACAGTCCCGCTGCAGGCCCCCCGCCCGGCCTGCCAGCCAGCGGCCCACCCAGAGACGCTGCAGCAGGTGACGGATGAGGTTCCAGAGGAGGCTACAAGCCAGGTCCAGGTGGGAGGTGGGCAGGGGCCGGCCCAGTGCCCGCAGGGCCAGCCACAGCTGCTGGGCAGCCTGGGCAAAGTCCCCCTGTGGATGAGGGTTTTCCAGGTGAGAAAAGTGAGGTCACAGCAGCTGCCCCATATCTCAGAAGAGCCACCCACAGCAGGCTCTGAGGGGTGGTGGGGTCTGCGGATGCGTGGCCAGGCACAGGCAGGGCAGGACAGATTCATGGTGTGCACAGGGAGCGAGGAACAAGGGTTGACACCCAGCACCTTCCCAGCCTGGGGTCCCTGCCCTGCCCACTCTGCCAGGGGCAAGCCCTTACCCGGGCCAGGTCCAGGTCAGCCTGCTTGCGATGCCTCCAGAAGTGCACGGCGGGGCCCGAGTGTGGCCGCGTGACTGGCTCACCGTAGACAAAGAGAAGCACCAAGGAGACCAGCACCAGCAGCCCATTGAGCAGCCAGACCACTGGGGGCAGCAGCCACTGGGCCCAGCCAGGCCCATCTATGGACAGAGGGAAAGCTGGGGACACAGCTCCCAGGAAATCCAGAGCCCCAAGTTCACAAGCCTGGGGGCTCCCCCAGAGCGCCCTCCCGAAGATGCCAGGGCTGGCCAGTCCCACCTCTACTCTCGGTGCCCAGCACATTGCGCCCAGGGCTGTGGTAGACGCTGGTGATATCTGAGGGGCCGGGAAGCCCCCGGGCCCCCAGCAAGGAGGCCAAGGGGTTGCAGGACAGGCAGAGGAAGACGAGCGTGCACAGGGCCAGGCGGGAGCGGTCCAGCATGCCCCGGCTGTGCGGAGACGGCCGCTGCTCTGGCTTTGCCTGGTGGGGGTGGGCAGGGTGGTGAGGGCAGAACCAGAGGGACCCCAGAGACCATGAGGCTGGGAAGGGGGGTCAGGATTCTGCCCACCTTACTGTGGGACCCCACATGGCTCCAGGCCTCAGTTATTCTGTCTATGAAATGGGAGGTAGGATCTGTTAGGGTCTTCCTGACCCTGTCCTGAGGTTCAGAGGATATGGCTGGGAGTGGGGAAGGGGGCACCGTGGCAGGGCCCAACCTTGCTGTCCTCGAAGACTGGGCTGTCAGGCTCCGAGTCACTGCCACTGCCACCGCTGCCACTGCCCCTGCTGCCAAGGGACAAGGGGCTGCTCTGGAAGGGCGAGCCGGCATCCGAGGGGGGTGGGGTCAGCGTGTCCTCCACCTCAGTCTTCACGCCCTCCATCAGCACGTCTGTGTTCCCTTCACTGCCACAGGCCGACACCAGATCCTTCAGAGATTCTGTGGACCGGAAGGAACAGAGCCAGGAGTAAAGGTTGGATATGTGACCCCAATCAGAGCTTAGGCCCTTGGGGGTCTAGGGACTGCTGCAGCTCCTAAAGCTGGCCCAGGAAACTTCGATGGGGCTGGGTTAGGGCCAAAGGGAGGCGCCAGGGCTCTTTCAGGACCAGAGGTAGCCAAGGGACTAGAGCTGAAGGCAGGGCTAGAGCCAAGGGTGAGGTAGGCGGGGCAGAGGGTGGGCCAGAACCAAGGGCAGGGTGGGGCTAGGGACAGGGGGCATGGCCGGGGTGGGGGGCGGAGCAGGGCTAGAGGAGAGGCCCAACTGGAGCTCAATAAAGCCAGGACTCACTGCTTTTGTGGACAGCAGTGCGCAGACTTAGGTTCTCCTGCTTGAGTTTCTGGTTGCTGTGTTGCAGAAAGCGAATGTAGTCGATGGCCTTGCGCAAGACAGCAGATTTATTCAGCTGCACGGTGTGGAAAGGAGGGGGAGAGCACAGGTGGCCCGTGAGGTCGGGGGTTGTGGGGTTGGGGGGCCCTACCAAGGGGTTGCGGAGCTGCTTTGCAACACTACTGCCTCAGGACCTTTGCATTTGTTCCTTCTACCTGAAGTGTTCCTCGCCTAGTAGCACCCACCTCCCAGGCCGAGCATAGCGTTAGGATGTAAGATGCAAACAGCAGGGTCTGGCTAGCTGCTGCTGTGCCTGCCGCCGTCTCAGGGGGGCCTTCCCTGGCTACCACCAGGGGACCCTCATCATCCCTCTTCCTGCTTTCTCTGCAATGAGTCAAATGTGGTGGACTCGAGCACTTGTCCATCCTGCCTACTGTCCATCTCCCCCACCAGAACATCGGCTCCTCTTTGAGGGACAATTTTTGTCTGTCTTGTTCATTGCTGCATCCCCCATGCCTAGCACAGCCCCACCTTTATTGAAGAGGTCTGCAAACCCGTTTAACTAAATAAATGAGGCTGGCCAGGCCTGGGGATGCTGAAGCCCAGTTCCCTGCTTGTCCAGGCTCAGTCTCACTCCCTCTCTTCCTTCCAGTTACCCCGATCTGTTCCTTCCTAGGGACACCCCAGTCTGTGCCCCTGCAGGCCTCTCCACACCTTTGCCTCAGTGCCCACCACCAGATCCTTGAGCTCAATGATTTTGTCGTTGATGGAGGAGCGGTAGCGCTTTTCAATGGCGTTGTGGGCTGTGCGCTTCTCTCCACGGCTCTGGGCTGAGCCCGGGGCCTTGCTGCCCGCCGCCAGCCGGTTGATAGGTAGCTTGTCCGCATCCACAACCAGCGGGACTGTTGCCAAGATGGTTCCGCCACTCACCAGGGTCTGCAGGACCAGGCACATGTTACCAGTGGGGCGTGTGTGTGTGCAGACCCCACTCCCTTATGCCCTGCCCACATCACCCACCGGCAAAGGCCCTGTCTGCACAGTGGTGCCAGAGACCAGGGGGCTGAGACCCGCCGCCTTCACAGTGGCTCCGTCTGTCTTCATGGCTGTCAGAAGCAGCGAGTCTGCCTTGATGAAGTGGGGCTGCAGCAGGACCTGAGGGTGGGAGAGGGCTTGGCTGTAAGCTGTGTGGCTGGGCCAGGGGCTGTGCCCTCCCCAACCCCTGGCCAGACCCCTCACCGGGACCTGCTGGATCTGCGAGGTCACAGTGGTCGTTGCAGGGGCTGCCGTGGGGGCAGCTGTGACTGTCAGTAGCCGCTGGGGGGCCACACTCTGGACCTGTGTGTGCAAGGGGACGGGCGGGACCCCTGGCGGGGAAGCCAGTGGCAGGCCAGGCAGCGGCTGCTGGGTGCTCCCAGGAGGGCTCCCTGCAGAAACAAAGCCTGGGGCTGCAGGCACAGACTGCCCTCTCCCACTTTCAACCTGCTCTTCAGGCCTCTATCACCAACTGGCCTTGGATGAGTCGTTGCCCCATGTGGCCTCCTATGGACAGTCCCTGCCTGGGCCCTGATGCAAATGCACTGGCTTCAAGCCAGGCCTGCGGTCTGAGGTTGCGCCTACCCTGGCAATAAGCACACCAGGACTGCTAGTAACAGGGTGTCTCAAGCGCAGAGTGGAGCCCCAATTTCTAGAGCCTGCACAGACCTCTACTCACATCACAGCAGAAGCTTCTTCCTGTGCTCCTGGGAGTCCCACCCCAGGTGTCCCTCCCACCACACATCCCCCTTACCTGTAGAGAAGCCTCCCGGAGGGCTGGGGTAGCCTAACACAGGGGTGGAGCTGAACTGCGGTGGGGCTGGGGCTGGGAAGCTCTGTGGCAGGAGGGCCCCTGGCAGGGGCTGCGGGGTGGGGGTCTGCAGGATGCTCAATGGCACTGACTCTTCCTTGATACCAGGCCCAGGGGAGAAAGTGGGCACGGACGGGTACATCTTCAATGGAGTGGGTGCAGGCTGGGGAGGGGACAGGGGTGAGGGTGCTGCCTTCGGCCCGCTCAGGAAGTCTTCAAGAGAGGAGCTCAGTGTGGCAGGAGGTGGAGACAAGCTGCCTGGGGAGCTGGTATCGGGGCTGGCAGGGTCTGTGCCCCCTGGCCCACTCCCAGCATAGGGCGGGTCAAACAGGCCAGGGAAGTCACTGTCTTGGTTGTTGATAAGCTGAAGCATGTCTGTGAAAAGGAGAAGATGTGTGAGCAAGGCAGAGACTGACCCCCAAACAGGGCATTGCATACATCCAAACACAACCCTATTTGCACAACCCTTGTTGGCACACAGCTGTATGTGTGGGCAATGCCACCAGAACAGAAAGCCACCCACAGGAGCTGGTGTTCCCGACACACAGCCATTTCACAAGCACCTGTGCTGTCTCGAGCAATGCCTGCTGCTGCGAGTGCATCACAATACCTGGACAAGGTGGGCACCACAAGGCTCACAATCTTGCCCCACAGCTAGGCTGGGAGGCTGGGGCTGAGCCCAGGGTCGGGCCCAAGACTGCAGACTTCAGAGCCTAAGCTCTTCCCACCACCCAGTATTTGCCCAAATATCTGGCAACATCCTTAGCCCACAGCAAACAGCAGGCTCAAATTCATTCACTCATTGACTCATTCGATGAGCATGTGCTGAGTGCCCACACTATGCCAGGCACTGTTCCTGGCTGTGAATAAGAAAAATCCCTGCCTAGAACCAGGCAACTTCCTGGGGAGCTGGGAATGTCCTGTATCTTGATGTGGATGATGGTAAACTTTTACTCCTGTCTTCACGGGGCATATACATTCTACAAGACATCCACCTCTGAGTCCACACACACACACTCGTACACACACATATACACACACATATACACACACATATACACACACAGACACATACACACACTTATACACACACAGACACACCTACACACATACACTCATAGACACACTCATAGACACGTACATTCATACACACACACCTACACACATACACACACTCATAGACACACTCATACACACAGTCTTATACACACACTCGCATACACACACACACTCATACACACACATGTCCACACTGCACTGTGGACTCAGACCAGCTTCCAAGCATTTGCCCATGAGGTGACCAACCCTTCCAGACAGGTCTCCTGCCCTGTCCACAGTCCATCAGCGCCCACCTCACACAGAACAAAAGGAATCCAGAGGCCCAGGTGCAGCCTTCCCTGGCCCCACTGGGGCCTGTTTCTCAATGTGTGAAACAGGGGCATGTCTCCGTCCACAGATCCAGCAGCTCCAGTCTTTGGAACGGAGATGGGGACAGGGAGGGAAGAGCAGCTTAGGGCAAGTGGGAAACAGGACAGAGGGGGTCTTCATACAGGGGCGATGGACCCTACACCCCACCACTGGCCACTCCTGGTCTCATCCTAAAAG
Source organism: Piliocolobus tephrosceles (assembly GCF_002776525.5). Taxonomy (NCBI): domain Eukaryota; kingdom Metazoa; phylum Chordata; class Mammalia; order Primates; family Cercopithecidae; genus Piliocolobus; species Piliocolobus tephrosceles. The sequence continues at coordinate 17,691,515 of NC_045449.1, forward strand.
GCTCCCCCAGCAGGATCCTCTGGGCACTGAACTTGACAAAGCAACTTAGAAACTGCTGAGGAGTGGGTGATTTTCCCCTCCCCTCAGTTTACAGGGGGAAGAGGGGCACCGAGAGAGGCAGGATTGCCTTGAGGCCCTGAAGAAGTGGTGGGATCCTCTGTGACCAAGGACCAACTGTGCAGCCTGGGCCCACTCTTCCTAGGGCAGCGCAGGATCTCCAAAGAGAATGGCGACAGGGAAGTCCCCCAAGAGAACCCCAGATCAGAGCAGGGTCCTCATCCACGCTGGAAGGACTCTAAGGGTGGGGGCCCATGTCAGAAGGGTGGGTCTGGGCCAAAAGCCAGGCCCACTGTGGGGCTACCCACATTGACGGAGCCAGGCTAGGCCCCTAATCTTCACCCACAGCTGAGAGGGTGGTGTGATCATTGGCCCCATTCTACACATGAAGAAACTGAGCTGTAGAGAGGTGACTTACTGGCCTAAGTTCTTATAGAGTCTGATACTAAACTGAGTCCAGACCCTACTTGACTCCAATGCCCCAACCACTGGCCACTATCCTAGACTACCTGAAAAGATTAGCTCACCTCATCTTGAGACAAGAAAAGACACTGAGGTTCAGGAAGGACCACAAGCAGCCCAAGAGCATGCAGTGGGGTTCAAACCCAGGTCTACAAAATCCTGAATCTGTTGTCTCTGTGCCTTTTCTTGCCCCACCAAGAAGCCAAGAGCCAGGCTGCTATCACCAACCCATTACTCAGTGGAACAGACCAAGGCTTAGGGCCGAGCCAGCTGCTGGCCACATGGCCAACCAGTGTCTCTCTGTATAGAGTTCTGGGCTCAAGTCCAGGCTTTGCCTGCAGCCAAGTAGCCTCAAGACCCAGGCCTGGCCACTCAGGGCTTTGATTTCATCTCTGCAAAAGCAAGTGCTGTCTGTCCTGACTCCTTCCTCCTCATACAGACTGGGACACACTCCCACCTCAGCCCCGCCTGGCCATGGGCCCTCTCCCCCAGCTGGCGCCTGGCAGCCTATCTGGCTCAGCCCAGGGCCCTCTAACCCACTCACGGTGGCACCCATTCTGCAGAATGCTCTCTAAGACAATGGGGACCTCCAGTGCTCTCAGGATCCCCAGTCTGAGCTCCCAGCCCTGCCCACCACCAGCTTGAAGTGGAGCCTGGACCAACAGCCTCCTCTCACTGGCCCCAGTTTCCTCATCTGTACAACAGAAAGATTAAACCCTTTTTGGTAGGGCTGCCCGCGGCTTTGCTTAGCAGGCAGCTGGCACAGAGTGGAGACCCAGCATCGCCTACTGACAGGTACCCAGGCAGGGAAGTTACTGCAGGAGGGGAAATTTCCTAGAGCAGTTTGCAGAATAGGATGGGTTGGCAGCCCCAGTCTCCCTGGCTTCTCAAGTAGAAACTCTTCTGGTTTGTGGACGCTCCAGGTCACAAGTCATCAAGTCATAATGGACTTTCAACTGCAGGGTTTCCCAGCCCTTGTGAGCCTCTTTGATAGATGGGGGAAACTGAGGCCTGAAAGAAAAACTGACAATTTTGACAATCTAGGGCTCCCACTGTCTGCCTGAAGAGTCTAAGATGCCCACAATAGGCAGGGGTGCCGAACAGGGCAGACGCTGTAGCAGACAGGGACAACGGGCTCTCCTCCCTGCTTCCTCCTGGTCCTGTCCCAAAGCGGGTGCAGAGAATGTAGAGAAGGCCACCCTCTCCCTCCAAACCCTCTTAGGTCGGGATGCTGCTGTCGGGTCTCTAAGCAAACCCTTCCCCTTGAGTTGCAGGGGGCACTAATTTGATAGGGGGTAGCCCCCCACTTCCCCAGTGAGCTGGTAACTGTCACACCTTCTCCCTCAGGAAGGGGATCTTTCCTGCTCAAGTTCCGTAGCCCCCATGCCTGCCCACCCCAGGAGAACCTGCAGGAGACGGAGGCATTGTATAAAGGGCTGGGGCCGGGGGGAGCCTCCAAAAATACCTTCGAACGTGCAATCCATGGCTCCACGATCTGCGCCCGCCCTTGGGGCGTCCAGGCGGCTGGCCCTACCCCTCCCCGCGCCGACTTCACCTGTCAAGGCGCGGCGGAGTTTTGAAGCCGTTGAGCGCTGCGGTGCGCCCGCCCCGCCCCGCCCCGCCCCCAGCCCCGCCCCGCCTGCAGGTCCCGCCCCAGCCCGCCCCTCGGGGCTGCGGGCCGGGCATGGGGTGAGCGCGCGCGGCCAATCAGAGGCCGTGCTGCCGCCTCGCTAGGGCCCCGCCCCGGCCCCCGCCCCACCTCCCCACGGCGGCGGGGACTCGGGTTTCACCCCGCGGCGCTGAATGGGGCTGGGGTTACTAGCGGACGTCCGCCTTTAACCCGCTCGGCGCCAGCGTCTGCCGGGGTTACTGGCGGTCACCGGCCCTCAGCTCCCGCCCCCTTCGTTAAAGGGTCAAAGCAGAGAGGTCCTGGCCCAACACGCCAGAACTCTGTGTTCGAAATTACTGGTTCGCTGGCACCCTGAGCGAGCCTTAACCACTCCAACCCTCAGTTTACTCCTCCAGAAACAGGACACTCATTATCTCCCTGGCGTCGAATGGTATAAGGGAGATAATCTGGGTGCAGCACTTAGTATGCAAGAAGCGCTTAATTAAGGCCAAGGGCTGCCGAGTGGTGGCTGCGGTGGGTGCATGGACCTCCCCCTTCTAGGGCAGCCCCAGGAAGGGGCCACCCTTCACCGCAGCGGGGCTGATGGTCTGGGATGCGGCCACTCCTGAAAACAGGTCACTTCCGGGAAACTGAGGCCCGGACATAGGAGTTTCCCGACTGCAGCACCGATGTCCCTTTGCCGGTGGGTGAAGTCTGCCCCTCCCCCTCAAAGCCTCACAACTCAGCAGTCACCAAGTGAATCCCGACCCCCTTATTCATTATAGGACCCTGGGAGGTCAGGAAGGGATGCAGTCCCTAGGACAGAAGATGGGTAAGGGAGGGGTGACAGGCTCTGGGGCTCTTTTGAGGAGGTGCCTGGGCCTGTCTTCCCTCTTCTGTTAAAGGTAAAAGTTACACACACACACACACAAATGATCAGAGCCTGGTCAGATGATTTTGTAGCCAAATAGACCACCAGCAAAGCCTGCCTTTGCCCCAACCTGCAGGCCAGTGCCTCTGACCGGCCCCCGCCCCAGTTGGCTGCAACCTGGGAGGGTGCCTGAACCCTGGGCAGACCCAGCGACTCAGCAGTCCGTTGGGGGCTGGGGTCCCTGTGGCCTCAACCTTGCTCTCTTTTCAGGACCCTAAGCAAGAAAACCCAGCCATGTCTCTCTCGCACTGTCCAGTCCAGGCCCTTATTTTCCAGCTTTGGGAGGTTCAAGGACAACAGACGGCCTCTCTAGCACGGCCCAACCCTCCCCTCAGCCTGTGGGTGTTTCCTCACCCCCAAAACAAAACAGCATTGCTCTTGGCAAAGGCTCTGACCTGAGTGACTTAAGACAGGGAAGCGTCCTCGACCGAAAAGCATGCTGAGAGCTGAACTCCAGGCACGAGTTCCCCATGGCCTCCCAGCCTGGTTCTTTCATTACTTTGCTCCCCAGTTTCTGAGCCCAGAATGTGGTGGCACCAACAAGCAGATACTAGCCTGAGACAGCAGGGCCAGGGCCACCCCGAAGCCTGTCCCCTCCCCTTACCCATCTTGGCTTTACCACATATTCCTCCTGCCTCTTATTGGTGTCTTTATTTGTCTCATCTTCCTGCTCTAACCCCCTCCTATCCCACGGAGGAAGTGGGGTGGGAGAGGGCGGTTGCTCTCTGAGCCCCAGGGGCAGCAGAGTCATTAAAGGCTCTGGTGGGGGTGGGGGGGCCTTCCAAGAGGAGGAAGTGTGACCCGAGAACAGAGGGTTGGCCCTTGGGCAGAGGGCACAGACTAAGCTAAGATGCCCCAAGGGCTTGGGTGCCACCAGCCATGGCCACCCTCTGAAACTCAAGGCCTGGCCAAACCCTGGCTCAGTCTCCCCTGGGGCTGATCTATGGGTCAATTTCTTTTTTTTTGAGACAGAGTCTGGCTCTGTCACCCAGGCTGGAGTGTAGTGGTGCAATCTCAGTTCACTGCAACCTCCGCCTCCCGAGTTCAAGTGACTCTCCTGCCTCGGCCTCCTGAGTAGCTGGGATTACAGGTGTGCGCCACCACACCTGTAATGAAATGTAATTTTTGTATTTTTAGTAGACACAGGGTTTCACCTTGTTGGCCAGGCTGGTCTTGAACTCCTGACCTCAGGTGATCCTCCCGCCTCAGCCTCCCAACATGTTGGGATTACAGGCGTGAGCCACCGCACCCGGCCTGCTGGCCGATTTCTGTGAAAGCTGGTCACCAGGCTAAGACTAAAAAAGGAAACTCTAGAGCCAGCCCTGCAGCCTCCCTCAGAGACACACCCAAGCGGGCTATCTGGGGCTACATGCCAGGGCCTGCTCTTTCTTCAGCCCCTCACTGGCTGTGTGATGGGGACAGTCCACTGCTCCTCTCTGAGCTCCCACACCTACGGTCTCCTCAGGTGGTAATTCTGGGAGAGCAAGTGTGTAAAACATCCATCACTCAACAGTCTCAACAAAGGTTAGTTCTTTCTACAGCAATTAGAATGGTTTAGGACTGGAAAATCAGGTAGTGAGTTGCCTGATACTTGCAGTATTCACGTCGGAGCTCCATTACCATTCGATTGAGTCACTTTTGTTGTTGTTGTTGTTTGTTTGTTTTTTAAGGGGAGTTAACAGGGCCAGTCTAGAGTAGGGCAGCTGAGGCACCTTGGGTTCACAATTTAAGGAAGAGCCTCTCTTGCCTCCCCTAGTCCCTGCCCTGGAAGCTGGGAGAGCTGGTCTTTAGAGGCTGTGGCACCCAAATTGCGGCCCACCCGCGGGCGAACCAGGCTTCCCCACGAACACTGAGAAGGCGCTTCTGGTTCCCACACACATTCTGAACACAGGAAGGAAGAGGAGGCACAGACTCTGGGCCATGGTGGTCCCACCTGCTCCCTCGTTCACCTTCCCCAGGCTTGTGAAGCCCTGCCACCGCCTCCCCAAACCTGCGTTCCTCCTCTTCCCTCTTCTTCCTCTCCTGCCCTGATTCTATCAGGACCCAACAGGAAACCTGAACCCCCACCCGGCATCCCTCCCCAGTTCTACCTTCAAACCTCTCTCTGAAGGCAGATGCGGGCGCCCTTTAATGACTCTGGCCAGTGTATTCTGTGAGGCCATGAGGGAAATCCTGGGCAGGCCTCATAGCATGCGCTTGCAGGGCCCAGCTCTGACCAGCACAGAAGCCTACAACTCACACAAGGCCTTGAACCCCAAACAACCTCCTGGAAGAGGAAGCTCTCCACCTGCCCCCACGGCCTTGTCCACAGAACCCAGATCCATCTCTCTGACAATATCTGCTGTGTGCCAATTCTGTGCCAGGCACTGGGGCCATTGTAGATGAGGTGGTCAGGGCAGCCCACCTTAGGAGGTGACATATGAAAGAAGCCTGAATGAAATGAGGGAGTGGGCCAGAAGGGAGGGCAGAAGAAACTGTGTGTGCAAAGGCCCCGAGGTGGGCATGGGCAGGACAGGAGGAGCAGAGGCAGTGAGGGGGTGGAGGCCAGGATGGCCACCAAGGAGCTGGGATTCCAACTCAGGTTGGTCTGTCATCTGAGCCAAGGACCCCAATTCTCCAGGGAATGGGTGGGAAAGGTATTTGCAAATTGATCCCTGCACTGCAGATCACAAAGCTGCACCAACTGTGAAGAAGGGTCAGCCACTGGGGAGGACGAGGCACAGTGGCTCGTGGGATTCCAGAGCACACCCTCTCTGCCTGCTAACTGAGGTGGCAGGGTGGGGATGGGTGCCCACCATCCCTCCAGGGAGCTGGCTGCACCCTGCCTGCTGTTCTGCTCTCCCACCAGGCACCTCCTTGATCCTCCTAACTGAAGTCAGCTGGTTGTGTATCCAGCAGGGGCACAGGCTGCCCTTTGTGCGCTCAGGTGCCCCAGGGGCACAAGTGTGTGCCGGCTCTTCCTGGAATGGGATGCGCCCATGGCTGGAGCCCCAGGTGCACCTGGGCGCAAGTCCTCTTGAGGAAACTAAGGCTCAGACGGAGGCCTTGTGCCCAAAGTCCCACAGCTGCCATGTGAAGAATCTGGGATGCAAACCCCATTCTGCAGACCCCAGAGCCTGCCCTTCAGCCCCAGCTTACCAGGGACAGCAGTGAGCCCCAACTCTGGCCTGCCTCTGCCCTGACCAGCTGTCCTCATTTGTCGCAGTTCAATGAGTGTGTGCAGAGTGCAAGGACAGAAAGGACAACACGAAGCTCTTTAAGGCTCAGCTCCTCCCGGAGACTTCCTAACTACCAGCCTCCCCCGCCTTCCCCCCCACCCTGAGATCCATCCACCTCCCCTGCCAAATTAGAGGTTGGGTCTCAGCTGGGGGCCCCTCCTGGCAGGGCCTGAACCAGCTGTGATCACAGCCTCACCCAGCACAGGGCTGACCACAGCAGGGACCCCAGTCAAAGGCTATGCCAACTCCAGCCACGACTTCCTCCACCCTCGTCTGCCTCCGCCCCCATCCCCTAACTGGTATCTCCCTGGGCCTCCTTTTCCCTGCCTGCTTTCTGAACACTGCACACTATTAGAGGCCAGGCTGTTCCCTCCACCAGGACTATCCTTTCCACCTGGCGAATTCCTATTCCTCCATCAAAACTTGCTGTGACGCCACCTCACATTCTTTCCTCGTCTATGCCCCTCCACACGCCAGCTCCCAACACAATGACCGTCCGACCCTGTAAACCTCACAGCCATGCTTCCTCCTCCCCATTAGGCTCTTCCCGGAGCTACAGGTGTGCAGAATCACCCTCAACAGAACCTGTGAGATGGCGATTACATGTGATGCTGATCGGCACCAATTCAGACACCTTGTCTGAGAGGTGGCCCAGGGCACATACTTATCACCTGCAGCTGAAAAACAACCCATGGGCCTGATGCAGTGGCAATTCTGGGAATAGCCCCTGCTGCTGGGCACCTGTTCTCAGTCAAAATGGCAGTGCTAAGGTTTGGCGTGGTGCCTCACGCCTGTAATCACAGCACTTTGGGAGGCCGAGGCAGGCAGATCACTTGAGCCCAGGAGTTTGAGACCGGCCTGGGCAATATAGCAAGACCCCAGCTCTACAAAAAGTTTTAAAAATAGCTGGGCATGGTGGCATGAGCCTATAGTCTCAGTTACTCTGGAGGCTGAAGTGGGAGGATCCTTTGAGCCCAGGAGTTCAACATTGCAGCAACCTGTGATTGTGCCACGGCATTCCAGCCTGGGTGATAGAGCAAGACCCTGTCTCTGAAAACACAGGCTCATGCCTGTAATCCCAACACTTTGGGAGGCCGAGGCACGCAGATCATGAGGTCAGGAGATTGAAACCATCCTGGCCAACATGGTGAAATCCAGCCTCTACTAAAAATACAAAAATCAGCTGGGCGTGGTGGTACGTGCCTATAGTCCCAGCTACTTGGGAGGCTGAGGCAGGAGAATCGCTTGAACCCAGGAGGCAGAGGTTGCAGTCAGCTGAGATCATGCCACTGCACTCCAGCCTGGGCAACAGAACCAGACTCCATCTCAAAAAAAAAAAAAAAAA
>NC_045449.1:17699236-17713476 GCF_002776525.5 Piliocolobus tephrosceles
ATATATATATATATATTTCTCCCTCTTGGGTTGTTTCTCTGTAGCTTGTTTTAAAGCTCACATGAAGGCAGCAAGACATTTTTGAGCTGCCAGGCTTCAGTCTGGAAAAGATAAAGCCCTTTACAACCTCCCCTACAATGTATTCTCTTTCCTTCTAGCATCACCGGCACTGGGTGATGGTCATTGTCTTTTATGTACTTTTGGTGGCTTTGCTTAGTCCCAAGGCTGTGACTAGAACTTTGAAGGTGCTTTCGCTCGCATTTCCAAGGCCGCTTTGATGTGTTTTGCACAGAAACCACCATCTGTGGCCAGATGGCCACTCTGCCCCTCCTCCCCCAGCCAGAAACACTGCTTCCTCAGCAGGTTCTTTTTGTTTGTTTGTTTTGAGACAGGGCCTCACTATGTTGCCCAGGCTGGAGTGCAGTGGTACGATCATGGCTCACTGCAGCCTCGACCTCCTGGGCTCAAGCAATCCTCCAGCCTTAGCCTCAGCCTGCTGAGTAGCTGGGACGACAGGCACGCTCCACCATGCCAAGCTAATTTTTTTAGTTTGGGTCTCACAATGTTGCCCAGGCTGCTCTTGAACTCCTGGACTCAAGAGATCCTCCTGCCTCAGTCTCCCAAAGTGCTGGGATTACAGGCGTGAGCCACTGTGCCCGGCATCAATTATCTTCCATGGAAACCAAGGATAGGGTGCTTGTTCCCCGTGGCGGGTGGGGGTTCCCCACTGGCCTAGTCAGCCCCATCCTGTCTCTCACCAACTCCAGACCACCACATGGTACATGCTCAGAACTTAGAACCATAGCCTGGTACATCCTAGAAACTTCCAGCACAGGCTCCTTGGGTAATTGCTGCTAACATTTGTTGAGCTAAACCTGTCGGGTGCCAGGTACTGGTTAAGTGCTCTAAATGATGATTTGTTTGTTTGTTTGTTTTAGAGACAGGGCCTTGCTATGTTGCCCAGGCTAGTCTTGAACTTCCGGCCTCAAGCAATCCTCCAACCTCAGCCTCTAAAGTCAATAAGATTAATGGCGTGAGCCACTGCATCTGGCTAAATGCTGATAACACTAACTGGCATTGGTTAGGGCCTACTATGTGCCATGCACTGCTTAAGCCTTCACTCATCAGATCTCCGTAATTCCAAGAAACTGGTTTTAGTACTGTTCCCTTTACATTGTTAAGAACCTGGGCCAGGCACGGTGGCTCACTTCTGTAATCCTAGCACTTTGGGAGGCTGAGGCAGGCAGATCTTGAGGTCAGGAGATGGAGACCATCCTGGCTAACACGGTGAAACCCTGTCTCTACTAAAAATACAAAAAAATTAGCCGGGCTTGGTGGCGGGCACCTGTAGTCCCAGCTACTCGGGAGGCTGAGGCAGGAGAATGGTATGAACCTGGGAGACGGAGCTTGCAGTGAGCCAAGATCGTACCACTGCACTCTAGCCTGGGTGATACAGCAAGACTCCATCTCAAAAAAAAAAAAAAGAACCTGAAGGTTCTTGGACTTGTCCAAGGTCATACAGTAGGGCTGCTTGTGAAGACCCCTGATCCCAGCCTTCTAGCTGCAGGGAGCACAGGGACCCCAGAGCCTGGCAGGGGCAGCATGCAGAGGCAAGACCTGCTGGGAGACAGCTGCAGGGACAGGGAGTCAGGAAAGGAACTCAAACAGGGTTTGGGGTAGGCCACAAATTCCCCCTAGGGGGATGGACCCCTATCCCTGTCCCACCTCCCACAGCAGGGGACCCACACCTGGAGCCAGTCTCAATGGCTCCCTGTCCTTTCACCCCTGAGCCAGTTAAGGCTCTCCCCACCTCACCGCTGACATACACAGCAGCCCCTGTGGAACACATGGTGCAGGCTGTCACACACTGTCAGTGCCCAGGGTCAAAGGGCATGTCCACATGGCCCATGGCTGCTAGGAGACAAGGTCAGAGGCACTTCCTCTGGCCAGCCTCGGCTCCACTTGTCAGCAAGCAAAGTCCAGATCCCAGGCCTCTACTGGCAGTGACTTCTGCCGGGAGCTGATCGGGTCACTCAGGATGTTTGTGTCCAGCTAGGTGAATGTTGGGCAGAAGGTAACTCCCAGCCACCTGCCCACTGACTCCTTGGACCCGCTCCCAGCACCCTCCTCTCCATCCCCCCAACCCTGTCCCTTCAGATGCATTAGGGCTGAACCCCTGGGGGCTCAAAGCCAGCAAATCCTATAGCCTCCATCTCCTGCTTTTCAGGGGAGGCCCCCACGGTTCAGAGAGGGCAGGGCACTTTCCCTAGGAGACACAGCAACGCGTGGTCACACTGGGAGGGCTTTCTGCTACCCTGGGGTTAGCTGGATGCCAAGAGGCATGGGAAGGGGAACATGTCTGATAGGAGAGACTCCCTCACGCTCCACCCCTGAGGGGCCCTCAACACGGGGATGAGGGAGAGGAGGCACCTTACCAGAGCAGGCTGTGCCTGAGGTGGGGGTTCTGGATAAATGGGCAGTATCACAGGAGGGGCATATTTGGCAATCCTTGCAAGTCTTGAATGCCACGCTGAGACAAGGGAACTTTTTTTTTTTTTTGAATCAGAGTCTTGCTCTGTGGCCCAGGCTGGAGTGCAGTGGTATGATCTCAGTTCACTGCAAGCTCCGCCTCCTGGGTTCACGCGATTCTCCTGCCTTAGCCTCCTGAGTAGCTGGGACTACAGGCGCCCGCCACCACGCCCAGCTAGTTTTTTGTATTTTTAGCAGAGACGGGGTTTCATCATGCTAGCCAGGATGGTCTCGATCTCCTGACCTCGTGATCCGCTGCCTCGGCCTCTCAAAAGTGCTGGGATTACAGGCGCGAGCCGCCGCGCCCGGCAGAGACAAGGGAACTTTATCTTGGAGCACTGGGGAGCCACGAATGGTTGGAGACCAGGGGAGTTCAGTGCTGTGAGCTGGGGCAGTGACCAGTCTAGAGCTGTGTTTTCTAAGGAGTGCCAGTGCTTGGTGGGACTAGGGAGAGAAGTGGGGCGTGAAATATCCTGGGGAGAGGTATGGTGTGGGAGAGCGGGCCCCCAGTGTGCCCTACCAGGGATGGCCTGGACCCAGCAAACAGCCAGACACATGACTAGAAGCAAGGCCCTGTCGTGGCTGGGCTGGGTATGCTGGGAGGGACATCAGGGCGGGAGAACTCTGAGAACGCACTACTCAGGGCACGGAGGCACCCAGAAGGGCTTTCCGGGAAGCAGCCTCTGATCGGGCTTGGCAGACACCTGGGGTCCGACAGACAAAGACCAGACATGACGGGGTCCAGGCAGAGGAAAGAGACCCGGAGGCCCCCTTCCAGGCTCTCGGCCAGAACTCTGTTTCCATCTGCCTCTTCTGCACTCATAAGCTTGTGCAAAATCGGATAAATTAATCCTCAGCAGGGAGGTGAAGACTGCCACAGGATTAATAATAATCCCCAACACAGGTACAGGGCCACTCTCCCAATCCACCCTCCCCCAACTGCCGCAAGGTACTCTGAGGCGCAGGACGAGACAGGCTCACCTGAGGTCTCGGTGCAGAGGCAGGACTCAAACCCAGGGGCACTCTACAGCCAGGGCAGTGCCTTCACCCACAGACGCAAGGACTCACGGAGGCAGCTCCATCCCCAAATCCAGTCACATGACAAGAGTTTGGCCATGGCAGGCGGCAGGACCGGCTGGGGCCCAAGGCCCTTGGCTGGTTCACCAGGGCTGGTTCCCAGTCTGATGACTCAAACATTGCTCTAGACTGGGATGGGACGTGGCCACATAGCCTCTGACCCCTCTGTGACCCACTTCCAGGCCCCCAGAGTAGCCCCATGTGGAGCAGCCTCCCTGAAACCCTCATCCTCTTTCTTTTTTTTTTCTTTGTGAAACGGAGTCTCGCTCTGTCGCCCAGGCTGGAGTGCGGTGGCTGGATCTCAGCTCACTGCAAGCTCCGCCTCTCAGGTTCACACCATTCTCCTGCCTCAGCCTCCCGAGTAGCTGGGACTACAGGCACCTGCCACCACGCCGGCGGATTTTTTTTGTATTTTTAGTAGAGATGGTGTTTCACCGTGTTAGCCAGGATGGTCTCGATCTCCTGACTTCTCGATCCGCCCGTCTCGGCCTCCCAAAGTGCTGGGATTACAGGCTTGAGCCACCGCACCCAGCCTCATCCCCATTCTTAGGAGCCCAGTGATTAAGAGCTTAAGAGCTAGGCTCTGGAGCCCACAGCCTGGGTTTGAATCCTGGCTCTGCCATCATCTGGCTGTGTGATCTCAGGCAAGTCACTTAACCTCTCTGGTCCTCAAGGCCATCATCTTCATCATATGTCTACCTACTTGGGGTTGTCAGGGGATTAAGTGGGATCATCAACACAGTGTCTGGAGCACAGTAAGTACTCAATTAGTGTTTTCTGTTCACATTACGATCCTCCACCTGAGCAGCAGAGGGAGCTGAAGCTCGGCGTGCCCCTGCTCTGACCCCCGGCTATCCCCACATCCAGCCTAGCTCTGCACTCTGGCACTCAAGGCTGCCCTGGCCCCCTCTTATCCCTCATGTCTCTCAAGAGACCTGGCATTTCCACCCCCCAAATCTTCAGACCTTATCAAACCTGCTAAGCTCCACACCTGGTAGAAGAAGTTTCAAAAGCAGGCTTGACCTCTAACCAGCAATTCCCCTCCCAGGACCTCATCCTAGGAACACAGTGAGGATCTGGGCAAAGACTGGCCTCAATGTCCACTGCAGCAGAGTTTATAAAGATAGAACAACCTAGGTGCCCATCGACAGGGGATCAGGTGGGTAAATGAAGGAACCTGACTGTCATCTGGCTGTTGACATGGAACCAAGCAGAATCCAATCAGCTGTGAACCAATGGACCCTATTTTAATTTATAAAAATGCAGATCCCGGCCAGGTGCGGTGGCTCATGCCTGTAATCCCAGCACTTTGGGAGGCCGAGGCGGGCAGATCATCTGAGGTTGGGAGTTCGAGATCAGCCTAACCAACATGGAGAAACCCAGTCTCTACTAAAAATACAAAATTAACTGGGCGTGGTGGCACGTGCCTGTAATCCCAGCTACTGGGGAGGCTGAGGCAGGAGAATCGTGTGAACCTGGGAGGCGGAGGTTGCGGTGAGCTGAGATTGCGCCATTGCACTTCAGCCTGGGCAACAGGAGCGAAACTCCGTCTCAAAAAAAAAAACAAAAATGCAGATCTGGCCTGGCACGGTGGCTCACGCCTGTAACCCCAGCACTTTGGGAGGCCGAGGTGGGCAGATCACGAGGTCAGGAGATTGAGACCATCCTGGCTAACATGGTGAAACCCCGTCTCTACTAAAAATACAAAAAATTAACTGGGCATGGTGGCGGGCACCTGTAGTCCCAGCTACTCGGGAGGCTGAGGCAGGAGAACTGTTTGAATCTGGGAGGTGGAGCTTGTGGTGAGCCGAGATCGCACCACTGCACTCCAGCCTGGGCAACAGAGCGAGACTCCGTCTCAAATAAAAACAAAACAAAACAAAAACCCAGATCCATAACTGCCTGGGGCTGGGAGCAGGAACGGGAAGTGACTAAACAAGCATGAGGGATCTCACTGTGAGATAAAAATGTTCTACAGCTAGTAATGGTCACACAACTCAGAAAGTTAACTAAAAATCATTGAACGATATACTTAAAATTGATAAATTTTGTGATACATAAAGTATATCTCAATAAAGTTGTTTTAAAAAATTGATGAAGGCCGGACATCGTTGCTCACTCCTGTAATCCCAGCACTTTTGAGAGGCCAAGGTGGGCAGATAACCTGAGCTCAGGAGTTTGAGACTAGCCTGGCCAACATGGTGAAACCCCATCTCTACTAAAAATACAAAAATTAACCAGGCGTGATGGCGCACGACTGTAATCCCAGCTACCTGGGAGCTGGAGAATCTCTTGGACCTGGCAGGCAGAGGTTGCAGTGAGCTGAGATCATGCCACTGCACTCCAGCCTAGGCAAAAGAGCGAGACCCTGTCTCCAAAAAAAAAAAAAAAAAAAAAAGTCTATGAAGAGTGTGCAGCCATCCCCCAAACACACACACACACACACAGAGACAGAGAGAGAGAGAGAAGAAAAGCTCTTTCACATAATTAGCAGGGCTTATCTCTGGGTGATAGGTTTAAAGTTTTTTTTTTTTTTTTGAGACAGAATCTCACTCTGTCAGCCAGGCTGAGTGCAATGGCACGGTTATAGCTCACTGCAGCCTCTAAATCCAGGTTCAAGCAATCCTCCCACTTCAGCCTCCAGAGTAGCTGAGACTATAGGCACGTGTCACCCACATCCAGCTAATTTTTTATTTTTGTAGAGACAGGATTTTGTCATCTTGCCCAGGCTGGTCTCAAACTCCCGCACACAAGTCATCCTCTTGCCTCGACTTCTCAAAGTGCTGGGATTCTAGGCATGAGCCACCACCCCTGGTCTAAAGATTTTTTCTTCTTTTTGCTCACTTGCGCTTTCGAATTTTTCTACACTGAAAAAAAGATGTGTAATTGGGAAGAAAAACAGGAAGTCTGAATAAAAACTGAAAAATCCTCTACTGAAGTGGGTAAAGCTGAGGCTTGCCTAGTGAGAAGGGGCTGCCCCCACTCTCTCATAGACTAGACCTTGGGCCACATGGCTGCCCATGCCTGGCCTTTGGGTCTGGAGAGACAATGTTTTTATCTATGAGTCAGTACGAAAGGTCTGTATCAGACCTGTGGCCCAGACCCGATTTTGTTGTCCAACTTGCCCATGAAGGGAGGGTTTGCCTCCTCATTTTTCTGGAGGTGGAAACTAAGGTTCAGAGGGTGAGAGGGCTTGAGCAGGATGACAAAGGAAATGAGGAGTGTCCAGGTTCAAGCTCTGACCCCAAAGCCCATGTCCTCCTGGCTTGGTCACGTTGCCTCTTGGACTACACTCACTGGGCCCAGGGATGTGGAACTGGTAGTTGAGTTAGGGCCAGATGTCCCTAGGGCTTGGGATTTCAGGGTTCATCACTCCAGAGAGCAGTGAAGGACAACCCCTCGTGCCAGGGATAGGGGAGGCTGTTTTGGAAAAGCCTCACAATCAGGGCCTCTCCTCTGGGGTCCTCCCCTAGCCCAGCCCCAGGGGGAAGGGCTGGGAAGCTCCTGGGGCAGGCAACCAGCTGGGTGATCTGCAAGGCTGCAGTAGGGCAGGAGTGGGGGTGGCATAGATGTATCTGTTTTGCCAACCCCAGGGTGGCCACGGGTTCCATGGACATGTCGATTCAGGCTGTGAGTCCAGGCATCTTGTTCCTGCGACCTTGGCCTCAGTTTCCTTATCAACCAAGTGCAACTTAGCCAGTGTTGTTAAAACTCCTGCACAGAAACCACGGAGGCAGTTTGCTAGGGGCTTCCTTTTGCTCTGTCTACAAAATGGAAGCAACGGGCCTCCTAATTGGCACTTGGTGCCACGGTTGGCCCCTTCTCATCACAGCCAGAGTGGTGCTCCAAAGATGGAAGCCGGTGCCACTGTCCTGCTCCGCCCTTTCCCTGGCCGAACAAGTCGGTTCGCGTCCTCCTCCTCCCTGACCTCACTCCTTTGCAAGCCTCTAACTCCTCACACTTAGGCCCTGCCTCGAGGCCTTTGCCCTTCCCTTGCCGTGGCCTGGAAAACATCTTTCCCTGCTGGTCCTGGGGGTGACCCTCAGGTCTCAGCTTAGAAGTCCTTCACCGCTGTGCCCAAAGTAGCCACATCCCTGCCCTGCCCTCTCCCCCAGCCTCGCTCCACCCAAGGTGCAACTAAATACCGGTTTGGTTTCCTGGGGAATTTTTGCGTTCCCGAAAAGAGGGGGTGCCCAGGTCTGTCTGTGAACTCTCGGTGCCTAAGACGGGGCCTGGCATTCAGTGGATGTCAGTGAATGAGTGCGGAGGCGATTCCCGTGGCAGACCTGGTGAACCCGACCAGAGGCGGGGGAAGGGCGCGAGGCAGCGCCAGTGCGCATGCGTAAGAGCTCCGACGCTGAGCTGAACTCTCAGGCCGGAGGGAATGACCGTGAGTAACCTCGCAATTACGTCACGGCTGGGGCTGGGACTGGGGCGGAGCTTCGGCGACGCCCGGGTCCCCAGCTCCAGTCGTGGCCACCACAGGGCTGGAGAGTCACCGGTCGGGTGGCACCCGGCCTGGGACGCGTAGGGGCGCACGTGTCCCGGCCCGGAGCCGCCAAGGGACCCCGGCCCGGCCCAAGAGCCCTCACCTCCTAGCGCGCGGCCGGAGACGCTAGGGCGCGAACCAGGGAGGCTCGGCTAGGCCCGGGACACCGAGGCGCACGGCACGCAGCTCAGAGACGCGGGGAAGTCCAGCGCGAGCACAGCACGGAGCTGGCGCCCGTGGGGGAGACAAAGGACAGGGAGGCACCTGCGCGCCCCCCACTCGCGCCACCCGGCGCGGCTTCGAGCCCTGCCCGCCCTGACGCACCTTCGATGTCGGTCAGCAGCGCCGCGTCCAGATCGCACGGCCCGCCCAGTGCCTGCTCCAAAGCCGCCTCGCTGAAGGGCGGCTCGTCCATGGCGCAGCCGCCTCCTCCGGGAGGCCCGCCGGGCCCGCCGCCTCGTACGGTCCTTCCCAGGGAGCGCCGCCGCGGCCCCGGCTCGCAGTTGCCGCCGCCGCTCCGCGCGTTTGTGTCCTGCCCTGGCCTAGGAGGCGGCCCGGCGCCCGCGAAAAGTTCCTCGGAAACTGGGTTCCCCCTGCCGCGGCTCCGCTGGGCGGTCGAGGCGGAGGCGGGGCCTTTCGGGGAAGCCCCGCCCTCCCAGAGAGACGGCCCCGCCCCACCTTGAAAGAGCCGGGGACCCCTGATCCCCCGTCTGCGCCACAAATCTCCCCTCAGCCGGCCCCTCCTCCAGAGCGCCCTCCAGTCATTGATTTTATCCAGCCTCGCGCACAATGGCAGCGCCTTCTGGCCGGCTACTGCAGGAACGCGGGCAAGCTAAGCCCCCTCTCTGGGCCTCTGTTTCTCCAGCACCAAGCAAGGGAGCTGAGTGGAAGCCCCAGGTCTGGGCCCATCCCAAACCTCATTTCCTCACTTCCTAGATTTGACTCTTTACCATAGGACAGAGCAGGATCCAAGTTATAGGGGTCTCAGGCCTGCTGTGTTGTGAGCAGGCGTGATGTAACTGCTGGGCCAGATGTAACTGATGAGTTTCCTAGGCTGCTCTCCACCAAGGGTGCTTCTCTCTGCTTGCATACCTCTGGGGACAGGGAGCTCACTGCCTATCACATTCAGATACCTGAATGTTAATTGTGGTTTATTTCTACCCACCTCATTGGGACCCCTTCCCTCCTTCCTGAGGCCACATCACTCTGCCTCAGTTTTCCTCATTTGTAACATTGGCCTAATGATGCTTCCTCACTGGTTGGCTGGGAGGCTAGTGACAATGTGGAGGGGAGCATGACCTGTGAGATCAGCCTGTCCCCTCTCTGCAAAAAAAACAGAAGATTGGCCTCTTGAGGAGAGCAGTGGCCAAAGAAAGAGGCTGGAATTTCCTATCGTCTTCATTTGGTTTCCTCCCAGATCCAGCTGTAGGGATAGGATACCAGTGGACCCAGTGCAGCTCCTGAAGGAGGAAGCCAGTACCCAAGGAAGACTGGCCCCAGGACTGTCTGACCCCAGATTTGGTACTTGTTCCCGGGAGCAGCCAGGATAGGGACCACAAGGAAGAGGTGGCTGTGCTTTAGATCAGAGCCAGGCTGCCCTGGATCATAACAAACTGGGACTAGGTAAGAGCAGGCAGCCCTGTTGAGAAGAGGGCTGGAAACCGAACCTGGTTCTGTGGCCTAGGGACAGAGCCAGGTGGGGCAGGAAGGAGGGAAGGGGTCCCAATGAGGTGGGTAGAAATAAACCACAATTAACATTCAGGTATCTGAATGTGATAAGGCAGTGAGCTCCCTGTCCCCAGAGGTATGCAAGCAGAGAGAAGCACCCTTGGTGGAGAGCAGCCCAGGAAACTCATCAGGGGCCTGGGCCTCAGGCCTTCCCGACCCCAGACCTTCATGGGTCAAGCCATCCTGCAGACTGCCTTGCTCAGACTCCAGATATAGCCTGTCTGACCATGCCCTAAGCAGGAGTAAAATTCATGATGCATTTTAGAAGGGGTGTGTGGGGGAGAGAAGCCACAGAGCCCAAGTCCCTGGGGCTCAGCCTGGACATCCAGCTCCCTTTGTTCCTCTCCCAGAAGTGGCTGCAGTGGAAAATTACCCAGAATAGGGGAGCCAGAAGTCATAGGGGTCACCAAACCACATCTCCCCAAGTAGCTCTGCTCAAGGGTGCACCCAGGACCCACTCCCTCCAGATGAACAACTGCTGGAGAACACAGAGAACAAAGCTGGCTTCTCCTCAGTGCCCTACCCCCACCAACACTCTGGAGGCTGCAGGAAGCTGATGATTTCCCTGAAAATTTCAACAACCCTTCCCAGGGAGGGGGTGGGATAGGAAGTACTGGGTGAAGCCTAAATACCATTTTCTTCAGAGCTAGGCAGGTGATCTGGGTTTTCACCTGCTTGCTGCGTGACCTGGATCCACTTACCTCACTTCTGAGTCTCAGCTACTGGATCTGTAAAATGGGAGTAACCCTTCCTGCAGTCACTCTGCAGAGGCAGGGAGGGTGTTTTGGAGTCATCATCACAACAGATCTGCCTCACTGTTTTTTGTTTTGTTTTGTTTTTTGTTTTGAGACAAAGTCTCGCTCTGTTGCCCAGGCTGGAGTGCAGCAGCATGATCTTGGCTCACTGCAACCTCCACCTCCCGGGTTCAAGCAATTCTCCTGTCTCAGCCTCCTGAGTAACTGGGATTACAGGCACATGCCACCATGCCAGGCTAATTTTTGTAGTTTTAGTAGAGACAGGGTTTCACCATTTTGGCCAGGCTGGTCTTGAATTCCTGAGCTCAGGTGATCCACCTGCCTCGGCCCCCCAAAGTGCTGGGATTGCAAGTGTGAGTCACTGCACCTGGCTATCACTGTTTTTTGTTTGTTTGTTTTTGTTGTTGTTATTGTTTTTGTGACAGTCTCGCTGTTTCCCAGGCTGGAGTGCAGTGGCACAATCTCGGCTCACTGCAACCTCGGCCTCCCGGGTTCAAGCAATTCTCTTCCCTCAGCCTCCTGAGTAGATGGGATTACAGTCATGCACTACCGAGCCTGGCTAATTTTTGTATTTTTAGTAGAGATGGGGTTTTGTCTTGTTGGCCAGACTGGTTTCAGACTCCTGGCCTCCAGTAATCTACCCACCTCGGCTTCCCAAAGGGCTCGGGTTACAGACGTGAGCCACTGCACCCAACCCGCCTCACCGTTTTTTAAATGGGTTACCACATATGTAAATAGAATAGCTCAATAAATATTCACTCCATAACTGCAGGAGTTAGGGTAAAGGGAAAGAAGGTAAGATAAGGTCAACAGGAGACCTGCACCCCAGAAAATCCAACCCCCATGGGGCACAGTCCAACGTGGGGGTGGGTAGAATTTTGCCTGAAATTACCGGGACAACCCTCAAGGTGAGGGTAGGGGAAAACAGAAGAGGGGATCCATTTTTCAGGGGGAATATGCTTGTCTTGGCGGTTTCTCCCCTCAAAGATCCTGAGACCTCCAAACAAGACCCTCGGGCCCCGCTTGGCTGGGGAGCGTTGAGCATGCCCAAGGAACGTGGACACAAGCCCCTCTGTACTGGTGTGTCTATCGGGTCAGGGATCCAGCCTGGCCCACGGTGACCCCGGCGGGCAGGTTCCACACTGTCTACTCGCTGAGCGCTTGCAGGGTGCTCAATGCTGTTTAAACCCATTCACTCCTCTCGACAGCCTCAGGCGGTTGAGGCTGTTACCATCCCATTTTACAGATGAGTAAATTGAGGCACGCGGAGCGGGGCGGTGAAGCGACTTGCTCAGGACGTCACAGCACTGCTGCCCCTGATTTTGTTGGGGCTGGAGGCAGCCGGAGAGCCGGGCCGGCTCCCCACACGCGCGGGCCAGGGCAGCGGCTGGAGACCCAGGGGAGCCGGGGCGCGGAGCCAGACCAGCCCCGCCCCCGCGGGCCCGGCGCAGCCAATGGGCGCCCGGCACGGAGTGGGGTGACGCGGCGTCAGCGCGTACTCCCGGGAGCCCAGCCCTGGGTCACATGCGCCGCGCCCGCTCGAGCCGGGAGGCAGGGAGGGGCGGCGGGGACAGGCTGGGCTCAGCCCTTAGGGCAGACACCTGGTCGGGACGGCCGCCAGGTGAGCGTCGCGGGCACGGAAGGGCTAACACGGGACAGCCCCACCCGGGACTGCGTGGCGCGCCCAGAGCAGAGAATTCCTCCCAGGTCACCCAGCCCGGCCCCTGCTCAACCTCGGCGTTGCCAACTGGGAGATAGGGGTTCGCATCTCCCCGCTTCCTCCAAGCCTCTTAGAGACTGAGAGGCCGCTTCTGTGGGTTTCGATCCTTTTCGGGCAGGCGTCCAGCGCGGGCAGGGCCTCTTCCCAGGCCGCTGGTCCTGTCCAGCCATGCCCTCGGTGCCCGGAGCTCAGCGGTGGATGGCAGGGCAGGCACTGGGCAGAAAGACTGGATTGTCCACCCTAGCCATTGCCTAGGCTACTGAAACCCCTCCCCACTCCCAGAGCCCCCTGCCACCCTGCCTGGCCCTGCATATCCTTCACTGCTGTGGGAGCCAAGCTGGGACCTGCCCAGGTTATGGCGGAGGGACCAGGCTGGGAGAAGAGACTGCTCAGAGCCTGAGTCTCCCCTCCCCCACTTCTTCATCTGTATATAAGGGGGTGAGAAGACTGTTGACATGGATGATTCTGGTCGTAGATGACGCTTGTGTTCTCATTCCAGCTTGGGCTCTGTGGTGAGCTGGGCAAGTTCTTTCCAGCCCTCTCTGAGCCTCCATGGCCAGCTTTGCCCCTGGAGGCTCACAGCCATGTGGGCACCTGCAGGCTTATCATGAGTCATTGAACACACCCTCTACAAAAGAGCTACTTGAATCCCAAAGATTGCTGCACAGTGAGAAGTGTAGCTCACAAAGGCTGAGGAAGACTGATACCTGTTCTCTGGGGGGTCACTGGCTGTTTGAGGAGAGGCCAATTGCACACTGAAAGGGATGAGTCTAGCTGGCAGCAGGGACCGTGAGGAAATCCATGTAATAAGGCCCCTGTGGGCATTGGGTTTACTACCCACTACACCAGTTCACGGATCAGGATCAGGAGAGTAAAGACCAGAGTGAGACGGTGACTTACCCAACACCTACAGTTAAGCCTACAACCCCAGGTAGGCGTGGGATGGACAGGAAATGGCACCAGACAATGGAGTCCACTCAATTTCCAGAAGCATCCTGCTCACTCCCTAGTGCTGAGAGTAGAGATTTTGCATCCTGGAATGTTGAGGGCCTGGGCTTGGAGGCCCTAGACGGACTCATCTGGGGTCTGCTCCAAAAGCCCTGACAGGGGCTCCTGTAAAATAAACTGATGGAATTTCTGGGTGGGTCATGCAACCCTATCAAGGTCTCAGCTTCTGCCCTTCCCCTGCCCCCAGGACCCAAAAGAGACCCTTTTCTTGGAAAACAGGCGAGTTGGAAAAGAATCCCTCTTTCTCAGGTGCTTTCACGGGCAGGTGCATCGTGAGCAGTGATGGGACCACAATGTTCCCACACTGCCCCTCCCAGATCTCTAGGGATGGAAAACAGTTCTCATGGGGCTCTAAGGACAGAGCCTTCCATCCAAGGGGTGAGGAGGCAACACTGGGAGAGTCCAGAAGTTTGTCTTTGTCCAAGTCTGTGCCCTCAGTGTGTCACTCCCATCTCTGGCCCCCTCCATCCACACTGCAGTGACCATCTATTGTTTGTGCTTGCCCAGATTTCATTCTTCCTCTGCTAAGAGCCTGATTTTCAGGGTGGGTTCCAGGACTTTTGCTGAACTACTGTATTGGGAAAGAGGCACCCTCTCTCTGCCAGCAGGATGTCTGCCTAGAGCTCCAGGTAGCCTGCAGTCAGCCACATGGAAGAGCCAACCCAGAGGAGGCAGAACCAAGACTTAAGACAGACAGATTCCTGACCAAATTCACAAGCACCTGGATCCAGTTGTGCCTGAAGCTAATGCAGTTACGTAATTCTATCTACATAACACATTCTTCTGATTAAACAGTTTCTTCCATAACCAAAAAATGTGTAATATGTCATCTCTAAATGAGGACTTTGGGCCACAAACTGCCTCCTTTTGGCAAAGAGGTCCTGATGCTACTCTACTCAAGCATTTCCCCAATTTCTTTTTTTTTTTTTTTTTT
>NC_045449.1:17713876-17826275 GCF_002776525.5 Piliocolobus tephrosceles
TTTTTTTTTAGTAGAGACGGGGTTTCACCATGTTAGCCAGGATGGTCTCGATCTCCTGACCTCGTGATCCGCCCGTCTCGGCCTCCCAAAGTGCTGGGATTACAGGCTTGAGCCACCGCGCCCGGCCTCCCCAATTTCTTTTTCCACAGAGCCCCTCCTTGATCAGAACAGCTGTGAATGTATTGGGAAAGCACACTTCGGCAAGTGCCCTCAAGTCGGTTGAGTCAGAGTTGCACGGCCACCCTCCTGTTCCCGTGCAGCTGGCCTACCCACAGGCTCCCACAATGCACACCTCAAGTGTGCAGCTTCAGTGCCCTGGGGCTCAGCTCAGAGCCTCCTCTGCCTGCAGGCCCTGGAAGAGGGCTACGACACTTACTGACTGCAGAGTCCCCTTGACTCTGGGAATGGAACCAGGCTGCACGTTCCCCAAGGGCAGGACTGGAGCAGCCCTGTCCCTCCCCGGTGGCATCAGCCTGGCACACAGCAGGCTCTCAGGAACACTGCTGAAAGTACAAGTGGCCTAGGTGTCCTGGTGATCCACAGTGGTGCCTCAGGACCAATCTACCCTCCACAGGGTAGGGATAGAGTTCAGGCCTCTTTCAGTGCTCACATTGCCTGCTACAGTGCTGGGAGCACATAATGAGCCAGGGTCTGTGCTGTCTGTTCAAAGGGACCTGGGTTTGCAGCCCCCTACCCCCACTTCAGAAGCCCATTCCCCTTCCCCCCTGGGTGTGGGAACCTCTGTCTCCCTCCAACTGGTCAGAAACAGGGCTCTGCAGAGCTCCTGGAGCCCAGGAAGGCAACTGGCCAGAGGGAGCTGGGTGCTGCCCCTTCTGGCTACGACTGGTGATGGTGGTGGTCCCAACACAGCCCCTGCCGTGACCTGCCTCGTATCAGTGGGCAGGAGAGCCCCTCCTGAGCCACCCTCCCAGAGGGCTGCTGCCAGCTTTATCTGCTGGCCATGGAAGTGGTGTCTTTCCTGCCCACTCCATGGCCCTGTCTGGGAGGTCTGGCTCTGGGTTGGTTGCTGGTTCTGCCACTACTCCCTGTGTGGCCTGGGGCAAGCATACAGCTTTTTCTAGTCCTCCATGTCTTCTCTGGCATAGCAAGGGGTTGGGAAGATCTCCAGGTTCATCGGGGGTTTGCCGAGTCCACCCTGACTTGAGGTCTGTCCTTAAGCCCCAGCGAAGGGATTAAAGGGCCCTCGGCCTCCCAAGCCACCTGGGGAAGGCACAGGTCCCACAGGCTCCCACAGTGCACCCCTTATGGTCCCCTATGTCTCTGGGCCTGAGGGGCCTCCTTCTGGGAGGACAGCTGCCTTACAACAAAGGGCTGCAGGCACCCACCTCCAGGACAAGGGGAGAGGGGAAAAGAAGCCTTTTTAGAAAGGGAGAGCAGGCTGCAGGGATGGGAGGAGACAGGTTTCTTTTTGGGGGGATAAAAATGTTCTAAATTTGGTTGTGGGGAGGATTGCCCAACTCTATGAATATTCTGGACTACTTAATTGTACACTTTAAATGGGTAAACTGTATGCTATGTGAATTAAATCTCAGTAAAGCTGTTAACAAAGAAAGTGTGAAGTCCACCTGGCTTGGAGCAGCACTTCTCAAATTCAGTGCCCGGCATAGGCTCTGCAGATGATGCCCAGCCCAGCTGTGGCAGCCCAGCTGAGGGTGGGGGCTGGGGCTTAGAGGGGTTCGGGGCTGGCTCAGGCCTGCTTGCTCAAGGCCTGGGTGCCCTGGGCAAGGATGAGTGGCCTCCTCCTGCCCATCTGGGACCTAGGGTGGGACCTAGGAACAACCACCGCACTTGGTCCTAGAGCTCTCAGGCAGGTTGTGGCAGGTTCACAGCTGCTCCCACCGACGCCACAACCTAGGCCATGCACAGGGATTTTCCCGGCCAGGTAACGGGCTGCTCAGGCAGCCTGGGCACTGGGGAAGGGTGGACTGAGGGTCCCCATGACCACCTCTGCTTCAAGAAAGCAGGTGGTCAAAACTGGCAAGCCCTTCGGACAGTCGTAGACAATTCAACAGACCACACAGGCACAATTTGTTCAATTGCTTATTTATTGTGGAGTATTTTACATGCAAGAACCCAACTAGAGAGAGGGTATCTGGAAGGAGGGCCAGTGGGGTGGATGGATGCTCTGAGCCTCGGGTGCACTGACCCACCCTCCAGAACCAGCTCTGCCCACAGAAACACATGACAGTGACAAGAACACTAAACTACTAGGACGAGTGGACAGCAAATGCAACATTCAACACATTCCTCTTTTTCAGGTAGCCCCCAACAATCCTGAGAATCCTCACAATTAAGTGCAAACTTTAGGAAATAAATATCTGTCCCCGTCTCCGGGAGAGCCTGGAGGTATGGACAGACAGAAGCAGTTCTGACTCAGGGGCTGATGGCTGCTCCCGGCAGCTGGTGGCTGCAGGGGAAGCCTGTCTTGGACCCCACAGATAGGAAGGGCTGGTGACGGGCACTGGGGGAGGCAAGCACTTCAGGGGCTGACAAGCAATGTCTCTGGGGTGGAAACATTTCTCTCTGGGTGGGGAAGGCTGGCTGTAACCCAAATGGATGAGATGTCCCCACAGCCGACAGTGGAGAGGCTCCTGGGGGCCACCCAGCAGTGCCAGAGGCTGAGGCCAGGCTGCAAGCAAGCGCTCCTTCACACTGCTCTTCCAGAGCTGCAGGGGCTGGCCTGGCCCCAGGTGGGCCCATGGCCTACCCTGAGCCATCCAGAAGGCTGGGCCCGACTGAGCTAGAGATGTGTGTCTGCGGGGACCCAGGATGGGGTGTGGCAGTGGGAAGGAGGGGGGCAGGAGCGTGAGCATTGGCAGCAGCTGCCCTGCGAGCATCTGTTGCCCCTGGGCCACGCAGAGCCCTTGCCCCAACTCTCCCGGCTGGGTCGTCTCCTCCCCAGGGGCTGGAGTGACAGCACAGGCCCCAAGATCACCAGGTGGCAGGGTGGGGAGGTGGGGGAAGGCCAGTGAACCAAGGCACCATCACTCACGTGGAGGCGCTAACAGAAAGACAGGAGGACAGAAAGCTGGATGGTCACCTTTCCCTCCAGCCCAGGCCAACAACCCCTTGAGGCTCCAAAGCCCCTTGTCCCATGCACGCTGGTAAGCGAGCCGGTCATTCTCTCAGCCTGGCCACAGTTGGTCTGCTCAGTGCCTGCAGGCTGCCCAGGCAGGGCCACTCCGTGGCAGGCGGGCCGAAGGCCCACGGTGCCGGGGGCCCAACTGCACATGGCGCCATTCTCTGCTGCCCACTGGCCAAAACGGTAGGCAGGAGGGAATGGCTAGTTTTCACATCTCAGCACACAATGAACACAGAAAGGGTTAAACACATTCCCAAGAAAATATTTTGACAAAATAAATATTTTAACCTATAATCAGGTATAATTAGTGCTTATGAGGAATCCCAGCAATAATTTAGTGTAATTAAGTATATACTGTATCTGTGATTTCTAACACTCACGGAGAGGCTGGTGGGCCTTGAGAGTCCAGGTTTCCTGACAGCTTCGCGCCCCCTTCCTGGACCAGGCAGCCTGAGGACTGTGCTCCCCAGATGGTGGAGTCTGGGAGCAGAGACCTCAGGACAGGACATCTCGCCAGGGCTGAGCGGAAGCCCCTCTAGGTCACTGGGGCTGTACTTGCTTCCTGTGAAGGTCTCAAGCAAGAGCTCCCTCTGCCTACAGGTGGGGAAGGCTACCTCTGGATAGGAGGTGCAAGTAGGCACTGGAAAGCCACCCGAGGGGTGGCTCCAGGCCAGGAAGGCAGGTGATACTTGTCAGCATGGCCAATGGCCTCCTGCCAGCCCATACAGGTCCACCACTCCCTGCTGCCCCTGGGACAGCCAGGCCTCTCCAATCATGGCTGGCAACCAGCTGGCACTGGAGCCAGAGCGGGAGCCGGAACTGGGGTGGGGCAGCTCTGGGCGTGGGTATGAAAAACAGCTTTGCTGGGGGCTCCCCAGGAGGGCACCTATCCCAGCTTCAAGCACTATGGAAGCCCTGCTCCTTTCAGAGCCTCCAGGCTCCTGACCTTCCGGGACTCCCCGTTCCATGGGACAGGGATGCTGGCTCTTCCCTCCGAGGACACTGGGTCTGGGCTACAGTGCTGAGGCTGCACAGCGCTGACTGCCCGAGGTCCAGCCGCCCACCACCCGCAGGCCCAGCTCTGGCAGGGCCTCAGAGACAACCCAAGTCACAACCCAAAGGCAGCCAAAGGGCTGGGGCCTCTGGGTGCACCTGGGCCATCCCAGCCACCTTTTCTGCAGCTCAAGTGAAGCCAGCTGACTTCAGAAGTCTTGACATTCAAGCTGGCCTCAGGGAGGTCTGTCTCTGAGAAACATTGAGGAGACAGGCAGGGGCTCGTCAAGCGTCAGGGAGCAGAGAGGCCAGGTGTGGCACGTACTGCCAGAGAGGACAGGGCTAGAATCAGGCTGGCCAGGCTCCATGGAGGAGCTCCCTGGGTGAACCTGAGGAACTGGAGTGTGACATCCCCGCTAGTCCCACCCTCAGCCAGACCGAGGTCTCCTCTCAGGAGGAAGCTGGAGGGCTGCTAGCCTGGCACGGGGTCCTGGGTCGGGCAGCACTTGCTCTTCACTGAACAGTTCCTGTTGGTGCTCAGCATGGCTCCCAGCTGAAGTCGCCATCCTGAATGCTCCCCAAAGACCGTGTCACTGGTCCCTTCTCCTGTCAAGCCCAGCCCCCTTTCCCTGCTTGGCTGGTGGTCTGGGCCATCCTGCCAGATGGGAAGGGCTAACTACACCATGGGCCAGGAACCTGTGCTGACCTAGGCAGTGCATGCTGGAGGGGACAGAAACAGACTGACCCAGTGAGCTGGGCCCAAGACGCACGGGGGTGTGTACAGCTGCAGCATTCTCCTTCTTCTGAGCAACAGCAGCTTGCTGAGAGGTGTGGGGGAGGTGTCTGGTTGGACCAGCACCTGGGATAACCCATGAGTCCCTTGCCCATGGCCAGGAGACACACCAGCGAGGACACAGGATGGGAGTATATGTTACCAGCCCCTAGCTGCTCTGTCTGCCTTCAGGATCAGCTTGGGGAGACAGTATAAATTGGTGGCCAGAGAACCTCTGAGGTGGGAGGAGGCCAGGCTGTCAGGACAGTCTGTGCAAGCAGGCCAAGGCCGATGCCAGAGAGCAGTGCGGGGGCCTTAGTGCTGCTCAGGCCTCTCAGTCATTGGGAACCTCCAAGCGTGCTGCAAAGTTCTTTACTGCTGGCTCTGGAGGCAGAGGTGTGAGGCTACGATAGGCCAGGCCACAGCCTTGAGTGTGGCCCATGTGCACACCTGCGACACTTCCCCAGGCAAGCCAGAGCAATGCCTCCAATGCAAGCCCCTCCACAAGCCAGGGCCAGGTGTGCGGGTGTGAGCCTGCAGTGTGTGCACGGCAGTTTGGTTTATTGGTAGTGTTGTCTCAGCAGCGTGCCACATGGCCACCATCTGCGGGCTGCCTGCTGCCCTCCCAATTGTCCTTGGCCCTCTCCCTGCCCTGGGAGCCTGCAGGGCCCCTTGGTGCCAGGCTCAGCTGCTGAGCCAGCTCGGGTGTGAAGCCTGCGCTGGCAGCTGAGTGATGGAGAGAGGGTCAAGGTGAGAGACCCTCCGTGGACACCCAGCAGAGCCTTCTCAAGTGCCGACAAGCCAAACGTCACAAAGTGACAAGTCCAAGGAGGGAGACCAGGCCCCAGGTGGGTGCAGCGCACCCTGCTCTTCCAGAGATGCCACAAAGCCCCTTTGGGGAGAGAGGTGCCCAGGTGGGCAGAATGCCTGAGAAGGTTGCTGAGCCAGGCAGAGGTGAGCACAGGGCAGGGCCAGGCCTGCTCCTTCTCCGTGGGTGGGTGGAGGAAAGACAGTCCGGGTGGTCTGCTCAGGAAGCACTGCCTGGGGC
The DNA here is from genome assembly GCF_002776525.5 of Piliocolobus tephrosceles. Classification (NCBI taxonomy): domain Eukaryota; kingdom Metazoa; phylum Chordata; class Mammalia; order Primates; family Cercopithecidae; genus Piliocolobus; species Piliocolobus tephrosceles. Next base: position 17,719,793 of record NC_045449.1, read on the forward strand.
TGGGCCACTCTGCCCACTCTTCCTTAGAGGAAACATGGGCAGAGGGGCCCGTAGTGGGAGGGAAAGGAGTCTCTGGCTGCAGCTGTCCCACCACTCAGAGAAAAGAAGGTGGCTAAAGCTGGTCCTGACTAGTGGGAAGCCCGGGAGCAGACACGGTGGCATTTCCATGGAGACACAGGTGTGCAGGCCGTGTGGAGCTGGGGATGCAGGAGTGGCCAGTGCCTGGTGTCCATGGGGTGCGAGTGGGGACCCGCCATCTGGGGAGGCAAACCACAAAGCCGCTCACAGGGCGAAGAGGGCATCCTCTGACCGCTCTGGCTTCTTCCGGCCAGAAGGGTTTGAGGCTGGGGCAGGAGCCTCCATGGGGGGCGAGGGGAGGTCAGGAACCATTTCAGCAGCTTTGGCTCTTTCTTCAAGGAATTTATCAAACTCTGCAATACAAACCAAGGCAAGGGTCAGGGTTGGTGAGAGCCGGCCACCAGAGGAAGCGCACCCTTCCACTCCTCAGCCTGTTTCCTCCTCTAGGGCAGGCATGAAGCCCACCTAGGAGGGGAGGGCTTTGTAAGCTGCAGTGTTGGGGGAGGGTCCCGGGTGTGCCCAGCCCTCCGGCCCGGTAGGGAAAGGCTCTGGAAAAAGCCCAGAGCGCTCACCCAACCACTGACCATTTTCCAAATCAGCACTGGGTTTTGTCCATTTTCCAGTTTGTCCATTTTGTCCAGTTTGTCCATTTCCAGTTTTGTCCATTTTCCAGATCAGCACTGGGGGTGGGGCAGGGTAAGCTGGAGGGGCCGGCTCCTGATTAACCAGGCAGGAACCATCACACCTACCCTCCCCTGCCCACCAATGGGGGAGACTGACGAGATGCTGAGGAAGGCAGTGGCGGGGGGAGGGCCCCATTTATATGGGCATCCAGAGCTCGGGAGCAGGGTCCTCTAAAGTTTTCCTCCCTGCACAGCGGTCTGGTCACAGGGTCTGGCAGACTTGGGAGGGGCGACAGGAGCATGGAGAGGCAGGTGGAGCGGGGCAAGATGAGCTCGGGGAGGCAGGATGTGAAGGACAGAGGATGTGGGGGGTAGCCACGTGGGAGAACGAAGACCTCGGAGAGGCTCCTCTCTTCTGGCTCAGTGGCCCAAGGGTCCTGATGCGCACCCCCACAAACTGCGCGTGCCTGAGCTGGGCTGAGCACCTGTGGGTCGGGACCAGGTGGCAATCTGCACCTGCTATTCACCAGCTCTGCAACTTTGTGGAAGTCACATGTTCTTTCCGACCTCTGTTTCCCAATAAGCAAGATAAATCACGCTTCCTAAATCAGCATAAGACCTGGGTGGGACCAAGCCAGCTGTGAAGTCCACAGCTCAGGGCCTGGCACCAGTAGGTGCTCTGGCAGCGGGGGCTCCAAGGTGATGGGGGCTGGCTCCTGTGCAGCCTGGGCAGGGGCAACAAAAGGGGGCTGTAAGGCCATTGGCCAGGCCATACCTTCACTTGTGACACCCTCCTCCAGGTCATCGCCCTTCTGTGGGAGGAGCAGAGAGAATGAAATTAGGGCAGTGGTCCAAGCACTGCCCGCCCAGCCACCTCTGTCTGCCCATGGCCACCCTAGGGCAGCACTACCCAGGGCAGCCCAAACAAAACTTCCTAATTTCTCCTGTTTCCAGATTTCTGTAATAGTAAAATACTGTTCTTCCTATTGAAGAAAGAGAAGCCTTGTTTCAAAAAACAAAAGCAAAAAAATTCAAATATGTTTTAGGTTTTGATCCTCCAGAAGGGCTGGAGAGAAAACTCCAAAAATGGTGCAGGCTGGTTCTCCAGCCTGGGCTGAGGAGGGCAGGACCCTACCTTCAGCACTCTTGAGGCTCTAGGGAGAGGCACAGAGCAGTAGCCACAGGGGTGTAGCCTGAGCTACAGAGCAGTAGCCTGAGCACACCCTGAGCACACACAGGGTCACGTGTGCCCAACACAACACCCACTCGCTGCCAGCCACAGGGTTTCTGGGAAGAGGCTGTTCACACCAATAGCTGGAAACCGCACGAGGCCTGGATGGCTCAGGGCCACAAAGCCCACAGCACAGGGCCTGTCACTCAGTAGGTACTTTGGCAGTGGAGGCTGTGCCTCCAGAAGCCATGTCCTGCCGCCTCCTGGGAGCTGCACCAGCCTCCTCCTGTGGCCCAGATTATATCACCTGCTGCTGGCTCCTGAAGGAGCCATGGAAGTTCTGTGCACTCAAAAATTAAAGTGCATCAGATTTGATTTTGTTTGGAGAACACAGTAGTGTCTTGAGTTCACGGGGTTCCCTGGGGACTGGGGAAGAGCAGCATGTGCAGGGCCTCATTGGGAAGGGGCAGGATGGGGAAGTGACAAAGCCCTGGGCTGGGCTAGGAGACCCGGGTTCCTTCCTGGCTCTACCACTGACCTGCTATGTAGCCTTACTGGACACATCCCTTCCCTGTCTGGACCCTGGGGTCCCCCTTAGAAATTAAGGACCTTGGTCCTTCCTGCCTTGCTTCTGCGAGAGAAGCAATTTCTTTCCGAGGCATCCCCTTGGGAAGATGTCCTGGGGTGTGTTCTTCTTCCCTGACACCCAGGCAGCTGCCTTCTTTGGCAAGGCATGTGTTTGGAAAGCCTGACCTTCTGGGGAGGAGGCCCAGAGCAGCCAGAGGCCCCAACCTGAGGCCTGCTGTCCTAGTGTGGGAGGTGGCCAGGTCACCAGCCCAAAGACAGCCAGGCTGACCCTGTGGTTAAAGAACTCAACAGGCTCTTCTGCCTGGGGACAAGGCCCCCTGCAGAGGAGGCAGCTAGGAGGGAGATGAGGTATCTCCAGCTCTGGGGGAGAATCCAACTACCCCATGACTCTGGGCAAGCCATTTCCCAGAGTGCACTTCTTCACCTGCCACCCTGACCCCCTGCTGGGCTGCTGAGAGTGAAAGTGCTTTGTGAAGAACAGAGGGAGGGCCAGCAGTTATCACGGGCAGCCACTGCAGCTCTCCTTTCTTGGGACCTGTTGCCATTTTCAGATGCATAGTATCCTCATCTTCTAGCCCTATCTCTAGGATGGAGACAATGGGTCTTTGGGGCAGGGGCTCTTTTAAATCAAAAATCAGGAAGAGAGGAGGGGGATGACAGCGAATTAAAAACAAAAGCACTGTGTGTATACTTCACAATTAAAAAAAAAAGAAATGAAAACAAAAAACAAAACAAAACATGCTCCCCCCACACTCCCTCCCCCCAAAAACCAAAGCACGCACACACATCTTAAATGGAAAAGAAACTGGGGGGAAGGCAAGTGTATGTTTTGGAGCCGGCTAAGGCTAGGACTGTGTGGGTAAAGGAGTTGGTGCCCAGGGCCTTGCCCCAGCACAGCTGGCCTCCGCAGGCCTGGAGGCCACCGCAGCATCCACAGCTATGGGCTGATGTCGGGGAGGAGGAGCAGCTATGGAGCGTGCCCAGACCTCCCTTCTCCACTGACCCAGACAGAGGTGGAGCCCCTGCTGGTGCTCCCCCAAGGCCTGTCCTCAGAAGAGCCTCTGCCGCTCCACACCCCACACATGAAGTAGAAAAGTCGAGTCTCACCAGGTCGGTCCTGAGCCACACCTCAATGTCGTCCATGACAGAGGGCTGCGCAACGGGGATCTATGGAGGCGACAAGCAGCGGGCCAGGCAGCCCCCACACAGCCAGCGAGGGGAGACAGAACACCGGAACAAAGAAAATCATCAACAGCAACCCCAAATAAAACCAAAATGTACACAGAGCAAAAAAACACAATTGGCACGGCACACAGGGGCAACACAGGGCAGCCACGTGTGAGATGGCAGGTGAGGAAAGCAATGAGGTGCAAACGATAAGCAGCAGGCTGCCCAGCAGGGGCCGGCGGTAAGGAAGGTGGCTGTACGCGTTCTTGAAATGGAGAACTTTTTGACTATGGGTGTCCACTCTCACGTTGCGGGGCCTCTCAGCCAGGGGCTGCAAAACACCTTCTAACCTCAGGAAGGCGCTGCCATGCAGGCTGATTTTGAACTCAGCCACTATGACAGTCCGCTGTCGAGCCCAACCCAGGGGAGGCCAAGTGACGGCCTGCCCAGAGCAGGGTACAGGTGCTCAGAGGGCAGGGCAGCACCAGCCCTGGGGGATGCAGGCGGGGGTCTGTTTGCTCAGCTGAAGAGATTTTGAAATGCATCCTGGTGCATTTCTGAGTGGAGAGAGAGGAGGTACATGTTCCGTCGGGCTGGGTGTGGCCTGGTAGACAGAGACAGGAACATCTTACCATCAACAGAAACACAGCAAAAATGAGGGCTCTGATGACAAAGGGGACTATGGGGCTCTAGTCTTCTTTGTGTCTCTTTAGGGGAAATTCATGAAGCAGTCCTGAAAGCAACAGCTCCCTTTAGTCTCGTCCTTTCTTCCCTGTGTTCAATGGCTGGCTGTGCTTCAGGAGTCAAAGAAACAAAGTTCAGCTGAGCACTGGGACACTGCGGCCAGAGCCAGGGAGGTGGCGGCTTCCAGGCAAACTCAGGTGTACCACGGGGGCGCCTGAACAGTCACCTTGTTTGGGCCCCTGTGCCAAGCACCTCAGGCACAGAGACTCTGAAAAATCCATGTGGCTAAGAAGGTTTAACTTGCTGTCAAATATGACCTGATAAGAAGTAAAGGTAAACTTTAACTCCCCAGAAGCCATGTTAATGGAATGTTGGCTCCAGCCTAGAGAAATGAGGTGATGGCCCTTCATCACCTCCTCGCCTACCCTGGCTCTGGGAGGTTCCCTTTCAGGGCTCACTTGCAAGACCCCTGTTTCCATAAAATAATGCCATCACTGTGTCTAGAGCTGGCTTCACCCAATGCCATGATCTAGGGTAAGACTAAAGTAAAAATAAGCAGTAAAAGGAATACCCCAGTGTCTATCAAATGTAAAAACTAACACGACCTTCACAAAGAAAAAGAACAAAGAACATACATCACCAGCAGTGATGTGACAGCTCCAGTCCTGGAGGTTGACACCGGCTGCTGATGATGGGGGAGGGTGGTCTGGGGCCCCAGGTGGAGTCCAGCACTAAGCAGGCGTCTGCGATGCCACCAGAGCTCTTCACTCCCTCAGTGAGCTTGGCTGGCCCCTTGCTCTGAGGAATGTGCTCTGCGTCCTACCTTCGGACCCAGTGTGGGAAGCCCACAAGAGCACTTTCAGAAAGGCCCAAGCCAGTCACTGATCAGATTAGGAAATGTCTGTGTTGCCCATTATTTCTTTGACTTACTGGGGACTTAAGAATGTTGAATTGAGCAGGGCATGATGGCTCACTCCTATGATCCCAGCACTTTGGGAGGCTGAGGAGGGTGGATCACCTGAGGTCAGGAGTTCAAGACCAGCCTGAGCAACATGGAGAAACCCCATCTCTACTAAAAATACAAAATTAGCTGGGTGTGGTGGTGTGCGCCTGTAATCCCAGCTACTAAGGAGGCTGAGGTAGGAGAATCACTTGAACCCGGGAGGCAGAGGTTACAGTGAGCTGAGATCATGCCATTGTACTCCAGCCTGGGCGACAAGAGTGAAACTCCGTCTAAAAAAAAAAAAAGAAGAATGTTTAATTGAAAAGGTATCAGGGAGTCTTATCACCCAGAACTGAAGCTCAGAAAGTCAGAGGCATCTCCAGAGAGAAAACACCCCCACACTAGTGGTCAGAGTGCACATCAGCCCTGTTTTACACCTGACCAGCTTTCGTCCACTTAGCAGAAACTGAGATTAGATGTCCTGAGCTTTCCAATGTGTTGCAAAAGCTAGAAAAAGACATTAAGGGGTCAGGGGCCTTAAACCTTCAGATTTTTCTTGTTAATTGTTTTGTTGATGTTAAAGAACAAATCCCTTGAGGCTTTGGGTCATACTTTAATTTTCTTCTTTGGGGATTAATCTTGAGAGCCAACATGCTCAGAAAATAAACAATGACACTTAAGAAATTCCTCACCCCCTCATAAATAATTTCCCAAAAGCTGGATCATGGGAACCCTTTTCTTCTCTGTCCTAGATTTTTCCACGTAATTGGTATGTTTATGGAATGGCATCCTCCAGCCCAAGCCCTAGAGGGCAGACTGAGGAGGAGAGGGCACTGGGTAGGGTCCATTTGGGCCCTCGCACTCACTGGTGGCAGGACCTGGGGTGAGTCACTCCTCTCTGGACCCCACTTTCTTCACCAGAGAGCTCCCGAGTTTCTTCTATCCTAAGAAGCCTCAGAGATTTGGGTGGAGAGGCAGGAGGCATCTGTGAAATAAGGCGATTGCTAGGTTGTATTTGGCTTTCAATTCTTATGACTCAGAAGAAGAAAGTTATGACTTCACTTTCAGGTTGGTGCTTCTGTTTTCTAATTCAGAAACCCAGGGATGTCAGAAATTATTGGAATTGACTCATTACAATATGAAAGCCACTTGGCCTCAGGGCGTGAACCATGGTGAAGCAGGGTGATGGTTAACAGTTAAGCTTACATAATGTAAGCTTAAATTGACTTTCTTGTGGCTGGACACAAAACCTTGGCTATCTAAACCTGTTGTCCTGGTAAATAAATGCCTTGAGTATTATAACAGGGCAAAGTTCCTTCCAATAATGTAGGTGATATCAGACTCAGACTAAACATGTACACTGCTTAGAAAATATGAACTAAAGAAACTGTAGGCGGCTGAGGATGCGCGCCTTGTCAGGCTAATGGGAGGGAAGTAGGGCCCTGGCTGGAGGAGGGGGCACTGCACTGAGTCTTAGGGGACTCTGTTTCTTCGCTGCAGCTTTGGGCGAGTCACCAGGTCCCTAGGAGGCCTCAGTGTCCTCATCTGTCAGACTAGGAGCAGGCCCAGCAGATTCCTAAGAAGGCTGTTGGCTCTGATATGTCATAGTTTTATTTTTATTTATTTATTTATTTATTTATTTATTTATTTATTTATTTATTTATTTATTTATTTATTTTGAGACAGAGTCTTGCTCTATTGCCCAGGCTGGAGTGCAGTGGTGTGATCTCAGCTCACTGCAACTTCTGCTTCCCAGGTTCAAATAATCCTTGTGCCTCAGCCTACTGAGTAGCTGGGATTACAGGCGTGAGCCATCACACCTGGTTAATTTTTTTTTTTTTTTTTGTATTTTTAGTAGAGACAGGGTTTTGCCACGTTGGCCAGGCTGATCTCAAACTCCTGGCCTCAAGTGATCCACCCAGCTCGGCCTCCCAAAGTGCTGGGATTACAGGTGTGAGCCACTGCACCCAGACTGACGTGCCATAGTTTCAGCATTTTACTGGGCAATGATCCAAGCTGAAGGCTGGTCTGAGGGATCTGAAGAAGAGTATGAGTTGGAAGAGAGGGACAGAAAGGAAGAAGACATGTGAAGAGAGAAAAGGAAGGAAGCTAGCACAGGAATGCCCTCATTGGAGGCATTCAGACTACTGCCTGAAGCTCAGCCCCTCTGAAGATAGGTAGGCCAGGCTGGCTTGGCTGAGGCAGTGGTTAGACCAGCCCTTCCCATTTTCAAAGTCCATAGACAAGCATCTTGGATGTCAGAAGTCACAGGTTTTGATCTGAGTGGCAGGTGAGCCATCCTGCTGTCAGCCGATTCTCACTTGGAACTGCAGGCAGGGGCAGCTCTGCCTCAGGGATCAGGAGGGAGGGTTGCCAGCCCAAGGGGGAGAGGTGTGTCTGTCTGGTACTCCAGGGGTTAGGATTATCCTTCCAGAGTAAGAGGAGCCTTGGGGGCCTCCAGGCCTGAGGAGGGAGTCCTGCCCTCCAAACCCAAGCCTGGGTTTTGGCAGCAGCACTCTTTACTAACCTACCTCTGCTCTTGTTTTGACTTAGATTTTCTCACATGAAGATATCTTCCTGGCTGCACCCTGCATAAGGGAGACAACTCTAGCTGATCACCAGCCAGGAGAGGCAAAAAGACCTTACACTAGAGAGGCCAGGGAAGGAGAGCACAAGCCTAGCAGTCTCCCTGAGAGTCGCCCGGCCCTAGCCCATTGACAGATCTCATCTCTCTTCAACCAGTAATGAGCCTGGTGGTGTCAGTTAACTTCTGTGTTGGCTATCCAAACACCTGAGTCCCAGGAGCATAAGGGTTCCACCCGATGCTCCTCTGCAGGTTCCCACAGCCCCATGCCCACAAGGAAGCCCACCTGTCCAGTTTTCAATGCAACAAGAACAATTTCTGCAGCTCAGGTGTGCTATTTCCAGAGAAGCTGTGAATCCCTTCCTATGACACTTCAAGCACCATCCCACTGGGACGACGTCTAAAAGCCCTTAATCTCACTCAACAGTACAAAAAGTTTCCAAGTAAAGAATTTGTACTCGGGAGGTTTGAAAAGACTCAAGGTTTCTACACTATGGGAAATAAGGCAAAGCAATTAATATTTGTTGTAAAGAAAAAAAAAAAAAAACTGCAGTCAGTCAGGCAAGACACCAGGTTAGCTGTTAGTTAGGTTTGTTTCTGGGAAGTTAGAGACTGGAGCTCTATGTGGGGACCCGGCAGTGGCGAGGCAGTCTGTGTGGCCAGAGGCAGGCACCACTGCCAGCTGCCAAGGCCACCCTCATGGGAGTTTGTGTGGGCAGTATCCTTTTTTGCAGGATTAACAGGCACAAGGGCACACGGGCTGGATCTTCCCAATGAATAGACATGGTCTCTAGAAGCCCAGCTGCAAGGGCCCCCAACATGTGGGCCAGAGCCCAGTCTGTCCCTGAAGAAGCAAATGAGAGGCCTGGGCCAGTGCATCTCTCTAAGAATGGGCTTGGGGTCTAGTGGAGGAACTGCCTTCTCACCCAGAGCAGGAGTGTGCTGCTGCTATGACAGGTGGCGGAAGACCTGCCCAGGCTGACAGCAGAGCTGTGCAGAGGGCACCAGCTCAGGCTGGGTGGCAGGCAGATGCTCCTTGCTCCCACGGCTCTGGGTGGTCCTGCATGGCCCAAGTTCCTGCTCACTGGTCACACTTTGCTCAAGCAGGTGGCCCCTGTGCTGCTTGCAGTCTAGGACTTGCTGGCCTTTCCTCTGGCCACAGCCTAGCATAGCACACCAGGGGCAGTTATATATTCCTCTCACCCCACCCCACCTGGAGGGAGAGGCCCATGTTTGCACTGCTTTCATCATCTTTCCTTCTCTGCATTCTCTCCAGCTCAGCTTCCACCACATGTACCCAGAGCTCTGGGCTCCGCCAGAGGTGAAATGGTCATCCCGAGGCATACAGCCTGAGATGAGCTGACCCTCTCTCCATGCACCAGGCTCAGGCCACCTGAAAAGACAAGGCAGGAGAGACCCTTGCAGGTCTGTGGGCCAGGAAAGCTCTGCTACATGAGGACTAACTGTTTACAACATTGAACACTCCTGGGCTTTGTCTTCTTTTTATGCTGTTTCTACTGTGTTGTTTTTTGTTTTGTTTTGTTTTTGAGATGGAGTCTCACTCTGTCACCAGGCTGGAGTGCAGTGGTGCAATCTCAGCTCACTGCAACCTTCGCCTCCCAGGTTCAAGCAATTCTCCTGCCTCAGCCTCCCGAATAGCTGGGATTACAGGCGCACACCACCACACCCAGCTAATTTTTGTATTTTTAGTAGAGACAGGGTTTCACCATGGTGGCCAGAATGGTCTTGATCTCCTGACCTCATGATCTGCCTGCCTCGGCCTCCCAAAGTGCTAGGATTACAGGTGTGAGCCACTGTGCCCGGCCTGTGTATTCTTTAAGAGGTTTCAAATCATTTTGAGGGACTTAGTGGACACAAGTAAGTATATTATAAAAATCTGTCAAGTCTAGGACTGCCAAATTCACAGGCCCTGGGCTAGAGGGGGCTTCCCTGACTGGTCAGATGCTTTGAGTCTGTTCCCTTAGAATTGTTCCCTCCCAAGCAAAAGCCACAGTGACTTGTGCTCATCCTGGAAAAGTGAATACTGCCCGGAGCTCCGGAGACAGTAAAAGGAAGGAAAGGACCCTCTCCTCATCCCTGCTAATGTCCCAGACTCTTAAGGCCCGGGGGCAGGGAGGCATTTTTGGGACTGGGAATCTGTGGCTTACAGAGATTATGCAAAAATAGGAGGGGAAATTTGGCACCCCTATCAGAAAGAGAGAGTGTGGCCTTGTACTGTCTGATTCACAAAGGCTTGGCAGGTCACAAGAGGAAGACATGAGCTGTTACACAGGTAGGGGCTGGGGTGGACAGCAGGCTTGGCTCGGCTGGTGACTCCTCACCATTCCTTGGGTTATGAGCCAGCTGTCTATGGGCTCCAGGTCATACTCCCCACCTCTACCTTTCTTCTGGGCCGAGGACAGAAAAGTCTCAGAAAGAAAAGTCACAGCAAGACCCATGAGAAAGAAGTCAATAGCACATATTGTGGAAACAGAAAAGTCACTCTTCAGATGTGACCCTTTGCCACGTAAGGAAATCTGATGCCCTGCTCCCAACCTCCACCCCTGGCATGTCCCCCTTACCTGCCCGGAAAAAAGAAGAAAAGTTTAGTAACCAAGAATCCCAACAGGATAACATACACTCATGCCAACTACCCCCGTGCCCTTGGAAAATCTCCCGGAGATCACAGAAGGTTGACCAGAGCTGCTTCTCTCGATTACGGCTATCAGGGTTGGCAGGCGGTCAACTTTTCAAAGAACCAGGTTTTACAAAAGCATTTCTACTTTTTTCTTTTTCCTGCATTTTTTCTTTTATTTTTTTCTCTTTTCTAGTGGCTTGTGTATTCTTTTTCTAAACTCTTGAATTCTAAATTTAGATGTATTCTTCATTGCCTTTTAAAATATTTATTTATTTGAGGTGAGGTCTCACTATGTTGCCTAGACAGGGTCTCAAAAACTCCTGGGTGCAAACAAAGCAATCCTTCTGCCTCAGCCTCCTGAGTAGCTGGGATGACTTTTTCTTTTCTTTTGTTTTTTTTTTTCGAGATGGAGTCTCGTTCTGTCGCCCAGCCTGGAGTGCAGTGGTGCGATCTCAGCTCACTGCAACTTCTGCCTCCTGGATTCAAGCAATTCTCTGCCTCAGCCTCCCAAGTGGCTGGGATTACAGGTGCCCGCCACCACACCTGGCTAATTTTTTTTTTTTTTTTTTTGAGACAGAGTCTAGCTCTGACGCCAGGCTGGAGCGCAGTGGCACAATCTCGGCTCACTGCAACCTCTGCCTCCCGGGTTCAAGAGATTCTCCTGCCTCAGTCTCCCAAGTAGCTGGGATTACAGGCACATGCTGCCATGCCCAGCTAATTTTTGTATTTTTAGTAGAGACGGGGTTTCACCATGTTGGCCAGGATGGTCTTGATCTCCTGACCTTGTGATCCACCCACCTCAGCCTCTCAAAGTGCTGAGATTACAGGCATGAGCCACTGCGCCCGGCCCTGATTTTTGTATTTTTATTAGAGACAGGGTTTCACCATCTTGGCCAGGCTGGTCTTGAACTCCCACCTCAGCCTCACAAAGTGCTGGGATTACAGGTGTGAGCCACTGCACCCACCCCTGGGATGACCTTTTCTTGACTGATTTGGTTGGATTTGATTTGTGGAGGTGTGGCTACGTAAGTTCATTTCATTTATTTCATTTCATTTCATTTCATCACTTCATTTCATCCATTTCATTTCATTTCATCATTTCATTTCATCATTTCATCATTTCATTTCATCATTTCATTTCATTTCCTCATTTCATTTCATTTTATCATTTCATTTCCATTTCATTTCATTTTATCATTTCATTTCCATTTCATTTCATCATTTCATTTCATCATTTCATTTCATTTCATCATTTCATTTCATCATTTCATTTCAATTCATCATTTCATCATTTCACTTCATTTCATTTCATCATTTCACTTCATTTCATCATTTCATTTCATCATTTCATTTCATCATTTCATTTCAAATCATTTCATCATTTCATTTCATTTCATCATTTCATTTCATTTCATTTCATTTCATCATTTCATTTCATTTCATCATTTCATTTCATCATTTCATTTCATTTCATCATTTCATTTCATCATTTCACTTCGTTTCATCATTTCATTTCATTTCATCATTTCATTTCATTTCTTCATTTCATTTCATTTCATCATTTCATTTCATTTCATTTCATCATTTCATTTCAATTCCTCATTTCATCATTTCACTTCATTTCATTTCATCATTTCACTTCATTTCATTATTTCATTTCATTTCATTTCATCATTTCATTTCATCATTTCATTTCCATTTCATTTCATCATTTCATTTCATTTCAAATCATCATTTCATTTCATTTCATCATTTCATTTCATTCCATCATTTCATCATTTCATTTCATTTCATTTCATCATTTCATCATTTCATTTCATTTCATTTCATTTCATTTCATTTCATTTCATTTCAGAGACGGAGTTTCACTCTTCTTGCCCAGGCTGGAGTGCAATGGCGTGATCTCAGCTCACCACACCCTCTGCCTCCCGGGTTCAAGCGATTCTCCTGCCTCAGCCTCCTGAGTAGCTGGGATTACAGGCATGCGCCACCATGCCCAGCTAATTTTGTATTTTTAGTAGAGATGGGGTTTCTCCATGTTGGTCAGGCTGGTCTCGAACTCCCAACCTCAGGTGATCTGCCCGCCTCAGCCTCCCAAACTGCTGGGATTACAGGCGTGAGCCTCCGCACCCAGCCTTCCCCTTCTTTATTGTGTTCTTAAGTTCTCCCTTGGCCTCGTTTTCATTTCTAGGTCAGCATGGCTTGGGATGGGACAAGGTAACCTGAAATGCTGCATGTGGGCAAGAATATGTGTAGACACACACAGCCCACAGGCTCTGCTGCCCTGTATTGCTGAGGCTGTGGCCACGGCATCACCCCATTGAGCAGTAAACATGAAAAGCAATCTGATGGCTGGGTGCAGTGGCTCACACCTGTAATCCTAGCACTTTGGGAGACCAAGACAGGCGGAGTGCCTGAGGTCAGGAGTTCGAGACCAGCCCAGCCAACATAGTGAAACCCTGTCTCTACTAAACATAATTAGCTGGGTGTGGTGGTGGGCACCTGTAATACCAGCTACTCAGGAGGCTAAGGCAGGATAATAGCTTGAACCTGGAAGATGGAGGCTGCAGTGAGCCAAGATCATGTCACTGCACTCCAGCCTGGGCGATAGAGCGAGACTCCATCTCAAAAAAAAAAAAAAAAAAAAAAAGCAATCTGCCTACCACTGGGTGGAAAACCTGCTGGAGTCATCGGGACCTTTGAAAACAGGGAGCTAGTCCAAGCCACATACACAAAGGGCGAAGGGCAGGAAGTCACTCACATCTCCTGGGCTCAGACCCAGGCCTGGGCACTGATAATGGCAGGGGTGCAGCAGGACACGCCCTGGCATGGACAAGGCAGGCCCTGGAGCCAGAGTGAGGGACAAATGAGGTCAGCCTCGTAGGGACACAACAGGGCTGCTCCCAGTGCAAGCCAGGGTTGGCCAGCAGGAGGGGATGTCCTCACCAGGCAGTATCCTGGTAGGCCCCTAGCTGGGCTCTCTAATGCCCACCCTGGGGCAGGTGGGAGGACATTCTAAGTAATGGGAGAATCAGAGCCATGAGCACTGCATTTATTTTGGGTGTCCCAGTCTCAGGGGTTCAGGTGGCACTGCCCACTCCTGTGGAAAAGCAGGGCACTGAGGACCCAAGGCAGCCAGTTGACTCTTCTGCGCCCTCTGGTGACCAGTGCAGAGGGATGCATGCCCTCAGATCCACCAGGCAGAGGCCAGCATGGATGAGGGAGTCCCTTCCCCTAAGAAGGAGCATCCCCTGGAAACCAGCACTGCTGCCTGCCTGGGTCGACTGGACAAGGACTTTAGAAAGCTAAAAATTGGTACCCAGGAAGCAAACAGCCCTTTGCAAACCTTCCTGTCCAGTGGACAGATGATCACTGCCCTCTCTAGCCCAGCTGGGGGACCCAGACAGGACTTCCAGCTGTTGTTGGCAGCTATTCCAAGGGCCCTCCTCCTCCCTGCCCCTGCAAGCAGACATGCATCTATACACATTTCGTAGGCAAAAAGAAAAATATCATGAGAAGCATTAAGACACACATCCTTTCCCCTTTAGTAATCTGAAATTGTACAGAAAGCCTGGCTATGTTTTGGGGAGGGCTCAAACACATACCATTCCCTCCACTTCAGTGTGCTGCACCCCCTCACCACCACAGAACACCCTCCCAGCCACCACCCAACTACACCAGCTCTGTAAACAAACGCTGGCTCTCGAGTGCCTTCTAATGGGGTTGGTACTGCTCTGCTAGGCCAGCAGCAAATGGCCATCAGAGATGTGGCCCGGGTCAGCATTGTCCCTCCTGGTGCAGGCCATGGTTTTATCAGAGCACTGACCACCACCGTGGGACACTGTAACAGGTGACCATAGGAGACTTGTGCCTGGAGAACTTGGGGCCACTGTGGTAGGACGAGCAGCTGTTCTGGAGCTGGACACTCCTAGGATTCGAACCCTGGCTTGCTGTCTGCTCTCTGGGTGTCTCAGCCTGTCTCCCACCTCCCTGGGACTGTTTCCTCCTGGGTGAACTGGGAATTTCATGTGTGGCATCATCTCACGGGGTGAGGTGAAGACTCAACGAGGTATTACCTGGGTTCCACGGGTCTCTCCCCTGGGGTGTATCTGCCCCCTGTGCAAGCCAGTTTCTGCTGAATTACCCAGCCAGCTTTGCCAAACCACCTGGCTTTCCCTCCAGAAGACTCCAGGCAAAAAAACGGGGTTAAAGACCTACCCCTTCTGAGCTCTGTTTTCGACTGTCTAGGGCAGAAGCAAGTCCTCCGACAGCCTGAGGATCCTCATAGGTTACCCTGGAGATGAAGAAGCAGCACAAGCAGAGTTAATTTTCCTCCAGTGGTCATGGAGGGATGGGGTAGTGGCTTGTAATCACTTCTGTCCTATGGTCCTTCCTCAGATGTCCTTGGAAAAACATTTCCTGAGACCTTGACATTGAGCAGAGGCTAAGGGCTCATGTTGTCTGTCTCCCTGCAGTGGACACTAGGAGGCCTGGGTCCTAGCTCAGGCTGAGCCACTAATCTCTGTGATCTTAGATTTTGTGCATCTAAATATCCCTGTCTTGAGTAACAACACTGAGCATCTCTGAAGCTCAATGTCAGGGTGTCCAAAGTGCCCTAATACTCCTCAAAGGGGACATAAAGTAACATTAATTCTTATTTTAAAAGCAGCAGCCTCAGTGGCATTTGACAGGGAAGGTAGTCTCTGGGACCTGGGACTGTCATTGATTAGGGGAGGTCTTCCTCCACTCCCTGACTCCTTTAGCTACATCTGTTTTACAAGCAACTTTCGCTGGTGAAGGGTACATGGGACCTTGGGTTTCTGCTTACCCCGCTGAGTGCACCAAGATGCTGGGTCCCTGGGAAAGGTGGGAAAAAGTGTGTCTCACCCGCCTTTAGGCTGAACAGAAAGCTCAAAACATGTACAGCGCCTCCCTGAGATACAGGGGATTCTCTCTTTTGGAATCAACTCCCTGAATTCCAGATGGCTCATCCTAGCCAGAGCTGCTATCAGAGGAGCCTCTGCCCTGACCACTTATTTTAGTCAGGAAAATCTTGCTGTAAGGAATGGGTTCACCCTGCATGGCTGTACCCTCCTGCTTCCAAGCTTCTCCTGTGGATGAGGGGCCAGGCAGGGTGGTGTCTGCAGCAGCAGCAGCATAGGGAAGAAAGAGAAAAGCGGTCTTTTACAACTGACAGGAGAAATCATACTCCAATCAACCCCAAGGGCAGGAGAGTTTGTGTTTAGGAGGGGCAGTGGGCAGTTGGTGTTTATTCAGTATCTGCATCTAATGCCGAGTCCTTAGAGCCATGCTTTAAAGTTCCTGGCAGTCCTAGACATGGTAAATAAATGACTTTTTGTGCTGGCCCGTGACCAGGCATGGGTCAATCCCCCCAATAGCTTTAGAAAGCCACTAGAAGGGGCCCCACATACGTCTTGCGCTGCTCAGCCAAGGAGTTTCCTCTCGTCTGGGCAAACATGTCAAAGCTGTCACGGGGATTACATTGCTGGAGTGAACTGAGGGTGCCACTGACGCTCTCTGTCCCCAAGTCTGTGGCAACAAAACAAATGGGTGGCAGATGAGAACAAAATGTAGATTGTAGATCTGATGAAGGGCCCGCGAGCTAGGACGCCAGCCAGGCAGGTTTAGGGTTCATGGGGAGGGTAGGGAGGGACTTTTCCTTGGTACTTTACCCCGTGCACCACATGCCGGAGGAGCCAGGGTGGGCCAGATGGGGGACGGAACACCCACTGCCCCCCCAAACTGCTCAAGGAGGCGAAAGGGTCATAACAAAAGGGAGACTGCTGGGGTGACAAGGCAGGGACTGGCGCCAGTGCACCTGCAGATTTTCCATAATGCCCTTCTTGTTTGGGCTCCTCATTAACTCAATCACAATGTCCAAGGACCTGGGACATCTATTTATTCAGCAAATATTTCTTAGGCACCCACCATGTTCAGAGCTAGATCTTGAGTAGACCAAATTGAATCTGATATGGTCCTCAGCTTCAAGAAGTTCAGAGTGGGTGAGAGATAAGCCACAGCAGTGCTTGGCTTGAGACATCAGGAAAGACTCAAAACCAACACAAGAGGGGGTCTGTAAGGATAAGGGGGAGGATGCTATGGGGAGAACGGGAAAGGCAGACACAAAGGCACAGGGTTTGGAGGCCAGGTTGTGTGAAGTGAACAGTGCTCGCAGGAAGAGATTTGTGGAGGAAGTGGCTGGTAATACCTCAAATGCCAGGTAAAGGAGTGGGTGGGAAGACACTAGACTTTTTTTTTTTTTTTTTAAAGAGACAGAGTCTTACTCTCTTGGCATGGTCATGGTTCACTGTAGCCTTGACCTCCCAGGCTCCAGTGATCCTCCCACCTTGGCCTCCCAAGTAGCTAGGACTAGAGGCATGTGCCACTGTGCCCAGCTGTTTTAAAATTATTTTGTAGAGACAAGGTCTCCTTATGTTTCCCAGGCTGGTCTCAAACACCTGGTCTCAAGTGATCTTCCCACCTCGGCCTCCCAAAGTGATGGGATTGCAAGTGTGAGCCACCACCCTTGGCAGACACTACACAATTTTTTTTTTTTTTTTTTTTTGAGACAGGGTTTCACTCTGGATGCCCAGGCTGGAGTGCAGTGGCACGATCTCAGCTCACTGCAGCCTCGATCTCCTGGGCTCAGGAGATTCTCCCACTGCAGCCTCCTGAGTACCTGGGACTACAGGTGTGTGCCACCACTCCCAGATAATTTTTTGTATTTTTAGTAGAGATGAGGTTTTGCTATGTTGCCCAGGCTGGTCTTGAACTCCTGGACTCAAGCAATCTGCCTGCCTTGGCTACCCAGAGTGCTGGGATTATACGCATGAGCCACTATGCCTGGCCTACTAGATCTTTTTTAAGAAGAGAGGTAGCAGAATCCAATTTGAGTTTTTTTTTTTTTTTTTTTTTTTTGAGATGGCATCTTGCTCTGTTGCCCAAGCTGGAGTGAAGTGGCACGATCTCTGCTCACTGCAATTTTTAGTAGAGATGGGGTTTTGCCATACTGGCTAGGCTGGTCTCGAACTCCTGACTTCAGGTGATCCACCCGCCTTGGCCTCCCAAAGTGCTGGGATTACAGGCATGACAATTCAAATTTTAAGTATTAAATCTGGTCGTCATGTATGCTGGACTGACTGAAGGCAGAGACATCTGTTCCGATACAGAAAGAGTGGCTACAAATATATGAAATATTGAGAAGCTAGAATTACAGCAACGGATAGCCACTAGAAGTTTAACTCAAGTCAAATGAAAGGAAGGTAGACAGAGAAATATTTTTTAAAAAGGAAGCAAAAAAGCAAGACAGAGGGAAGAATTTTGAGGGTCGTGCTTATTCTTTCAATGTTATAATTTCATTTGTTATAAATTGGTATCATTCAGTATAACCAATGTGCTAGAGTCATATACACACTTTGAATGTACAAACTAAATGAACTGTGGAAAGTAGAAAGTGGTGAGTTTCTTTTAAGTTCCAGACAATGGACTGCTTTAGGCTGATGGTACAGTTCAAGGAGAGCAAATATTTCAGTGCTGCTACCTCCTGTGTCCAAGTCCTCTGTACATATCGACAATTAATCTCAGACTTTTCTAAGCCCTGATGTGGCTTCAGCATCCTCCTCAAACCTGTGTTCCAAGAAGCCAGTGAGCTGAAACCTATCTGCCCTCCTTGACCTAGTTAATACTGATTGTTTTTTGTTTTGTTTTGTTTTGTTTTTGAGATGGAGTCGTCCCCCAGGCTGGAGTACAATGGCACGATCTCAGCTCACTGCAACCTCTGCCTCCCAGGTTCAAGCAATTCTCCTGCCTCAGCCTCCCGAGTAGCTGGGACTATAGGTACCCGCCACCAAGTCTGGCTAATTTTTTTGTATTTTCAGTAGAGACAGGGTTTCACCATTTTGGCCAAGCTGGTCTGGAACTCCTGGCCTCAAGTGACCCACCAACCTCAGCCTCCCAAAATACTGGGATTATAAGCCTGGCCTTGACCTAGTTAATACTGAAAAGGAAATTACTTCAATCATAGAGAATGTTCCATATAAAACATGGCAGGTGACCTTTCTTTTCTTTTCTTTTTTTTTTTTTTTTTTGAGACAGTGTCTTGCTCTGTCGCCCAGGCTGGAGTACAATGACGCGATCTCAGTTCACTGCAACCTCCACCTCCCAGGCTCAAGCAATTCTCCTGCCTCAGCCTTCCAAGTAGTTGGGATTGCAGGCACTCACCATGCCCAGCTAATTTTTGTATTTTTACTAGAGACTGGTTTCGCCATGTTGGTCAGGCTGGTCTCAAACTCCTGACCTCAGGTGATCCACCCACCTCAGCCTCCCATAGTGCTGGGATTACAGGTATGAGCCACCACACCCAGTCGTGACCTTTCTTTAATTCCTTGGAATTTCCCCCATCCCCGCTTTCCAACATAGATTTTAAACTTCAAATTTAGGGGGAAAAAAGGTATGAATTTAAGGTAAGGTGGCTCAGCTGGCTAGGACTCAGGAATACACTTTCACATGTATTTCCCAAAAGACTCTCTTTGGGTCTTCCAAGAAAGAAAGAGAGGTGGCCTGCAAGGGAGGCCAGTGGTAGGAAGCAGGTAGGCCCTTTTGTCCCTATGAGACACTCACCCAAGCCTGCAAGCTGGGAGGAGAGGGAAGATGGGGGCGCTGTGTTCCCCACCATCGGGCTCACCACGGCTGGAGACCCTGGCCCCAGGTCTATTAAGTTGTCTTCAGTCACTTCATTCAGTACCTGTCAGAATGTGAGATAGGCCATGAGCCCCAGGACCCTGGAGTCAGGCTCTGAGGTAGAAGCTAGCAAGGCAACTGTGCAGGGTTCTGAGAAGAAAAGCATCAGCACTGCTCTAGTACAGAAGCAAGGTCACTTTCTCCATCTGCCTTCCGGGTCCATGGTGGCCCTTGATGTCAGTGAGCCCTGCCCACTGCCTCCTCCCCCTCCCCAGTAGAAGGGGGGGGGTTGCTGAGTCAACAGTGACTGTCCTGGGAGCTACAGACTTAGGGCTTCCTTGTCACCCTCCCATCAGGGGTGCCTGCTAGCTCTGCCCTAGTATCCCATCAACCAAAGCTTGCTCTTCAATTTCCCAAATATTTCAACCCCAGTTAGAAAAACTGGAGGTCTCTCCAGCCTCCAAAACGTGGAGGGGTAGGTCTGGCCTCAGGAGATGAGAGGATTCTGAAGGAATACTTACCCCATTACTGGCATTTTGAACCGATCGGCCAGACCTGTATCGTTCGAACCTAACGGGGGGAAGGGAAAGCAGAAGTAAGGAGAGAGGATGCCTGTGATATGGCCCTGTGGGGTGCTACTAGTCCTATGAAGGACCCCTGGGACCAAGACCAGCCAGTCCCAGTTGGGGGCTAGGGAGTGAAACCATATATCAACTCTGCCACGGCTTCCTCTGTGTGCGTGGCTCCCACTGAGAGGATCAGCCTCTCACCCAGCACCCTGAATGGGCATCAGAAAGGGGTGGTGGCTGGCCCATCATGGAGGTCATTGTGAGTGTCCCTAGCCTCTCCTCACACACCTGGGCCCAGAGAGCTCCTCTTGTCCCTAGAGGGAGGGTGGCTTAACCACCTTACCTTAGAGCTCTCCAATGTTTACAACGCCAGGCAGTAGCTGCAGACTCCCTACTTCATAGGGCTGTGTTGAGAAGCGCCCAGCTAGTGTTCCTAACATGCTCCCAACTCAATCTCTGGGGAAAGGGGGTGGGGCACGCATAGGGTGGGCACCAGTAGGAGGAAGGTAGATGCATGGCCCTGACTACCGCCTGGGGAAATGCTCGCCAGAAGCTGCTACAGAGATGCCTGGGCCAGTCATCGAAGGACTGCTAGAAGGGTGGAGTGAGTGTCTTCCGCACCCAATCGGGCAGTGCAGGGGGACTTGGCTTTGAGCAACTGTCGAAGGCCAGGTCATCCTTCTATCAGGTGGGGACTGGAATAGTAGTTATGAGGTGTGTGTTGGGGTGGGGCAGAACAGATTACGTTTTGCATCGTATTTAAAAACTCCAAATGTCACGGGCAGCGGTAGCTGAGACTTTCCAGCTGGAACCTTAGACACCCAGCTTTAGTGAGTTATGCTGCTCCACATCTGTCTCCCAACTTGCTGGGGTCAGCATCTGGTGACAAGGGATCCCCAGGAGGAATGATCTGGGTAGGCAGTGAGTGTCCACTGTGGTTTTAAAAAAGACTTGTGTGTTTTTTCAACAGTGGTCTACAAGGAGAACAGTAATATTAATACATCTGAAACAATTTTAATCCTGGGGTAACTTTCCCATACTCATCTTCAATGAACAATGACTATCATCAAAGACACTCTAACCAGGATAGCACTTCCAGCCACCAGCCCCGGCTTTGCCTCTGAATTCTTTCTAATGCTGGGACTGGGGGACTGTTGGGTGAAAATACCCACATTAGTTAGCTCCTGTTATGCTTTCTAGCAGGGCTTAAATAGATTTAACAGGTTAAATGCAAGCCCATTTACCATGGAGAAACTGGAACCATATGGCAAGACAAAGGGGCCTCCGGCTGGGAGTCAAGTCCCCTCAGATCTGCTCCTGTTCTTCAACTGATGCACTGGGGGTCCCAGGGACCCCCCACACTTACTGCAGAGGTTTCTTCGCCTGTCAGGTGGGCACAGAGCCACTGGTGTGTACTTCCATAGTCAAAAGATGAGACAAGGCCCAAGGCTATGACGGCCACAACAAAACCACTCTTTAGGCCCCCAAAGGGTAATGCAAATGCAAGCATCTGTCCCTCTGACCCTAACTGACGCCAGATCCTTGTCCTCCTGATGAATCCAGCAGTAGGGTGTGAGTCAGCTGGTTGGCAGAGGGGACCAGGACCTCAGGTCTGCGGGGGACTCAAGCCACTGTCCTGTCCTCTCAAGTCTCATCTTTAAGGGAAAACGGCTGGCCTGATCATGGTCCTTTCTGGTCTTTATGCTGAGTCCTTCATGAAAGCCCAGTGTGCTCCCATCAGGTGATGAGATGGGAACTGTACTTGCCATTATTCCTCCTATTTAAAACTAGGTCTAAATAAGACATTTTGGACTTTGTCCTGAAGGAAGGCTTTGGAAATAAGAAAGAATGTGCAGGTTTGTTATCTCAAACCCAAAAATGATTTGGCTGCAGAAAGAACTGAAATGAATGTGTGCACGCTTCCCTAAGCAGCAGCATTCCGGCACTTACACCCGCCTGCTTCCCCTGAATGCTCTAGATAACACTGACATTTGCAAAGGGAAAAGCTTTTTTCATTTCTTTCTTTCTTTCTTTCTTTTTAAGATGGGAAAGAGGAAATCCTTTTTCTTAGTAGAGATTTTTTTTTTCCCTTTAATCCTTTTCAAATTCAAAGGATCATCAAAGGAGCAGGTGCAGAAGCTCTGGGACCCAGAGCCCCCCAAGTGCTACGCCTCCCTGGGGCTGGGGGTGGCGGGGCAGTGGGGAAAGGCAGAGCAGCCTGAGGCTTACAAAGGGCAGAGCCTAATTCTGCACGTCAACTTCCTGCTGCTTCTGCTGCTCGGTTCCCAGGAGGACAAGAAGCATTTTCCCTGTCAGCCAGGAACAAATTAGCATCTCTGATGAGTATTTTCCAACTCTAATCTCTCTCCCTCTCCCTCTCTTTCCTTTGTTTATGAAAGAAATCCCTCTGTTATGGCAACAATCTTTTCAAGGAGGGAAAAAAAAAGAAAGAAATCCGGCTCCCACCTCTCATATCGAAGGAAGACATTGTTGAGGTCGTCGTTCACATGCAGCAGCTCCTCGGTGACCTCCTCGTTGGACACGCGGGAGATGAGCTCCACGATGCGCTGCTGCATGGCCCGGCAGGTCCTGTTCAGCTCCTAGGGAACACATGCACCTCTGGGTAGCCTGCTGGGTGTGCTTTTTGTCACATTCTATTTCCTTTGAAAAAATTTGTACTGATTCTTAAAAGTCACAAAAGGAGTACATGCTTGTTCATAAAACCAGACATGTGCCGAATTCAAAGTAGAAGTTCCCTCTTCACTGTCTGCCCATCCTTCCCCAGAGGAAGCAAGTACTTTTTCAGCAGACAAATGTCCAGACGGACATACTGTTGTATGTATAAAAGTACATGCTTGTACAAATCATTAAAAAATATTAAAATGTGATTCTTTGCAGATTGCTTTTTCTCAACAAAATATTCCAGACACCGTTCCCCAACACTTGGTACAGACTGCCTCATTCCTTTGTGTGTTTCACAATGTATCTCGCCATTCTTCTATTGTTGGACATTTAGGTTGTGGTCTCTCTTTCTGTGGCCAACCCAAATAATGCAGCAATGAACACCTGTACACAAACATGCATAGGCACTTGGGCAAGCACTTCCATAGGAGTTCCTTAGGAGGGAAATTTCTAGGTGAAAGGGTATGGTCATTTATAACATCAATTAGTAATAGTAAAAGGCACTCCAGAAAGATGACATCAGTTTACTTACACTCCCAGCAATAGCAGGAGTGTATTTTATGACTGCATTAGGTATATTTTGGTGGCATGTCTGCCACTTTGCCGAGGCCTCAGAAGCCCAGGCAGCTCCCTGGCTGTCCAAAAGAGGACATTTGCACACCCCAGTTGCCACTGGAGCCCTCTCTACCCTTAGAAGCAACATCCCCCTGATGACAGAGCCTTAGCACTTTATGGCCTGGCTTCCATGAACCTTCCCTGTTCCAGAACAGCAGACTTACTGATGCCCTTGTTCAAATTTGCTTATAGAGCTCCCTCAATTCCTGCCAGGCCCCTTGCCATCTCAATGCCAGACTGAGTATGCTACAGAGGAGGGAGCTGGCAACCCTGCCAGGCTGGCCCCCAAGCATCCCTGACTACAGGAACTGCCTGTGACCAAAGCGCCAAGTCCCAGTGTGCCATACAGGGTTAAAGCAGAGGGAGATGCTGTCCCCACCTACCTGGGCACTGGAGGGTGCCAGTGAGTTAAGAGGATAAGACATGAAAGATAAGTCCCTCGTTCTCACAGTTCAGCTTCAAAACAACTTCATTTTGAAACCGTTTCTGGTAGAAGTAACTGATTTATTCACAGGAGACATGGTAATCTCTCTTTAGTTCCTCACATTGTCTCATAATCTGGCTAGCTTGGCTAGAGGGTCTTCCTTCCTATCACATCATAAACTCTTAAGAGGGTGTTGCCATTTATCCACTCAAGGATGCCCTCAAGCCCTGCACTGAGTTACACAGTGAAAAAGCCCAGTAATCATCTGCTGAACACATCACGCAGGTGGTCAATCAAGCCAAGCGGGAAATGAAAGGCGTCCCCCCTGCATGTCCCTGGTATCCTGCAACACAGCACTCACACAGGGGCTGGGCGTCTTATGTGCCTTCCCCTCTAGACTGAAGCTCCTTGAGGGCAGAGAAGGCATTTCCCTGGTACCCATGACTGACACATGGGAGGCACTCCCCAAGTACTTCTGAGAGAATTAATGACTCTAAAGTATTCAGAGGCTGGTGCGGTGGCTCATGCCTGTAATCTCAGCACTTTGGGAGGCCGAGGGAGGCGGATCACTTGAGGTCAGGAGTTTGAGACTAGCCTGGCCAACATGGTAAAACCCCATCTCTACGAAAAAGTACAAAAATTAGCTGGGCACAGTGGCGTGCACCTGTAATCCCAGCTATTCAGGAGGCTGAGGTGGGAGAATTGCTTGAACCCAGGAGGCAGAGGCTACAGTGAGCCGAGATTGCACCACTGCACTCCAGCCTGGGGAACAGAGTGAGACCCTGTCTCCAAAAAATAAAAATAAAAAATAAAGTATTCTGAACTGTTGTCCCCACAAACCACCAGTTCAGTTATCCACATACACTCAGTCTTCTCAGCACTCTTCACTCAGAGAATCGGGAATTTTTGTTCATCCAGGATCTAATTTTCTCTCTCTAGGACTCATCCCAGGCCCCACTGAACCAGCAGTAAGCACTTATAAACATACAGATAAGTGCTAGAATTAATAAGAAAAGGTGAATACTGGATCTTAATTGCAGGGGACACTGCTATCTAGTAAAGAGAAAACTCCACAAAATGTCCACTTTCTTCTGTTGTGAATGGCTCATGTCCCCAGGCCAGGCAGGAGAGGCGCTCTCAAGAAGCCGCCTGGGCCTCGAGGCCTGCCAGATGTGGTCTGGATTGCCAGGCAATAATGGCCACAGGCGCCAATGGACACTCACAGGTCAAAACCCAGTCACAATTACTGTACACAGGAAAACCAACAACGCAGGGGAAACACTCATTACAGAATGAAGCATGCTCAGGAGTGATGCTGATAAACCAAGCCAGGCCCTTAACATTAAAACAAACAAAAACAAAATAAAAATGTTCAAACTTACGAAAGAAGCAATCACATTAAATCATGTGAAGGATTCCAACAGCCAGGACAGAAGTGAACAATTAAAATAATCAATATTTCTAATAGATTGTTAAAACGCAGTGAGCATCTGTTCAGGGCTGACAGGGGAGCATAGATTTAGGTTAACTTTGACAGACCATCCTCCCCTGCTTCCTAAAAGAAAAAAAGGATACGTGGCCAACACTTGGGCAGCATATTTACCCCGCACTTTGGAAGAAGTACCAGAGGAAGACCTGGCAATACTGTGCAGGATGGAAAAGAGAGGCTGGGCAGTAGGACAGAGAAAAGAGGTCAA
This sequence comes from Piliocolobus tephrosceles, assembly GCF_002776525.5. Lineage (NCBI taxonomy): Eukaryota > Metazoa > Chordata > Mammalia > Primates > Cercopithecidae > Piliocolobus > Piliocolobus tephrosceles. Next base: position 17,744,956 of record NC_045449.1, read on the forward strand.
ACAAACTTCTGCCTCTCTGCTCTGCCATGGACTATTCCAGGCCACCGTGTGGGTCTCCTCCCCAGGGATGCGGACGTGCCAACACACATGAGGACTGGGCCAGGCACTGCTGAGCTCCTCCTTGCTCTAGCACTCCAGGTGTTTGCAGAAAATCTCTGATGAGCAAAAGGATCTCAAGTCCTAGGCTCAGGACTCACCCCCTCCTGCAAACAGGCCCATTACAAGAAAGTATGGCTTCTGGGGCTTGTGGCCTAGCAGCAAGCCCTGGCTGTCCTTGGTTAGGGAGGGAGAAAGAAAAAGTCAATCACTTCTCCTTCAAGCTGCAGGCCAATCACAAGGCACAGGACCTGCAAGCCAGGGGAGTGTGGGAGCATGTTGTGGGAAATAGATCCAAGTTACCCTCCAGAAGACTGGGGCATCAGCACCTAAGGCCCATAGGCCATCTTCAAACACACCTCAGACTTTCCAGGATATAGGTGGCCTCAGGCACTTGCCACATTGCTCAAGGGCTCCTGAGAAGTTGGCCATCTACCTACAATGTCCCTTATTTCCTTTTCCATCAAACAAACTCATACTCATCCTTCAAGGCCTCAGGATGTTTCCCCACCTCAGGATTTTGTCACAAAAATTTTCAAACATACAGCAAAACAGGAAGAATTTTACAGTGGACAGACACCATATGCCTGTCACCTAGATTGTACCATTAACATTTTACAGTGCCAGTTTTAACACATACTTCCCATTTATTCACCTTCCCGTTCACATATAGTGTTTTCTGGGGATCCCCCACCATCCCACCCTCTTCAAGACTCCCACAGCATTCAACACACTCCAGTCTGTCATCAGAGCCCCCCCTAGAAAAACCTCCAGCAAGGGGTGACCAGCCCCCATCTGCACTCCACACAGCAGAAGCCCCAAAACAAAGAGTAGGCCTCGTGGGTGGTTCACTGGATTTAGAGGAGAATCAAACCAGATTCCTCAGTAGACAGTAGGAAGTGTCTCAGAAACATGGCTACAAATACTCCAAGCACCGGCGGCCTGATGGAAGGGAGCAGGGGTTGATGTCAGTCTCTCCCACAGAGCCCTAGCCCCAGCTGGGTGCTGGGGACCAAGTTGTAGGCAGCAAGTAGCCCGTGACTGGATACACTCTCCAAGTCTCCAGTCCTCTGCAGGCCTGCTTCTCCCTGTGTAAAACAAGGGGGCTGCATTCATGAGGAAGTTCTTCTGCAGAGGGCCACTGACGTGCTGCAGCAGACTCCATGGCACGGGGCCAGGGCAGCTGGGGCTGCTCTGCTTTTCTCGATTTCAAACGTTGCCATTCACTGTAAACTTTTATTTGTGGAGGAAAAGGTTCCATTACTTTATTTATTTATTTATTTTTTGAGACGGAGTCTTGCTCTGTTGCCCAGGTTGGAGTGCAATGGCGCGATCTCGGCTCACTGCAAGCTCCGCCTCCCGGGTTCATGCCATTCTCCTGCCTCAGCCTCCCGAGTAGCTGGGACTACAGGCGCCGGCTACCAAGCCCAGCTAATTTTTTGTATTTTAATAGAGACGGGGTTTCACCGTGTTAGCCAGGATGGCCTCGATCTCCTGACCTTGTGATCCACCCGCCTCAGCCTCCCAAAGTGCTGGGATTACAGGTGTGAGCCACCATGCCTGGCCATTATTTATTTATTTATTTATTTATTTATTTATTTATTTATTTGATTTGATTTGTTGAGATGGAGTTTTGCTCTGTCACCTAGGCTGGAGTGCAGTGGTATGATTTCAGTTCACTGCAGCCTCCGCCTCCTGGGTTCAAGCAATTCTCCTGCCTCAGCCTCCCAAGTAGCTGGGATTACAGGCATCTGCCACCATGCCCGGCTAATTTTTGTATTTTTAGTAGAGATGGAGTTTCATCATGTTGGCCAGGCTGGTCTCGAACTCCTGACCTCAAGTGATCCACCTGCCTCAGCCTCCCAAAGTGCTGGGATTACAGGTGTGAGTCACTGTGCCTGGCCTCCATTACTTTTTTAAAAAGTTTGGAAAGTATTAGATGATTTCTGAGGCTCTAACGTTGTGACCTCGGCTTGGAGGAAGAATGAGCCCCAAGGGCACAGAATGCAGTGATTTCATCAATAGTCAGCACCAGGAACATCTGCTCTGGCCTTGTGTTTGCTGCCTCTTCCCCACAGCCTTCCCACTGGGGTGGTGGGTTAGACAGCTCCCAACCCCACAGGCAGGGCCTCTATGCTCCAATCCTAGAGAAGCATCCCAATGGCTTTCCAAAGAGCTATGCTAAAGACAGGCCCAGAGACTATGACTTGGGGCTTCCACATCAGGGATTTCCAGGGGTCTCTGCACAGAGAAAGCTTTACCATCTCTTGACTTCAGTCTTTTACATCTGTTTCAAAAAGGAAGAAAAGGCCGTGTGAGGTGGCTCACACCTGTAATCTCAGCGCTCTGGGAGGCTGAGGCTGGTGGATCACCTGAGGTCAGGAGTTCAAGACCAGCCTGGCCAACATGGTGAAACCGTGTCTCTACTAAAAATACAAAAATTAGCCGGGCATGATGGCAGGTGCCTGTAATCCCAGCTACTTGGGAGGCTGAAGCGGGAGAATCACTTGAACCCAGGAGGCGGAGGTTACAGTAAGCCAAGATCATGGCACTGTACTCCAGTGTCGGTGACAAAGCGAGACTCCTTCTCAAAAAAAAAAAGGAAGGAAAAAAAGGACAGAAGGTGAGAGGAGGGCCGGATGTTAAGACTTTTGCTACCACAGTTGCCAGCTGGCCACCTGCATGTCCTCCGTGGTGTCATCACAGCCAGACCCTCAGCAGGCTCACTTGGGAGACTTTCCTCTGCTTCCTCCACCTCCAAATCACTCAAACAGAGTGATTCTCTTTGGGCCTAAGACGACCGAGAGCCTACTGCTTGCTCAGGTCACCCTTTCCACTATGCAACTGCCAGGACAGGAACTTCCTAAACATTGACGACTTCAGCTTTGGCCTTCTCCTATTTCTGGTCCTCAACAGAGGGAAGAACAGCTGGTCACTTGTACAAAAGCCCTCCATCTATTAGAACACCTTGGTAAATATCCTCTCTTTTCTATCTAATTAATCCCGATGCCTTTATCTTTTCTTCAAGGGACATTCTCATCCCTACCTCACGCAACAGTCTTTTAATCATCTTTATGGATTTTCTCTGAGCCCTCCACAAGTTTGAAGGAACAGGGAACAAGGTCCTGAAGATCTGTTTTCTGTTGCTGCAAAGATGGGAGGGAGAAGAAAGTCTTTGTTGATGAGAAAGGGGAATAATGAAGCTAAACATGTAGAATAAACTAGATTTCTCTAGAGAAAATGGCCTTGGCCATTCTGTCTTTATTGAAATGAGATGCAAGAGCAAGAGGAGATACGCCATCTGCTACTTGGAGAAACGAGGAGGAGGCCTCTGTTATTATCTGATGCTGATGAATGGCCACAGAAGAACATATATTTTTGGCATCATTGTATTAATTAAGAGTTATTCATTGAAGACAAAGCTCAAAATGCTAAATTGGGAGAGACAGAGGGCACTGGATGACAGAATCGCAATCTTTAAATATCCCAGAAAACTGAACTCAGGCTTTCTGCAGGTAAGGGCATGCACTTTAGCAGGGACAGATGCAGTGTCTTGAATTTTGGGCCCAGACCTAAAGGTCCTTGCACAGGATGACAAAGATAGGCTTAACCACCAGACGAGAAGTGACGCAGCAGGGTTTTCAGCTGATGGAAACTCTCCATTTTATAATGTCTGCCTCTTGTGAAGAACTGCCTATCCATCCCCACGGTGGGCTGCCAACTGCCACATTTGTTCCATGTGGAGACTGGGCAGTGGGTGCGGCTTATGACAATCTTCAAATATTTAAGGATATACCCATGTGAAAGAGGAATTAGTCTTGTTCTAGTGTCTAAGAAGACAGATCAGGATCAAGGTTACAGGGAGACACATTTTAGATCAATGTGTGAAAGGCTTTCTAACAACAGTCATGAAAGCTAGGATTTGTGAGGCCTTGCCTAAGCCCAGCCCTGCGCCAGGCACTGCCAAGGTGTGAGTGATCACTCCAGTCTAGAGAGGAGAAGAGGGCCTGGAGATGGCTGGTGACTTACCTGGCATCACCCAGCTCATCAGTGGGAGGGGATGGATGGGAAGGCATTAATTCATAGGCCTGTGTAATTTGTATGCCTGCTGTGCTGCTGCCCAAAGTCTAACCAAGATGTCCATTTGAAAGCAAGTGGGCTGCTGTGAATAGCCTGTCATTGGGGATGTGCAGAAAGACCCAGTAGACAAGATGCTGTGGAAGAAATCTGAACACAGGTGTAGAGCTGAACCAACTTCCTGGCAGGTCTCTCCCAACTCAGAGAGTAGACGATTTGACACATAGCTCAAGAGGAGGAGTTGCTGTGTTCACCCTGGGCACCCTGCCTTCCTTCTCCTCAGGGGCTCCAGCTATGCTGACAGCACAGGGTGCTAGAGTGGCCTCAGCCTCTCCTCAAATACCAGCCACATACCCATGAGTCCGCAGGCAAATAGCTCACACTGCCAAGTTTCCCTGCTGCTCTTGCTTTACTGCAGGAAGCTACACCCAAAAGTGCTTTGTGATGTGCAGGAGGCAACCGGGACATAACCTGCCCACAGTTATGATCATCCTGGGGCTGACACCACCAATTACCTCTCTTCCTATTCCCCCCACCTCCTACCCCAGCAATTTATACTTGAACTGGGAGCAGCTCCTGTTGGTGGGAACATCTGGGTTGTTTGCTTCCATGGCCTAGCCAGCACTCTCAGCTCTGCACTTCTCTGCCCCGAGCACTCTGGCTGCCCTCCAGCTTGATGGAGGGTCCTGGGGACACATTCTGATTCCAGCACTTTCCAAGCAGACAGTGGTATGTCTCCACATGGAAGGCTGGCGGTTCAGTGTGGCTCTGACCCCTGGGAGGCCCTGCCTGCTGGCTTCTGACTGCCAGGGGAAGAAGGGGAGGGAAGATGTCAGGGATGGCGGAGACGTGCAGCCAACCAGCCTGGAGGGCTGTGTCTGTTCACGGCTGCCCACAGTGCTGCCCAGCTCCTGAATCTCCTGTGCTGGAAGGACAGCCTCCCACTGGCACCCAGAGTCATTCTTTTTCTGTTTGATTTATAAGATAGCAGTGAGGGCTGGGAGGCTTGGAGTTGGAACAAAACAGAGGGAAGGAAAACGTCATGGGAAGCAACCTATTTTTGAAAACTGTGAGCTGACGCCAGGAGATTAGGTTCTGTTTGTCTTGGCTGATGGGCTTGTTTAAAAAAAAAAAAAAGAAAAACCAAAAACCAAAAAAAAAAAAAAAAAGCCAAAACCCCCCTCTCCCCCCAACACACAAAGTATTCCTGCTGTCTGGGTCTGCTCTGGCTGTCTGGAAGCATCTTGGCTTTGTTCAACACACCCCCTGCTGCCAGGAGCACAGCTCTATCCAGAGCAAACCCCCCTGTCAGCAGGAATTCCGACGCTGACACAGCACAAAGCTGCCTCAAGAGGCCTTCTCAGTTTCTGGACTGACCTCAGAATCCTGTGCATCTGGGTAACGCCTGGCCGAACCTTCCTGCAGGCTGGGAATGGAGGCCAATGACAATGCATTCAAGGGAAGCCAGGTCCCCTGGAGTGTGGCACATATTCAGCTGCATCTGCTGAGCTGAGGCAAGCCTGGTCTGATGCAGGTGTGTCAGGAGTGAGGTCTGGGAACCAGGGAGAGGCCACTCAGGACTTCTCAGTGGGACTGGGCCAAGGGTACTTGTCTTAGCTTCAAGAGCAGGCTGGTGTAGTTACATGGAGACAAGTTGTTTCCCAGTCTGTTTCCTGCAAAAAGATGCAGGCTCCTCCGGAGCAGGGACCACAGTTCATGCACCTCTGTGCCCCTAGGACTGTGCTTTGTGTTAGGCCTGGAACAGGTCTCCACCCACCCTCAGCCCCATAAGAGCTGATGGCTTTGGAGTAGGAAGGGGGCACAATAAGCAGCAACCTGGGACCAGGACAGGGCCTTCACAGGCGGCACGCATGTGCCAGCAGCAGGGTAGAAGGTGTAGCACTTGGGGACCAAGACTGACAATGGAGGGCTGGACACAAACAGCAGTATCAACGGCAGCAGCGGGTGTATCATAAGACACTCATGCCAGATTGCCAAGTCAGTCTGGTTCCTGACCTGTTCCCTCAAGCATCTTGCCTCCTGTTGAAAAGTGTATGGGCCCTTGCAGTTCACAGCATCCTTTTTCCACCCTCCAGAAGGTCACTGCTTCTAAGGGCAGTACCACTGACATTTTCTGCAAATGCCAGGGTCATCTGAGGCTGGCTGTGGTGGAGATCTGGGTACTGGCTCTGGACTTGGCTGCCCTGGGAAACAGGCCTGAGGTAGGGGCCTTGACCCTGGTCTCAGGGGTAGGCTGCAGGCCACCCACTCCTGGACCCCTTTCTGCCATGCCCCCAGATCCATGGGCTGTCCAGAGGTGGGGAGGCCAGTGTGCAATGGCCAACCACAATATGCCTGGGAATCCTCAGTGTTAAGGAAAAGAACGAGAGCATCACACTTGATCTCAGTCTCAGGATACCTTGGGGGTGAGGTGACACTAGAAGGGCTCCTGTGCACAGTCAAGGTTGAACAGGCCCTCCTGCAAAACATGATGCTGAGGGGCCAAAACACAAATAGAGTACAAGCTCAACTACATTGAAAATAAACCTACAGGGGAGGGGAGAAAAAAAAAAAAAAAAAGAAAAGAAACCTACAAAAAAGTCAGAAAGAAAATACATCAAAGCACCTACAGTGGTTATTTATGGATGCTTGGGTCAAAGAAAGTTATTATTTTCTTCTCTGTGCTTTCTCTTTCTTTCTGGCAGCATGTCTTCTGCAACTGGCATTTTATAATCGGGAAAAAACATTATTAAGGAATATAAAAAAGACAGACAGTGGTACCGGCCTCTGCCTGTCCGTAGGCAACGTGAGGCTGCGTGTGTGCTCACATGGACTATCAACAACAGGGCCACTGGACCCGTCTCGCCTCGCCGCTGTGTCCCTGGGTGGGATCCTCCAACAGTGTACGGTGGTAGAGCTGCCACCACAGGCCAAGTGCTTCTGCAAGATGACTCACCTGCAGCAACTCCAGATCAGATGAATCCTCCTGTCCAGGGACCATTTCTGTTAACATCTCAGACATGACTTTTGTGTTTCCTCGGACGACGTCCAGTTCACTCCGCAGCCTGGCAATCTGGTGGGGGCCACGAGGAAGGAAAGCAGGAAGGAAAGGTCAGTCAGCCTGCACTTGCAATATCAGAATCAGCTTGCTCCTAGGCTAGTGACAATCCCTCTCACTGGGAGATCTGGGTCGCCTTTCTGAGTGCACATGGCAGAGGCCACCTTCTCATCTCCCTCTGGCCTGCCTGTCAGCTCTGAGACAGCTGAATGGGCCCTGCTACCAACAGTCTGTTGTGCCTCTCTGAATGTGACACGAAAGCAGTACCACGTAGTGAAGGGCTCAGTGTCAGGAATGCACCAAGCTGGCTCTCTGTCTCGGCTCTCCCACCATGGGAACTTGAGTAGAAGCTGAAGCTCTCAGGGCTTCCGTTCCTGCTCTTTAAAATCCAAGTGCAGGAGGGCAGGAGCTCTGAGATCCCTTCAGAGCTGAGATCCTATTCTACGAAGCTCTGAGTTATAGACTGTGTTCCTAGGAGTTTTATATCTAAACACTAGGATCCTCTGAGAGGCTGGGCAGTGTCAACAGCACTTTTCTGCTGTGGCAAGAATGAGAGAAGAACAGGGGAAGACCACAGGGGAGACACCTTCCCCACCCAGCTCCCTACATGGTAACATAGCCCCTTGAAAAATATCCAAGCTGCCCATCAGCGATCCCAAAGCCCGGACTGGGCCAAGGCCCGAGGCTCCTCTCCAGCAACAGAGATGTCAACACTTTCTCCCCTTACCCTCAGTCCTGTGCCTCAGATCTGCCCCTTCACTCCCTCGCCTCAGATCTGCCCCTTCACTCCCTCAACCCCCTCGAAGCATCTGTGGAAACCACAGGGACCTTCCTCGCCCACGGTGAAGTATCACAGAAGAATCTGCATAGAAGTGCTTATTGGTCCCATCACTCAGTGACAAGAGACCAAACAACGCTGGACAGAGGTAAAGAACTGCACAGGACACTGAAGGGAGCCCTGGAAGACTCAGCAGCAGCATCCAGAGCCGGAACTGAGCCACTCTTGAGCCTTCGTTTCCCCACCTACAGAAAGGTGGCACTAACACCACACCTTACCAGGCTGCTGTGAGGTTCCCATGTGGCGCCTGGCATGCAGCTATGCTCTCTACTACACACGTACGGCCCTTGTTCCTGCTCAAAGGTCCAGAGAGAGGAACTGTAATGTCATTCTTCCTGCACTGTGACCCAGCTTAAGTGATAACTCCTCTCCTCAGTGAAGCCTTTTCTGACTCTCCCCACCCCATTCTGAGGTAGAAGCAACCACTCCCACCTCCTCAGGTTCCCACTCGCTGTGCCATCTTTCACTATTGCAGCTGCAGCAGCCTGTCCTGTGTGGGTGGGCTCGCTCAGCAGACCCTTAGCTTCTTAGGGCAGGAACTCAGCTGAGTTGTGCTTTATACCCTCAGCACAGAGACAGGGACGGGAGACCTCAATCAGTGGTCTACCAGGGAGATGGTCTGGGTCCCGAGAGGCTCTTGTCAGCCTCTGGCTCTGTCTGGTGGATGATCCAGGGGTTTTCTTCAAAGTCTTGGTAGAGAGAAGAGGTTTCTGGCTAGGAAGGCCCAGGAAGGCTATGGGTAGCCACCCGGTGGACTCTGAAGCCCTGGGTCCTCTTGGCCAGGCTGGGCGCTGACCTGCCTATCTCTGCTTGCATTCAGCTTCTCCAGGAGCAACAGGCCTCAGGGCTCCTGTGCTACCTATGCCCAGATCCTCCAGACTCAGCATCTTATGGCTACTAGGAGGGCCTTCCCGAGCACCTCCCACACTGTGAGTCAGTGAAGGGGCTCGGTAACTGTCCAACTTCAAACATTTTCTGCCTTCCCTCAGAGCAGGAAGGGCACAGTTCTGCCCATAGAAGCAGGGCCAAGAGCCAGAGACCTTCCCCACAGCACTTGGGTAGCAGCCACCATGAGGACCTTTTCCATCTGTCTGTCAAGCCCATACCTGCCTGGTGGGGTAACAGATCACCTGTTCTACTGATGGGAGACCGGGGTTAAATGTCCTGACTGAAGCCTACAGTGAGCACACAGCAGGGGGCTCACACCCAGGCCCTGGGGGCTTCAAGTTCACTCCTCCTCCTGTCTTACTCCCTGCTCAGAGCTAGCAGGGAAGTGTGAGGAACACGACATAACACTGCCCTCCCTACACACACACTGCTTGACCCCTCTGCTTCAGTGACGTTCCACAGTCATGACACTGTCGCAAATAGTAAATAAGAATTTGGTAAATATAAACATTGGAGAGTTTTTTTTTTTTCCCACGTCTGACCAATTCTCAAACTGTAATTGAAATTCTATGGATTCTTCTAAAGAGCACTCCCCAATTCATCTAAAAAATCCAGCGTGGGGTTAAAACTGCATTAGTTTATCAGGAAGTAACCCGGGAAGGTGGGGAGTGTTTGGGATAAAAGCAGGCTTCTTGTGCTTCAGGAGGGCCTCACTGATCAGGTCACAGGCTTCTGATGGCTGACTTTTTTTATAGGATAGATCTAAGCCTCTGCATGACAGACAAGCCTGTCACAACTCAGCTGCACTTCTATGCTTTTGGCCTCACGTTCTGCCATGGTTTCCTCCCAGATCTGGGCCCTACATATGTGCCTGCTCTCCAGTCAAGCCACCTGCTGCTCCGAGAGAGCCCTGCGCCTCTGTACCTCTGCCTTGCAATGTCATTGCTGAGCATGCGGTCTCACATGACAAAGCCCCACTCCTGTGTCAGGACCCTCTGTGTGTCAGGTCCCCATTGCCTCCCAGGTACCACTCAACCCTGGGCTCACAACTCTGAGTCCTTGGTTCTGCTCCCCAGCACAGTCTGACCACACTCCACCATGACTGCCTCAGCATTTGTCTCCCCTGGGGATTGAGCTCTTCCATCTCTGTGTCCCCGACACCCAGCATAATGCCTGGCTTGGGAGGCCTTTGTAAGTGTCTCCCAGAAAGATGAATAAGGATAGTCAGCTGGCTTGCCTACGGCCCCGAAGTATGCAAGTACCTGTTCTGAATTGGCTGTGATGGGGCCAGTCACACTCAGAGCCGGGGCCTGCGGTGCGGAGTAGGGAGCAGGAGGCGGCGAGGAATAGGAACCAGCACTTGTCCTCTGCTGGGATTGGGACCTGGGCATGGTGGCGGCTGGATCCACTTCAGGGACACTCTGGCATGGCAACAACAAAGTCCTCTGTTTACCTGGGCTGCCTGCATAGCTGGGCCTCGTACCTACCCCACCCCATGTGGCGTTTCCCCAAAGCTGCCCATGGAAGGCTCAAGGCCCTGCTCCACTGCTGCCCAGGTGAGGCTCACAGAACCCCACTGAGCCCAGGCTCTCCATCTGGGAAGTGGGGCTGCCAATGGCTCCTCCCTCTACTTACCTCTCAAGGAGTGTGTGGCAGACAATGAAAGCAACTCCAAAAGGCAGCACTGAGAGTGCTCTGTGAGCCCTCTGGTCATGGTTCCTATTATTAAGACCACCTCGGGATCCAAGTGGAGGGAGGGCGGTTATTAAGTTTTGCTAATCACAAATCTTTACTTCGTACCATAAAAATTACTTTTTTGGCCTTTAAAAGTAGACTACTATAAATAGTAATTATGCAATTTACCAAATGTTTTTTGTAATTATAGGAACAACAACACTGCTCTCTGTCATTATTAGAAGAGTGAAACAGGTTATGTTGATTTCACAAAGCATAGCGCACGGTCTGGAGGGATCATAATGAGAACAAGCTCTAGAAAAGGCAATCCCTTTGGCCGGGCGCAGTGGCTCACGCCTGTAATCCCAGCACTTTGGGAAGCCAAGGTGGGCGGATCACGAGGTCAGGAGATCAAGACCATCCTGGCTAACACAATGAAACCCCGTCTCTACTAAAAATACAAAAAATTAGCCAGGCGTGGTGGCGGGCGCCTGTAGTCCCAGCTACTCGGGAGGCTGAGGCAGGAGAATGGCGTGAACCTGGGAGGCGGAGTGTGCAGTGAGCCAAGATTGCACCACTGCACACCAGCCTAGGTGAGACAGCGAGACTCCAACTCAAAAAAAAAAAAAAAAAAAAGAAAAGGCAATCCCTCATGCTTACCCTTTGGGCATCTCAGATGACCTCTTGCACATTAAGTCGTGTTCCTATGAGAGACGTGCACAGGTGTGCTGTCCTTCTCAGAGATGGGCAATGGGGGCAGGCAAGGTGACGTGTACTGGGATGAGGTGCCTCTCCCAGACCCTGGTGCTTTCCTGGCTCTCCCCCAGGCTAGGAGTGGAGCTGATTCCCAGCCAGTAGAGGGACTAGCTTCCTTGCGAAACCATGAGTGGCATGACCTACATGTTTTTAACCCTGAAGTGCCAAGCTGCCCCCTCCATGGTGCTCGAGTTACTGTTGGCACTGCAAAAGCTTTGGTGGGATGCCCCTAAAGGGACCTTCCCAGAGCTTTGATCCTAAGGCTGATGGAATCAAGGATTGAATCCAGAATCAGTTCTGGATCGATGCTGAATGCTCACAGCTCAAAATACATTTTAGATCCATTTGACTTGGTATACTTGAAAAAACAGAAAGCTACTTTTTGCCCCAATAGTGACATCAAGACCGCTGTATGCTCTGAGGTGCTATGGTGCTCTGAGGGACAACAGGATTCCCACACCAGATTCTAGGGGCCTCTGAAAAGCAAGTGCTAATGACCCTCACAGGATGGCTCCGCCCGAGTAGCCATTTCCATGAAAACCCTGAACTGATCCCTCTATTATATTCTTCCACAGACACTGCTGCCACTTAATCACCAGTCAACCAGCTGTCTCACTCCTGCATGCCCCTTGTTATTAAAAAGGAATGCCCCCAAGCTTTAAGAAAGCATGATGACAAGCTGAATAATTCAAAGGCAGCAGCAGAAGGGTGGCTGCAGCAGCTTGGCTCACCCGTTCTGCAGTAGGTCTTTCTAGAAAGTGCCAGCTGGAAACTTACCCGCTGTGGTGTGTGTATGGGAGACAGAGCGTCCAAGTCTGCCATGGGAAATTCAACCCCTTTCCTCTTCAGCTCCTCATATATGTGCACAACGCCAGTGAGATCAGGACTGCTTCGAAAGGCGTCAGCCCATGCCTGGGAGAACAGAAGCCCTGTTAGGAAGCATCTGTCAAGAGTTGCTGTGGTACCTGAAAATCCAAAGTGGCCTAGGTCCTCTCCCTGAGACCAATGCTCTCCTACATGCACATGCAAAATGCACTGGCTAAACCTATTCTGTTCCTTCTTTCCGCAACTGCTGCCACGACACAGCTGGTGAAACCCTGGCTTTCAGTGGTGCTGCTGAGCGTGAACAAAAAACACAAAACTTAATTTAGCATGTATTTCCTTGGAGAAGAGACAGAGAAATAACACCTATGCACTGTGGTGCATCCTAAAAAGCAGGCATTTCCATAATGGCAAGGAAATCAGTTGCTGGGGCTGTTTAGCTGCAGGGAGGGGAAGGTGCAGCCTTTTCAGCTCAGTAGGGTGCCTGCCCTCTGTGCAGGAGCACCTCTGCCCTGAGAGCTTCTACTGGTGGAGCTGGGAACAAATTGAGCAGAAAGGAAAGGAGAAATTGATGTGCGACATGAAATAAAGGCTAACTACAGGTTTCCTCAGATCAGAGACAACTAATGCCGAGCTTGTCTAGCCTAGCTCTGTATAGCGCTGCTGCTGGTAGGTGAGATGACTGTGGTTCAAGGGAAGAAGAGCCCATTGGGAGCCAGACCCAGGCCAGACTGGGGAGTTCACCCCCAGGGGTCCTTTTCCCAGACCCAAGTTTCTTCCATGATGTCCGCTGCCAAAAATATCAGCACACATGTGCCCAAATCGAAAAATCCAATGAAAACATGATCACTAGATTCCCTTCAGTGAAAACATATCACAGAGAGGAAACAGCAAAAATTCAAGTAGATTATCATTTCTGTTGAGTCGTGAAACTTAAAAATTAAAAAAAATTCTGGGCCGGGCACAGGGGCTCATGCCTGTAATCCCAGCACTTCGAGTGGCCAAGGGGGATGAATCACGAGGTCAGGAGATCAAGACCATCCTGGCTAACACAGTGAAACTCCATCTCTACTAAAAATACAAAAAAATTAGCTGGGCGTGGTGGCGGGCGCCTGTAGTCCCAGCTACTCAGGAGGCTGAGGCAGGAGAATGGCGTGAACCCGGGAGGCGGAACTTGCAGTGAGCCGAGATGGCGCCACTGCACTCCAGCCTGGGCGACAGAGCGAGACTCCATCTCAAAAAAAATTATGTTCTTTGGAAGTCTCAGACTATCAAAAAAAGAATATCCAAAGGGTTCCCCAGAAATGGCCCTTCCCATGTTGTCCCATTCACCATACGTACCCAGAGGAGGAGGCAGAGCCTCTTGGGCCCATGACTCCATTGCCAAGTCTGTCATTGTCACAACATTTAACTGCCTCCCTCACTCCAGCAATGTGGTACAACCAATCCTGAGGCAGCTACAGAAACTCTATCTCTAACCAACAGACCCACTTGAAGTTAAAAGGTCAGTTTCCAAAAAACCTCCTTAATTATGACTGATGCATCTCACTTACCAGGAACAGTACTGTCAGCCTGGCTTTCCCTGATGCACTTATTGAATTTGCATGCTCAGGGATTTAAAGCTACTGGATCAGGACAGCCCCTCTTGGTCAACACTCCTTCTGGATTGTGAGGAGGGCCAAAGAAGGTGCCTCACAGAGCACTGTTCTGCCTGGAAGGTCCAGCTGGAAAGTAGGTTGCCCACAGGGAGTGCCTCTGGCCCTGCCCCCACCAGCTGCCCTGGCTGCCGTCACCTGGTTCAAAATCCAGCTAAGTCCTGTGACTCCAACCTCAAAATGCCCTAGCATTTTAGTTTAGGGTGTGGACTTTCGGGTCTAAAAACCAGTTTCACAGCCCACTGTGGGAGGCTGGGGAAAAAACACATGGCAGTTTTTCCTGGCACCACTTCATGCCTCTACATGGAATACCGACAGCTCCAGGGACTCCTTTCAATTCATCTAGCTCTCTACCCAAGCCAAATTTGAGATAACAGGAATAAAGACGAAAGAACTATGGCTCTTCTCTCCAGTTGGAGGATACTTCTTGGGGTCCACTTTCTAAGGCACTCTGCTTCCATGTTCACAGAGACAGGCTGGAGTGGGAGGGAAATGCATACCGAACTTGGGCCAATCAGATGCTCCCCCTTCCAGGAACTCAGCAGCACTAGGAGCTGGGTTGTTCTCACTAGGTAGGCAGAATTGTCCTCTGTAACTCCAGGGCCATGTGCCAGCACAGGACTGGAAGCAGAGACTGCCTATGTTCTCCAGAAGGAGCAGCTAGAGTGCTCAGAGGTGCAGATGTACAAGAGAGGATTTGGAAGGCCTTCCTGATCTTTTTTGTCCCTTCCCAGGGCTGGGTGACCTGGACTTCTGGGAGATCCTGCCCTGTCATGACAAACTCTTCTCTTTGCCTAGGCAAGCTGGAGTTGGCATCTGTTGTTTGCAATCAAGTAGTCTTGGCTAATGTACCCGCTTCCCACCTGCCACAATTCCAACCCCTATCTGGGACCTCCGTGCAGACTGGATGAGATGGCTGCTAACAGAGCAGATTACTGAATAGGATTCTGATGCCAACGGAGGAAAAAACAGGGTGCGGGGCGTCTCTGAAGAAACGCAGCTCTGGGTATCTTTCATCTCTGGGTGTCTCCTATTCATATGTGAAAACGTAGAGCTGGGAGACATCCAGAGATGCTGTGTGTCCCTAGCATCTTCTTGGGACATGCCTCAATAATTGGGCATGGGACAGAGCAAGACCCTGTCTTGGCTGGAGTATAGGTGGCACTATCTTGGCTGGAGTATAATGGTGGTGCCATCTTGGCTCACTGCAACCTCTGCCTCCAGGCTCAAGCAATCTTCCCACTTTAGCCTCCAGAGTAGCTGGGACTACAAGCACGTGCCACCATGCCTGGCTAATTTTTGTAGTTTTTGTAGAAATGGGGTTTCATCACGTGGCCTAGGCTGGTCTTGAACTCCTGGACTCAAGAGATTCACCCGCCTTGGCCTCCCAAAGTACTGGGGTTACAGACATGAGCCAACTGCACCTGGCCCAGATACCTGTTGAAGGCAGACACCGAGTCTCTCTCACCCTTGTCCAGAGAAGGCAGTCAGTCAACATTTGTCAGGTTAAACTGAATTCAGTTCTCACAGTTACTAAGCATCCTTATTTTCCTATTTCAGAGAACAGAGGAAAGATGGCCACTTGGGCTGTCAACAGACTGAAGCGACAGTGACAAAGGAGGGGTGCTGGAAGGCTGACCCAGTTGAGGATACTCCCTAGGGGAGATGTGGTAAGCCTCAGGAGGTTTGGCCACTCTTGGAGTCCTTAACCTGAAGCCTGGGAGCAGCAGAGAGGGTGGGGCAGGCTACCCTCCCCTAAAGCTGCCTTTTCAGAAAGCAGAGTGATGTAGTGGTGTGGGCACACTCTGAGGGTCTGTCACAGGAGCTAGCTGGTTAATGGCCAAGTGGCCAGCTCACTGGAAGCCTTCTTTTCCTGCCTGTGGCTACACGATTAGGGGCTTGGAAGACCCAGAGGAAGGTCTAATGAGGAGAAAAAAGGAAAGAGATCAATTCAGATCTCCTTCATTCCTTTGGACTGTATACAAAACCCCAGACTAAAACCAGACACAAACATAAACCATATCCTATTCATTTCTGTATCCCTTCAAGTTTTGACAAAGCTTTGAATCATCAAATTTCAGACCAATAAACCATGGCTGATTTAAACTATGGGCTCTGGGATGCCTTTGGATAGAAGGGAGCTTCTGCCAGCTCCTGCTTATGCCCCAAGACCAGACTTCCAATTCCCAGTGACAGGGTCCCCAGGGAGCTGCTGTCCACACAGAATCTGGCCAGAGCCCAGCTACCAGGCTCTGATGTCTTCAAACAACACACACCTCCAGCTTCTCCTGTCCCCACTCCCATCCCCACCTCAGTCAGCTCACTTTCTTCAGTGGAAAGAAAGTATTTTTAGACTATTGCTGGGGCATGGGGAGGGGGACCGGGGAGGCATGACCACACTGAGGTGACTCTGCCAGGATGACTCCATTTCTGCTCCTGAAAACAATTTCAAGGGAAAGGCTCCGGGAAGGCATAGAGTGGGGGCATCCTTTTTGTCGTCTCAACAAACGGGACTTAATGTGAGCAAACAAAAAAGGAACACAAGCCAAAACACCAGCCAAGGCAAGAGGTGAAAACGTCGGGGTGAAGCTGAAAGCTGCCAGAAGTGAAGTCTTTGGTACCCCGGGGGTAGGAGTGAGTGTCAGCAAGCTACTAACCAGGCTGCACCACTTTCAATGTGTCTCTCCTCCCATCCTCCCAGGGAGACCAGCTCCATCCAGAAAGGCAGACCCTGTGTGAGGGTAAGCCGACTGAGCCCTCGCACCTGTTGGTAAAAGGTCCCAGAACCACGCTGCTGGGTCTGGCTTTTGGCGGGTTGAGGGGGACAGGGTGGCTACGGATGGCTGCAGGCAGCCAGAAGACAGAAAGCCCCCATACGGGAAGGGAAGGAGTGCAGTGGGGGAAGGAGGGGTAGTCAACAGCTGGATTCTCTTTGCAGTTGGCCAGGGTGCTACTGATGGTAAACGAGCCACTGGGTAGGCTGACCATGCCTGCGAATGGCACTCTGAAAGGGAATCAGAAGGTGGGCTGGGGGCAGGCAGATGTGCACGGATGAGCTCTATCACCCATTTCCCTATAGGCACAGGGGGACTTTGGAAAAGCTAGTGTGGAGCCCAACCTCCCCCTTCCCCTCCATCTGGCTGTGACTCTGCTTCCACCATCCCCAGGGCAACCAAAGGGGCAGTGGGCTTTGGCCAGCAGCTGGTAATCAGAGCCATGGGTTCTACCTCTGCCAGGACCCCCAACCATGCATCAGAGGCAGAAGGTATTAGGGAGGCACGTCTGTGTGGCCCCTTTATCTTGAAAGCTTTTCAAGTGCTAATACATTCAATCTACTTTTCCAGAATGGAAAGGTTAAGGCTGTATCCCACTCCACCCCCAACCTACAAAGAGTCAAAAGCCAGTTTAAGTCCTTCCTGGCTGGGCCCTTGCCCTCTGTCATCTGCAAACCTTTGTTTTTCCAGTTAAACTGCTAGCTCCCTGAGGGTAGGGCCAGGACTGACCCTGCCCCACTTCTCTGAAGAGCACCAAGAAGCATCCTGACACCACGATGGTGCAGAGGAGTCTGTTACTGCTCTGGCAGCCCACACTTAGCTGAACCTCCTCTAAGCCTAGCCGCATTGATATGAGAGCTGCTACCTATTTACAGGCTGGCAAGGCAGCCAGCGACCTGTCACCTCCAACCCCATTTTTGTCTCATGGTGGGAGCAGCACTTTCTCTCCTGGGGGAATTGTCAGAGTCTTTGGGGGAGCCTTAAGGTTTTCTAAAGTATATTCAACATGCAAACAAAAGTACTTCCTTTCTCAAGGGGGCTAAAAAAAGGTTGACCCAATGCAATACTACTCCATGCTCTAATGAAGAAGATTGAAAACAGGGTGTGTGGGCGAGGATGCGAAGCAACTAACACTCTTGGGTGCTGGTGACCGAGAACACCCAAGAGTCCCACGGAGGCCATTCCTCACCACCCAGCAACCTCATACCTCAGTATGAGGTGGATACATGTGAAATTGCTAATATTTGGCCATTTTTGACCAACAAAGATGGCACTTTCACATATTCAACTTAATATATTCCCATTAAAAAGGAATATATATGCTCAACAAAAGTCAAGTGCTAGATGCTCATAGCAGCGTTTTTCACAGTAGCCCCACACTGCAAACACCAAGTCCCCATTAACAGTGGGAGGGGTAAATAAACTGCAGCGTGTTCACACAATAGGACTTGGTACAGCAATGGGAACAAAAGACCTAGAATCACAGGCAATAATGTGTGTGACACCCACAAACACAGCAGAGGCAACAGAGCACTCTGGACGAAGTTCAGGAACAGAGAAGACTCGTCTATGCTGTGAGAGCTCAGGCAAGTGGTCATCCGGAAGGTGGGAGGTTTTGGGTGTGGTCATATTCTGTTTCCAGATGCAGGGGCTGGTTACATGTTCAGTTTGTGAAAATTTATCAAGTTGTACACACTTTTATGTGTGATTTCCTGTATATATAATTCAATTAAAAGTTAAAAAAAAGAAACGGCTAGGGATTCTGTTTATCCTATTGGTTCCCCCTGTTACAGAAGCCAAGCCACCCACAGCTGAATGCTGCCTGCTGTCCTCTGCTGGGCAGCCGTTACCAAAGGCGAGAGCTCTTCAGGAACACTGCAAATCCGGAGAGGAAGAACACTCTCCAGCTGGGTTATCAACCCCCATCTAGGAGTAGCACCCTTATCTGAAGCCCATGCTTTTCACAGCTGGATCAGGAAACTGTGTCCAGTCAGGTAGAAACTTGCAAGGCATCTCAAGGCCCCATTCTGCTCAGGTCCCTGTGGCCAGCACACACTGCTACTGCCAGGCCAGCAGGGGGAGGCCTCAGAACATGGTGCTGGTCACGTCACACCATGGGCTGATCTCATGGGCTCAGGGTTGAGAGCAGACAGGCAAGAACCCCAAGTTCCATTTTACAGATAAGGTGGTAGATGCCCACATAAATTACTACACCTGTCTGAGGTTAGCAGCAGGGGTGGGTGAAAGCTGGGAGGAGCTGGAATGTGTGGAGGGGTGATCCTGAATGGAAAGCTTGGAGGTGAGGGCAGGGTGTGCAAGGACAGGCATCCTCGGGGTAGAGGCGTGGGCCACAGTCAGTGAAGAAGGCTGTGTCTGCCCTCAGCCATGGTCCCTACACAGTCAGCAGGGGCAGTGTAGTCTACACCCCTTGTGATAGCTGTGCTTGCCATGGGGTGGGCCGGCCACCCCGCTGGGCCCAGACAGGCCACAATTTGTTTTCCTAACATGAATTCCTGGAGGTGTTGAGGTAGGGGAGTGCAGCCCCAGAAGGAAGGGCTGTGGTAGGGTGGGGTATATGGGGAAGGTAAAGTACATGCACGTGTGCACATGCGCGCACACGCATGTGTGTGTGTGTGTGTGTGTGTGTGTCAGAGAGAGAGAGAGAAAGAAGGATGTTGGGTGGGCAGAATGGGGGCGAGGGACAACCCTAGGGGAAACATGGGAAGGCCTCCCAGAGCTCCTCAGAATTAACTACATTCACTCATTCATTATAAAGAAATACTGATGCCGGGCGCGGTGGCTCAAGCCTGTAATCCCAGCACTTTGGGAGGCCGAGACGGGCGGATCACCAGGTCAGGAGTTTGAGACCATCTTGGCTAACACGGTGAAACCCCGTCTCTACTGAAAAATACAAAAAGCTAGCTGGGCGAGGTGGCGGGCGCCTGTAGTCCCAGCTACTCGGGAGGCTGAGGCAGGAGAATGGCGTGAACCCGGGAGGTGGAGCTTGCAGTGAGCTGAGATCCGGCCACTGCACTCCAGCCTGAGTGACAGAGCAAGACTCCGTCTCAAAAAAAAAAAAAAAAAAAAAAAAAAAAGAAATACTGAACACCCGCTCTACACATTACACTGCTCTAGACCCTGGGGACACGATGTACCTGGGTTCTTAGGGAAAGAAGAGTGAGGCAGACAAAAGAAATGTTAGCAAAGCTAGTCTTGAAGACCACAAAAAAGGACGATGTGAGACAGAGAGGGTGTGTGCTTAAAACCAGTCAGAGGCCTCCGAGGCACATGTGAATGAGGAGGAGTCACTGCTCTGAAAGCTGGGGAAGGACATTTCAGGCAGAGGGAAGTGAGCACAGGGAATGGACAGAGGCTCCTCTCCAGCTGCACACCTGACCCATCTGAGAGCCCGGACTGCCCTGGTACTCCACTTCCTGAATTCTCCGCTGCCTCTGCCTGGCTGCCTCCCTGTGGCCTTGCTGGAGCTCCACGCCCAGTCCTGGGTTGGTCTCTCCTCTTGGCTCCCGCAGGCCCTTGTCTTGCCTCTGCCACGGCACTAATCACTCAGGCTGGATGTGCCTGTTGACTTACGTGCTTTCTGCCCTGTCACCACGTGCTCTGTCTAAAACCCAGGTCTGCATACACCCCAGCACAGAGCCCTTCGATGGCTTCCAGGCTTCCATGGCTTCGATGGCTTCCATGGCTTCGATTGGCCTACAGGACCAAGCACGGCTCCTCAGCATGATGGCCACCGGCCTCTGGGCATCCTTCTGGCCCCATCTCCTGCCTGCTCCCCCGCCCCAAGCCCTGCCCCCAACATTCTTCATTACACTGCCTTCCCCACATAGTGGTCTTTACAACATGTCCACAAATTCCTTGATCCTCTTTTCTTCAAGAGATGGAGTTTATTTCCCCTACTCTTAGGCTAGGCCTGGTGACTCCCTTCTAACAAATAGAACATAACAGAAAAGATGGTATGTGACTTCCAAGGCTAGGTCATCAAGACCTAATCTTGATGTCCACATGGTGATAAACTCAGGTCTCTTGACAATAGTCATCAAGGAACTGAGGCTTCCTGCCAACAGCCATGTGGGTGCACCACGGTGGAAGTGAAACCTCCAGCTATAGTCGAGCCTTCAGACAACGCAACTTCAAGAGAGACTCCAAGCCAGAATTGCCCAGCCAGCTGCTCCTGAATTCCTGGCCCACAGAAACTAAGAGATAATGAACATTTTCTGTTTGAAGCTACATTTTGAGGTAATTTCGTAACAGAGCAAGTGATAACAAATACAACCCAAATATGCCAGCTGCTCTCTTTGATGCATCTGGGCCTTTGCACATGCTATTCTCCCTGCCTGTGATGTCTCTCACACTGACTTTTCCACCAAACTCCCCATCATTCTTCAGGGTCCAACAGAAATGTCATCTCCTCAGTGAAACATCCCTTAAAACCATCCCCAGTCCCCCACCTTGCTGTGCCTGACCCAGAGTTGGCCCCTGCCCTGTGACCTCACCAAACCCACATGTAGCTCCAACATGTTTCTTCCTACTCCACATTTTCTCAGAGGCCTGTTGAGGCTACCCTACCTGACTTTGTGGGCAGCAGAGGGACGGCACCCAGAAAGCTTCATGAAGACTCTGTCAACTGGCTGGAGAGCCATCAATTAGAATTTAATTCCAGTGGGATGATAATTTTTTTAAAGTATTTTGCACCAAATATTTAAATGTAGAAGCCTCCATTTTTTTTCCTCCAAATGGTGGGAGAGCATGAGGACTCATAAATAAGAGATTTCATCTTACTGTGTCCCAACAAATTGGGCAAGGGGTCCAACCTACCTGGATCAGAGCAAGCACTTTGTCCTGTACAATGGTGGGAGGGTTGTTCTTGGGAGAGATAATTTTCACCAGAACACTGTCGATGAAATCTCGGTTGGCCACAAGGATGTGGAAGCGGTGGCCACAGTTCTTCACACATGTCTCCAGCACCTGATGTGGGGAGGGAAGGAGACGGGTCACCCCAGTGGGAGCTGGAGAAGACACTGGGAACTGAGGAGCGCAGCTGAGTTTCCACCACCCCCTCTGTCTTGCTCCTAGATCAGCTTTCTGACACGTCTCCTCCACAGCCAAACCTGCATGGCACACGCATTCCCACACTCCATTCTCCAGGGATGACAGCAGCCCCTTACTGACGGAAGTCTCCTGTCCCTGCACAATAATCAGGCAATTAGTTGGTAATTGAGGCACCAGTTTTGCATGAGAAGGATGCTAGTGTTTTAATGGGATCAAAATGACTGAGCGGTCCCTGAAAATTAGCATTTTAACTCCTCTCTCTGGGCCTCTGGGTATGAGGCATTAGCCAATGGGACATGGGCTCTGTCACAAGACGAGGCTGCTATGACAGCTTGAATTGCTTCATGAGTTACTGGCCCTTATATGTGAGAAAGCAAATGCGCACACACATCCCCCACTCAACCCTGCTTCTGTAACCAAAATTGGCAATGACAAAGGATTTTCCACTCTTGACAAATGGTTTATGAACCTCAGCTGCCAGGTGACTTTAATGTCCATGTTCGATTCAGACCCTGCCTGCTCCTCCCTTATCTGGGAAAATGAGTGACACAGGCTTTAGCTGCTCAGAAAAGCCAGCATACTGGTTATGGCCAGATGGTCAGTGAGGGCTCGAATCTCAGCTCTACCACTTTCTCCCTGAATGGCCCAGGACAGACCTTTCTGAGCCTCAGCATCCTCATCTGTAAAGCACAGATGATGAGCTCTCCTTTGCAAGACAGTTGGAAAGATTAGCAAGAATACATTTAAAGCATAAGCCAGGCGTAGTGGCTCATGCCTGTAATCCCAGCACTTTCAGAGGCCAAGGTGGGCAGATCACCTGAGGTCAGGAGTTCAAGACCAGCCTGGTCAACATGGCAAAGCCCTGCCTCTACTACAAATACAAAAACTACCCAGGCTTGGTGGCACGTGCCACCAATCCCAGCTACTTGGGAGGTTGAGGCAGGAGAATCGCTTGAACCTGGGAGGCAGAGGTTGCAGTGAGCCGAGATCGTGCCATTGCACTCCAGCTCAGGAAACAGAACAAAACTCTATCTCAAAAACATACATACATACATACATAAAATAATGCACCTAGCAAAGCATCCTGTATAGGGGAGGTGCCCAATAACTGATGACCATGATTACATGATTACTATTCAGAAGGCTGCTGTACACACGAGGAAGAGGATGGCCTCTTATCCTCCCATAGGACAGGTGTGTAGCCTCTTGGAATTCGGAGGTACTAACTGGGAGGAGCTCTCTGAACTTCCCAGCACTCTGTAAACCAATCCATAGGATTACCTGGCTCTTCCCATGCCACCAGCCCCCAGTGCCACAGTCTGCTAACTGGGGAATGCCTCCTCAAAACGATGTCACCAGCAACAGGGAACATTTCTGACTACCTCAATTACTCTCATTTGCTCAAACTAATCCGACCACTGGTTAACTTCCATAGCCATCCCACAGGGCTGGGTCCAAGCAATTGGGCTTTACCTGGACAAATCACAGCTGTAAAGAAAGGTCCATAACTGGAACACTGACTGAATGCGACTATATGCCAGGCACTATGAGAGATCCTTCCATAACATATGGAATGTTATCCAATTCTCACAACTAATCACTTCTCCTTAAGTGGACCTTAATATCCCATGTTTTAGAGTTAAGCAGTTTAGAAAGATGAAGACATTGATCTAGGTACAAATTGTCAGTCAGTGCCAGAAGGAGCACAGGAGCTGTGATCAGCCTTCTCTGGAGCCCCAGTCTCCTTACCCACCTTGAGGCCACAGGGCCATCCCTCCCTCACAGCTTTCCTCCAAGCAGCCACATCAGCTGAGAGTGCCTCACATGACAAGCAACACGTGTTAGATTTACTGTTCCCTCATTTGGTCCTTGAAATAACCCTGTAAGGAGGGAACCATCCCATTTTAGAGATGAGGAAGCGGAGGATCAGAGGTACCATGTAACTTAACCTAGGAGGCCAAAGCTGGGAATCCCATGCCAGGCAGCTCCGCAGCCAGCCAGAGTTGTTCCTTGCCTCGCTGCTGGCTGCACCTTAGGAGGCCCCGGGTTCCTGTGGGCTTGCCAAGGAAGACTCTGGAGGTTAGCACCCTCAGGGCCCCTGAGCAACCATAGGTTTTACTGAGCCAAGGAGGCATTTTCCTTTCTGAGTCTCTGCTTGTGCCTGATTCTGGTAACCATGAGGTAACTGGCATTCACTCTCTCGCAGTGATCCATGGGGGCACTGAGATGAACTAGAGGGGTTCTTTCTGCCCTCAAGGGCCTTACAGGCACCCTTCTCTCTAGGATTCTCTAAAACCTTCCTCCCAACTCAGGCAGTGGGGTGTTGGGGTCAAGGCAGATGGGAAGAAGTATGCTTTATTTTGTGAGAAGCAGGTGGGAAAGGCGAGGCTGCAATTGTGAGTAGGAAAGAGAATTGGAAAAAGAGGCATAGGTCTGAGGAGTGGGGCAGCCTGGGGCTCCACTCCACTCTCAGAGCAGCAGTGGGCAGGAACCACTGCCTGCCTTTAGGGAAATACATGCTTAGTTTCTCCTGCACAGCAGTCCTCAAGGTCAGTGTGTTTCAGCCTGGCCTTGGAAGTGCCCTGGACAGAGATGCACGTGTCACAGAGCAGCCCCAAAGCCTATCTAAGCAGGAGATACAGGAGATCCTCCCTGGGCTGGCAAGAGCCACTTTAGGCCACCCTGCCAAATAGGACCCTTGCAGATTTGTCCCTATGGGTTGAAAGGCATGAAACATACAGTGGTAATTTTCCAGAATGAAGCCCAAAGCCATAGAGAAAGCAAAAGGGGCCTCTAAGCAATCAGAAATGATGTTTAAGTCCACAAACGAAGACACAAGCAGAGAGCCCCTTAGGGCTTCTTACTAACTTATTTTGGGTAAATATTAACAATCTTGGTGGGTACAGATATGAAGTCAGGAAAGGGCCAGAGGAAACAGGAGGACTGAAAGAGACTAACAGAGTAAGTGAAGCCCTATCAGCAGACACGAGACCATGCAAAGTGTGCTAGGATGGGGCCTCGGACAGCAGCCCTGTGCATTTCACAGGCCTCCCAAAGGCATGGCTGGGTTTGTAGTGAAGACCTAACCCACAGGAAAGGTCAAAGTGTCAAGCAGTGTCCATCATGCCCTGCTAGAGGAAGGCAAGTAAACGCAGAGTTCACTTTAGAAAAATTTTCATCCAACACGATTACCATGAAGTTGGGTGTATAAATGGAGAAGTTTTAGATAGCAGTAAAATGCCCTGACATATTAGAGCTAATTCCCTGGTGATATGAGTTATTGAAAGCCATTCGTTTTGGGCATCACTCCTGGTTTAGTGGATGCTGTGGCTCAAATTCTGAGAAAATAAATAAATAAAAGCTTCAATTCCCTATTTCTCAAACAGTCTTTTCTCCTTTATTATTCAAATCCCAATTCCCTGGCAGAACTCTTTTAATAAGTTTTGGAGTTTCGCTTGGGCAAAAAATCTAAACAGGTTCTCTGCTTTAAAAGGAAACATAGTTGTTTTGGAAAAATAACCTACTATTTCAAAGCCCCAGAGAAGTCGACCTGGTGACCTGTTACAGTTTCTATTTTAAGAACTCACTGTGGCCCAGATTTTGCCACATCTGAAAAACTGTTAGTTCTCAAGACAGAAATAACACCTGAAGTCATCTTTAAATTCTCTGACAGCTTTGGTAAGGGCAAAAATCTGGTCTGTTCCTTCCTGAAAAAAATCACTTGGCTGACTTTTTCAAGAGTCTTTGTAGCTATTTTCAGTTTTTACCCCATGCGAAAGACCACTTTATGATGGCAATCCATAGCTCGGTACCTCACTAGCTGTGAAGGCTGAGTAAACCTCCAGACCTCTCTGAGCCTCAGTTTCCTCATCTGTATGAGGGAGATAGTGAAATCTCTTTTGAATGGTGGTTGTAAACATCTTCATTAATGTCCAAAAAGCTCAGCACAGTCCCAGGCAGGGGCAGGGACAGGTACTCAATAGGTGGACCTTTTTTTTTTTTTTTTTTAAGACATAGTCTCACTCTGTTGCCCAAGCTGGAGTGCAGTGGTGCAATCTCAGCTCACTGCAACCTCCACCTCCTGGATTCAAGCGATTCTCCTGTCTCAGACTCCCGAGAAGGTGGGACTACAGGAACGCACCACCATGCCTGGCTAATTTTTGTAGTTTTAGTAGAGACGGAGTTTCACTATGTTGGCCAGGCTGGTCTTGAACTCCTGACCTTGTGATCGTCTTGCTTTGGCCTCCCAAAGTGCTGGGATTACAGGCGTGACCCATCGCCCCTGGCCAACATTTTTATAAAGAGGAAACTGATATCTAGAGAAGGAGTTGGTCTCAGTCTCAGAGCAGGCTGGTGGCAGAAAAGGGACCCACCCAAAACCTTTAGCTCCTCTGCTCTGGTCTTCTGTACCTGACAGCACTGCACATACCTTATCTTCTCCTGGTATACATATACCAAACTGAAGCTCACTACTCCCTGTTTCAGAGGACAGGAAAACCCAAAGGTAATACCAGAAGGCTTTGCTGGACTCCAGTGGTCCAGGCACCAAGCCATTCAGAGGTTGTGCTGAGTGGGCAGAGGGAAGGCCCTGTGAGGGGGGCAAGGCCAGGAGCAAGGAGTTCCCCAGATGACTTCCCTCCCCAAGGAGAATAGCACTCACTGTTAATGCCAGCATCACCTCTCTGTAGTTCCGGTTCCCATTGAGTCGCTTCTTCAGGGCTCGAATGGCATCCTTTGGCCTGGAAAAAAGAACAGACATATAAAGATACTTACAATCTCACTTGAGGACACGATCCTATAGATATGTGAACTAGCATATATGCAAGACTATTCGCTGGCTGCAGCATGTTTGTAAATGTAAAAGACTGGGAACAAACTGAATGTCCATCAATACACAACAGGTTAAATAAAACCATTGACACAATGGAATACTATGCAGCTGCAAAAAAGGAATAAAGAAACTCATGTACCAATATGGACCAAACTCAAAGACATGTGCATAAAGTTCTTTGCATAACAGTGTACAAAGCTTGCTATTAGTTGAGTTATAGAAGGAAAGCAAACGTACATAGCACACATGCCAGCGTAAGGAAGAGACTCTCTAGAAGGAGCTAAAACAACCTGGTAACTGGGGCTGCCCCTAAGGAAGGGAACAAAAGAGGGAGGAAGGTTTTTCCCTGGACTGCCTTTTTGCGGACCTTTTGAATTCTGTATCACACGCAAGTATTACTTATTCAAAACCATAACTAACCCACTGGTGTGTGGGTACACAGAAGAGAGTTTTTCCAGAGAAACCATAAGAGAGATAGAGAGAGTGCCAGGTACTTGTGAGCCCTGGATGCCCGGCTCTTCCTGAAGTCCATGGAACTCCTTTTCCCAGAGAAAGTTTAAGTGAGTCTCCCTAAAACCCAACAAGTTTTGTGTTTTTAGGTGACAGATCTGAGGTGGATTCCCAGAGAAAATCTTGTAGAATTATAGACAGTACTCAGTTCACAAATGGGCCATGTCCAAAAGTTGGAGTGGAGTTGTTTGGAAGTTGGAGTGAGTTCTTCCTTAATTACTGTTATACCTTAGAGTTAGGATTCCCAGCCAGCCCTCTAAGTATACATATTACGTGTAGGTCTGGTGTCTAACATGTAATTTAATTTATTCTAACTCAGGATTCAACAAAGCTGTGGGCCTAGGAGCTGCCCCTGGCACAAAGCCCCTATGCAGACCCATTACCCTATGCTCTGAAGAGCCCCTAGTCCGGCTGTGGGCCAGCCCTTTGCTATCACACGTGGGTTCCAGCCTTCCACTGATCTATGTGTCAATATACTGGTCTTTCCCAGCTTGAATGTTTGTAAGTCAGGGATCTCCTATTCCTACAGTTTTAAAACGTTTATACTCTATTTACCAAATGAAAAGGCCCCTTCAAATGTGTATGAGGAAGTCGAGGAGGGGAAAGGGTTGACGTTCTGCTAATCAGCTTAATTTAAGAGAAACTGGGCCGGGCGCAGTGGCTCACGCCTGTAATCCCAGCATTTTGGGAGGCCAAGGCGGGTGGATCACCTGAGGACAGGAGTTCAAGACCAGCCTGGCCAACATGGTGAAACCCTGCTTCTACTAAAAAATACAAAAATTAGCTGGGTGTGGTGGCAGCTGCCTGTAATCCCAGCTACTTGGGAGGCTGAGGCAGGAGAATCACTTGAACCTGGGAGACGGAGGCTGCAGTGAGCTGAGATCATGCCATTGTACTCCAGCCTGGTGATAAGAGCGAAACTCCATCTCCAGAAAAATAAAAAAGAGAAAGTGTGCCCAGCACTGTGGCTCATTCCTGTAATCCCAGCACTTTGGGAGGCCGAGGTGGGTAGATCACTTGAGGTCAGTAGTTCAAGACCAGCCTGGCCAACATGGTGAAAACCTGTCTCTACTAAAAATACAAAAAAATTAGCTGGGCATGGTGGTGTGTGCCTGTAGTCCCAGCTACTCTAGAGGCTGAGGCAAGAGAATCACTTGAACCTGAGAGGTGGAGGTAGCAGTGAGCCAAGATCATGCCACTGCACTCCAGCCTGGGTGACAGAGTGAGACTCCATCTCAAAAAAAAAAAAAAAAAGAAAGAAAGAAAGTGAAAGGAGCAAGGCTTCTGAAAGAAAATTTTAAAACACCCTGAATCACCTGTTTCCCCTTCCCAGCTTGACATATGGCTGCCCTGCAGGAATTCTTGGCCCCTGGGTCAAAGGGCTGATGAGACAGACACAAGGCTCCATGGGGACTGGGCCCAAGGCCAACTATGTCTGCAGTATGGCTGCCATTTCCAAAAGGGGATGCTGATTTCTGCAAATACGGGACTTAACCGGCTCTCTGCTTTGAGGGCTGTTTGTGGCCTGAGAGCTGATGAAATTCTGTGGCTACTGGCCAAGAGCATGGACTGATATCCTCTCTCCAAGGCTCTGCCAAACCACCGCTGTCCCTGACCCACAGCTGCCACAACCCTCAGTCCTATCTCTCTTCTGTCCTCTTGAACTTCCATGGAACAGGAAAATAGGAAGAGCGCCTCAGGGCTGCAATCACTTCTGGCTGGCCGAGGACCAGCACACTCAGGGCTCTCCTGGTGTGGGGGCCACAGGGTGGGAAATCAGACAGTCAGCAGGTTCCTGGACGAGGTTTAAAATGAAAATTCATCCACAGGCTCTGGGAAGTACTGGCTGAGAGTGATGGGTGAGCACAAAAGCAAGTATTTATCTCTCTCCCGGGGGGAGAAGCTTCAGAGAGGAGGATCAAAGTCATGTCAAAGGAATCACAAAGTTTCAAGAAGCTGCAGCAGATTAGATAGTGTGGAGCTGGAAACCAGGAGAAGAGACAGAAGCGTGTGTCAAGAGCCAAGAGGGAGCAGAAAGAAAGGATCAGGAAGAATCAGTGGCCTGTGTTGAGATGGCACCAAGCCCTAGCAGCTTTCTTGGGAAAGGTCAGGCTCCTCATGCAGTGCTCACAGCCTTGTGATCTGGCCTCTGGGCCATGATCAGGCTCCTCAAAGTCTCCCTGGACCCTAGACTTAAAAGAACTCTTCCCTGATCCCCAAACAAGCCTCCTGTCACCCCTCCAGCCACAGCCTTTATAATGTCCTTCAGCTTTAGAACTACTCTCTGGAAAAGTTTTCTCCTCATCACCCCCAAGGAGGACACGGCTACCCCTCTGCCATCACCCGGAATACCCCCTCCCCATTATTATCTTGCTCTATTGCATGTCTTCAGTTTCTCCTCTGTGCCCTCTCCAGCTTAGAAGGTAGAACACAGACAAAGATTCTATGAGCTGAGGAGGGTCCAGAGATGGCCATGAAAACGACCCAGGTCAGGCGGTCCTCATGACAGCTGCACATCCGAGTCACCTGGAGTGCAATTCCCAAATCCGCAAGCTGTGACTTCACTGGGTAGATCTGGGGTGAGGCCTGGAAAACAGAGTCTAAAACAGTCCCAGCTGGGTGCTGCGGCTCATGCCTGTAATCCCAGCACTTTGGGAGGCCAAGGCAGGCGGATTTCCTGAGGTCAGGAGTTCAAGACCAGCCTGGCCAACATGGTGAAACCCTGTCTCTACTAAAAATACAAAATTAGCCGGGCGTGGTGGTGCACACCTATAATCCCAGCTACTCAGGAGGCTGAGGCAGGAGAATTGCTTAAGTCTGGGAGGCAGTGGCTGTGGTGAGCTGAGATCGCACCATTGCACTCCAGCCTGGGCAACAAGAGCAAAACTCCATCTCAAAAATAAATAAATAAGAAGAGTCTCAGGTAGGTTATTCAGTCAGCCACTCCTGGTTAACGCCTGAAGGACTGTCACACAAGGCCTTAGGCATCTGCATTCCTCAGGCCGATGGTGATTTCAGTTCTGGACATTAGGGAAAGTCCAAGGAGAGGCCTTTGGGGCAGTTTACCAATCTGCACCCACCAGGGCCACAGCCTCCCATTGGTAAAGCATTGTACAAATACAAGAAGTATAGGCAGCACTTCAGTGGCTGCGGCCAGGTGAGCCTGTGCTTGGATCCTGCATGTGCCCTTCCAAGCTGTGCTGCAAGGCCTTTGGCAAGTAACCAAACTACTCAGCCTCAGTTTCCTTAACACTGAAACAGGCTGTCACTACCATATAGAACTGTTGGAGGGAGGGGGTGCTGCTTGTGATGAGGCACTGCAGGGCTGGACACAGGGCCTGGCACATGGCAAGTGCTCAGAGATGGCAGAGAGGGTAAGGGCAGTGAATCCACAGAGATCATCACCAAGACTGGGCAGATAACTGACACCCAAATGAAACTGATGACAAAAGTCAAGGGCAATGGAAATCTTTAAAGGGAAATAGTAAATCCATATATATAGTATGGATATGAAGATACAGTTAGGTAGCCAGATACTTCATATATATTTAGTCCTTTAATTCTCGTAACAACCCTATGAGATAGGTATTATTGGCAACCCCATTTTATAAATGAGGAAATGGGACACAGACACAGGGAGATGAAGTAACTCACACAGGATAGCACAATAAGCGAGTGGTGACCTAGGACTGCTCCAGCCTGGGGTGTCCACCTTCCTCCCCTTTATCCACCTGCCTCATCTGGCTGATAACCTGGCACTCTGTAAGACTCCAGTCTGGTGTCACTTCCTCCAAGAAGGCTTTGCTGCCAAAAGTCCCAAAGCTGACCATTGCCACTGCACTAGTCTCTGTAGCTATACATAGCTTTTCTCTCTCTCCCTGCCCCCCACCCAGCACTTGTTATGCTGTGTTATGCTTATGTTTATATGCCTGTATTCCTCATCAGACTGTGAGTGCCTTAGAGACTTCACTCATTTATTCACTTATTTAACAAATATTTATTAACAGCTAATCAAATGCATTGTGCTAGGTGCTAGGGACAAAATGGTAAGTAAAACAGATGGAAATCCTGTCTTCATGGAGCTCACAGCCTTGTGGGGGTTGTAGGGCAAGACAGACACTAACAACCGTCCCACAGAACTCTAAGTTTAAACTGTGATGAGCATCAGTACAACACAGGTTATGAAATCATACAACAGAGGACTTGTCCAAATCAGGAGGGAAGGGGGTTAGGGAAATGAGATTCAAACTGAGAGATCCAGTGAACGACGGGCTCTACTTAGCGAGAGAGGTGACGAGAACAGAAGGGACAGCAGGTCAGAGGCCCTTCAGGGAGGGCACAAAGGGGTGGGTGGGGCGCCCTACTGTCAGTCCAACTTGTGGGAGTTTCTTCCACTTAGGAAGAGATTTTTTTTTTTAAGATATGGGGTCTCACCACATTTCCTAGGCTGGTCTCAAACACCTGGGCTCAAGCAATCCTCCCGCCTCAACCTCCTAATTGGCTGGGACTACAGGCATGAGCCACTGCACCCGGCTAGGAAGAGATTTTGAGACACCTCACAGCAGAAGCAAGGAGAAAACATTCTCAGGAATCACTGAGGTGCTCTCAGTCAAAAAGGTAGCAACAAGAGATTTAGCCACTTGAAGAGGAAGATGTGTGTGACCAACCTTCTGGGAATTGAGGATTTGAAAAAGAAGGCATGGCCCCTTCGGAATGAGGAAGCTCCTGGGGTTCCTGGGCTTCCTGCCCTCAAGCCATAGAGATATTTGAGCAACTCACTAGAAGATAAGAGTTGCCAACATATTTGTATATTGCTCAAATCTGTAGAGAATTTCAAGCTGGGCCCAGGAATGCAGAAAATTCAAGGAGCTGAAAGATCAGCAGGGTTGAAGAGCTCAAAGCAGATCTGCCAAGGGGTCTGGGGCTCCTCAGGAGGGTACTGGTTAGGGTTTTTACCCTAAGTGCCCGTGAAGGCCCTGAAGGCTTGTTAGCAAGGGATCGA
The DNA here is from genome assembly GCF_002776525.5 of Piliocolobus tephrosceles. Lineage (NCBI taxonomy): Eukaryota > Metazoa > Chordata > Mammalia > Primates > Cercopithecidae > Piliocolobus > Piliocolobus tephrosceles. The sequence continues at coordinate 17,777,007 of NC_045449.1, forward strand.
CTTGCTGGTTCAGCAGCAGGAAGGGACAGGAGGGAAGGGGCCGAAGCAGAGGTCCACCTCTAGGATAACGCGCAGACACCAGAGAATGCGGCACCTGACCCTGACTACCTTTCCAGCTGGATTCCAGACCCTCCCGCTCCCCCAACATCACCCTGTCTACCCTAGACCACTTGTATCCCTTGACACACTGGCCCTTTTGATGTCACCCTTGGCTACGGGACACATTTCTCCTGCCATCCTGGAAGACAGCCCCTCCATGAGGCATCTGTACCCACCTTTCCCTCTGGGACCATGGTATCAGGGACAGGCCTTGGCCACAGCCCTTCCCAGTCCTGCCAGGTGAGCCTTCAAGGGCAGGCTGGAACATTCACCTTGGCATCCTGCAGCTGCTATACCTCCACCCCTGGGGGTCAGTAAACATGGCTGGATGACTGGACAAACAAGTGAATGAGTGGTGTGTGAGGAGGATGTGAGGAAGGTAGCCACTCTGAGCCCGGTGATGATGGGATTAGAGATGTGTAGTCCCTAACAACTCTCTGTGAGTCACATCTGTGTGCCAGGTACCAAGTTGATCACCTATATTTAGCTGGTGAAAATATGCCACCTTTCACCAAAGACTCCCACATTTTCATCCAGTGCAGGCCACTGCCCCCAACTCAAGTTCCCCGTGCAGTTCCCTGTCACATCTTCCAGGAGCTTGGCTGGCAGCACAGATCTACTCCTGATCTCTGCTCCCCAGCCTGTTCCACCTCAGGAAACAGCAGCTCCATCCCACGGCGGTTCAGGCCCTGAACCTTGCAATTTCCCTTGACTCTTCATTCCTTTCCCATGTCTGCCAATTCCATCGGTTCTACCTCCTAACACATTCAGAATCCCATCACTTCTAACCATCATCTCACACCAGTATTACTGTGATAACCTCCTCACTGGGTTTTCTTTCTTCTTTTCTTTTTCTTTTTAGAGACAGAGTCTTACTCTGTCCCTCAGACTAGAATGCAGTGACACCATCCTAGTTCATCACAGCCTTGAACTCCTAGGTGTAAGCAATCTTCCTGCCTCAGCCTCGTACAGTGCTGGGATTACAGGTGTATGCCACTATGCCAGGCCATCGCTGGGTTTTCTGCATCTGTCCTTGGCCTGCCCCCAGCCAGACCACTCTGAACAAATAGACTGAGTGACCTCTTTCCAATAAGAGTGGGACCATACCACTCCTCTGCTTGAATCTCCAAAAAGGTTGAAGCCAGAGTCACTCTGGTTCTACATGGCCCTGCATTATCTGGATCCCCAGTATGTCACTAACTTCCTCTCCAGGTACCCTCTTCTTTGACTACTCCACTCCGGGCCCATTAGCCACCTTGCTATTTCTCAAACACATCAGATACCCTTTGTCCCAGGACTTCTGGGTTGGCTGTTCCATTAGCCTTGACAGTTCTTCCCTTGTATAATCCTCACCCCCTACTCCCTCATCTCCTTTAAGTCTTTGTTCAATATCACCTGCTAAATGAGACTTTTCTGTTGTTTTGTCTTTTCTTTTTGAGACAGGGTTTTTCTCTGTCACCAAAACTAGAGTGCAGTGGCATGCTCATGGCTTACTGCAGCCTCGACCTCCTGGGCTCAAGTGATCCTCCCACCTCAGCCTCCCAAGTAGCTGAGACTACAGATATGCACCACCATGCCTGGCTAACATTTGTATTTTTTGTAAATACAAGATTCAACCGTGTTCCCCAGGCTGGTCTCGAATTCCTAGGCTCAAGTGACTAGCCCACCTTGGCCTCCCAAAGTGCTAGGATTACAGATGTGAGCCACCCAACCCAGCCAAGACTTTTCTTGATCACTCTATTTAAAATTACTAATTCCCAGCCTCCTCTCTCCCCATCTCCCTTCCACAGTCTTGTCCTCACCTGACCAGGTTATATGTTTAATTATCTTGTTTATGGCCTGCCTCCCTACTACTCTAGAATGGTAGCTCCCCAACAGGAAGGAATCTATCTTGTTCACTTCTGTGTCCTCAGTATTTACAATAGGCCTGGCACAAGGTAGTCATTCGAGAAACACTAGCTGCATGAAAACAGGACCAAGCTTGAGAGGCTGGTCCCCAGTTCACACATGGCAAGGCTAGAGTGACAGTGCTGAGATGCCAGCCCAGGGATGCCTGAGTCCCAGATGCTCTCCTTGCCACTCTGAAAATGGTTTAAGAGGGCATGGCTACAGTAAAGTAAGCGTTAGTGGTATGGACAGCGGGCTAAATACAGACCAATTTGGAGGAAGTACAAATCGAGTGCAGCTATAAAACAAAAGAGGATACAGGAAATAACAACAGGAACGGATCCAGCAGTGCAGGAATGCAGGAGGGGCAACATGGTCTAAGTCCACTCATGCTGCTTTCCCACTCCCGGCTGTGTCTGCTCCATGCCCTGGACCTCCCTCCATGGACACTGTGGTGCTTTTTGAATCCTGGCAAACCAGGGCAGAGACAGGCTGTGAAGGAGAGGCAGAGGCCAGGAAGGAGGGGAGGGAAGAGGTGACACCTGGGCTGCAGAGACTAATGGCCACTGGGAACCAAATAATCAAGCAGCTTCATTTCTACTTGTGATTAAAAGCAGGTGATTAAAAGAGGTGTCTCTGTTCTACCTCCAGCACTGCCACTGGGCAAGTGGGGGAGGGATGAAGACAAAAAGGACAGATAATTCAGAGTGTCAGCTTATTCAATGCCAAACCAAACAGACTAGAACACAAAACAAAAAATAAAACCTGCCACCCTCAGGCCCTGACAAGCTTTGAGTGGCCCCTAAAAGCTGAGAGAGGCTTCCCAGGAGAGGGGGGCACACGTACCCTTCCTCCGTCTCATTGATGATGTCACAGATCTCCATATTCAATGTCCAATCCTCACTTTGCAGGGAGCCATCTGTTGCCTTTTCTGTGAAATCAGAGAGAAAATGGGTTTACATTTCTCCTGGAATAAGTGGGCCTTGGCAGGAAATGGGAAGAGACCAGAACCACCACATTCTCATCCCAAGCAGATGGGCTGAGCCAACAGAGCCATTCTAGGAGTGCTATTATCACAAGAGAACACCCGGGAAAGGTCCTGGCCTGAAGGCTGGAGTTATAACTAGGTTCTTCATTCACCAAACTCTAGACTGAAAAGCTTATGACAGGCCTAAGCCATCAAAAATCACCCCAAACATGAGGATATTAGGTTTATGAACCCATAGAGTCTGGAGCCAAACTACCTACCAAACTAGGTTCAAATACAGGCTCTACTACTTACTAGTTGTGTGGTCTTGGGTAAATTACTTAACTTCTAGGTGCCAAAGCTAGTGAAAACAACAGTACTTACCTGATATATGTTATGAAAATTAAATGGGTTGATACACATGAAACACTTAGAACAGAGCCTGGCACACAGCGCTATACAGGTATTTGCTATTGGGATTATTAAAAATCAATTGCTGTAGTTAAAAACTACATTTCAGATAAGGGGGAGAAAGAAAGGACCATCAGTTATCAAGCCACTGTAGGTATGGTGTTGGGTGCTTCATGTACATTATTTTATCTCATCCACAAAATGACTTTCTGACCATTCAGTGAGGAAAGCACAGTATTTTCAACAAATGGTGCTGTGAAAATTGGATTGCCACATGCAAAAGAATGAACTTGGGCCCTTTATCTTACAACATATACAAAAATTTACTCCAAATGGATCAAAGACATAAATGTGAGCTCAAACTAAAAAATGCCTAGAAGAAAACATAGTGAAAAAGCTTCATGACACTAGATTCGGCAATCATCTCATGGATATGACACCAAAAGCACAGGCAACAAAAGAAACATTTTGAACTACATCAAAATAAAAACTTCTAGGCATCAAAGGACACAACAGAGTGAAAAGGCAACCTGCAGAGGAAGAAAATATTTGCAAAATTATATATATGATAAGGGGTTAATATCCAGAAGATGTAAGTAACTCCTGTAACTTAACAACAAAAAACCTCAAACTATCCAATTAAAAAATGGGAAAGGATTTGAATGACATTTCTCCAACTCTCCAAAAATGGGAAAGGATTTGAACGACATTTCTCCCAAGAAGATATACCAATGGCTAACAGGTATATGAAAAGAGGTTCAACATCACTAAGCATTAGGGAAGTGCAAGTCAAAACCACAATGAAACATCACCTCACACCCATTAGGATGGCTCCTATCAAAAAAGTAGAAAATAACAAGTATTGGCAAGGATATAGACAAATTGGAACCCTGTTACACTTTTGATGAGAATGTAAAATAGTACAGCTGCTATGGAAAACAGGATGGTAGTTAAAACACAGAATTACCCGGCAAGGTGCAGTGGCTCATGCCTGTAATCCCAGCACTTTGGGAGACCGAGACGGATGGATCACCAGGTCAGAAGATCGAGACCATCCTGGCTAACATGGTGAAACCTAGTCTCTACTAAAAAAAGTATAAAAAATTAGCCGGGCTTGGTGGCGGACACCTGTAGTCCCAGCTACTCGGGAGGCTGAGGCAGAAGAATGGCGTGAACCTGGGAGGCAGAGTTTGCAGTGAGCCGAGATCGTGCCACTGCACTCCAGCCTGGGCGACAGAGCAAGACTCCATCTCAAAAACAAAACAAACAAACAAACAAAACACAGAATTACCCTATGATCTAGCAATTTCACTTCTGAGTATATACCCAAAAGAACTGAAAGCAGAGCCTTGAGGAGATATTTGCAGAGTCATGTTCATAGCAGCAATAGTCACAACAGTCAAAAGATTTGTAAACAGCCTGTGTCCATCAACTAATGAATGGATAAGCCAAATGGGTATACATAAAATGGAATATTATTCAGCCTTAAAAAGGAAGGAAATTCTATTGCATGCACAAAATGGCTGAACCTTGAAGGCCTTGTGCTAAGTGAAATAAGCCATTCACTAAGACAAATATGAGATGATTCCACTTATATCAGGTACTTAGAATAGTCAAATTTAAAGACAGAAAGCAGAATGGTGGTTGCCAGAGGCTGTTGGGGGGTCCAGGGGAATGAGGAGTTATTGTTTAATGAACACAGAATTTCAGTTTGGGGAAAATGAAAGAGTTCTGGACATGGGTGTGGATGGTTGCACACAATGCGAACATACTTAATGCCACTGAACTATACACTTTAAAATGGTTAAAATGGGCCAGGCAAGATGGCTCACATCTGTAATCTCAGAACTTTGGGAGGCTGAGGCAGGAGGGTTACTTGAATCCAGGATTTGAGAACATCCTGGGCAACATAGCAAGACATTGTTTCTACGAAAAATTTAAAAATTAGCTGGGTATACTGGCTTGTACCTGTGGTACTAACTACTAATGAGGCTGAGGCAGGAAGATTGCTTAAGTCCAGGAGTTTGAGGCTGCAGTGAGATATGACTGAGCCACTGCATTCCAGCTTGGGCGACAGAGTAAGACCCCGTCTCTTAAAAAACTTTTTGTTTAATGGTTAAAATGATAAATTTAATGTTATGTGTATTTTAAAAACCACCACCAAAAAAGACAGAAAAATTACACACAGGTCAATGGACTGTTGGGTAAGGGAGTAGCAGGGTAGGGATCAGAGATCATTTGGGTCTGTAGTCTCCTTTGACAGGAAACCCGGGGCCTGCAGAAGCAAAGGGAAAGGTCCCGGGGCTCAGGATCCTCAGTGGTAGAGCCAGGACCAGAGCCAGGGTCACTTGACTCCCTTCCCCCTCTGGGCTGTGAGCTCTAGGAGGGCAGGGACTAGGTCTGTCTTGTCTTCCACTGGGTCCCTAGTGCCCAGCACTTGGCAGCAATGCAATGCATTTACATCAGATGAATGACCGAATTAGCATCCCTTCCTCGACGCTGCGGATCTCAGCCCTGGCTGCAAATGAGAACCACCTGGGGAGCTTCTAGAGCGCACCAATACCTGAGCCTCATGCCCCAGAGGTTCTACTTTGAATATGGGGTGGGATTCAGGGATGATGATGATGATGACAATGATGGTTATTTGAGACAGAGTCTTGCTCCATTGTGCAGGCTGGAGTGCAGTGGCATGATCTCGGCTCACTTCAACGTTTGCCTCCTGGGTTCAAGCAATTCTCCTGTCTCAGCCTCCTCAGTAGCTGGGATTACAGGCATGTGCCACCATGCCTCGCTAATTTTCGTATTTTTAGTAGCGATGGGTTTCGGCCTGTTGGCCAGACTGGTCTCGAACTCCTGACCTCAGGTGATCCACCAGCCTCAGTCTCCCAAAGTGCTGGGATTACAGGCACGAGCCACCGAGCCCAGCCCCCAACACTCCTGATGGTTGGGGAGGCAGATCATTTGGCTGTTTTCTCCTCCATTCTCACCAAAAGGATGTTGCTGAATGCAAAATGCTAAAACCAGTCCTCTTTTGCCTTCTGGTGTTGGCTGCTTCTGAAGTCACTATATTTAACATCAAAGTGCAGAAAGCGGCAGCCAAAAAGCCAAGCCGCTGGATTGCGAGGCTCCTCCAAATAGGGCTGCCTTAGGTTTCAGAGAGCATGGGAGGGTGGGTGGGCAGAAAAACCATGCTCAGAGCCAGCACTATCACTGCTGTCAGTGTCAAGGCTTCAGGGCATCCTGGCCTGGGTTCTACCCCAGGCGAGAGAAAATGCCATGGCAACGGCATCAGGATGCTATGGTGCTCTCGCACTGAAGATTTAATGGGAGCTGTATCTGATTACCCGAGCTCAGGCCTGCCCTGCCCTGCCCTGTCCAGTCCAGCCCAGCCCAGCCTGGCCCGCCCTACCCAGCCTCTTTCCCAGCCCAGTCCTTGGCCATTAGCATATCACCAGAGAGGTCAGCACTTTACAATTATCCGTCCAGAGGGCTGGCTGGTGGGAATGACTTGCCCCACTGCTCCCTAGAGCACTCTGTTCCTGCTGTTGCACCAGGTTTTATTTTAGGTTTTGACGATTTAGGTGACAAAATAAATGAGACTGAACTTTGCTTTCCTCTGGCCTGGGGACAGGACTGTGAGGGAGCCCACATTGAGTGGCCTTAGTTCCAGAGGCAATCACATCCAACTTTGCTCTTGATTAGCTGGAAATTATTTTATGAAGAGAAAAATCAGAACTGATTTGAGCTCCTCGTCAGCCTTACTTTCCTCATCTGTTTCAGTAGAGCTAAATATCCATGGTTGCGTTTGTGTGGCATTTTCTGCAAAATGAAAAGAAAGAAGCATTCTTTTTGGGTTGGTTCTTTATAATCAAAATGAGTATATATCTTTCAGCTTGAAAACTCGCATCCCAGTAATTGAATAGAATGCGCTGACCCTGAGGATAAGTTATCATGCCTTTGAACCCTTCCCCAGTATCATAAGAGGAAAGGAGAGGGTGAATATAAGGTTAATGGATTCTGCTGCTAAACCGAACTTGGAAATGAGGTTTCATTGATTTAATATTTCCTCTATTAAGCCTCCCAAGACTGTATCCCTTGTGGCCCTACCAAAGTGCAATCTCCGTACTTTCTTCTCCATGAGAGTCTGTGGCACAGCTTGAGTTCTGTGAAGGGGAGAGACGACTACCCCCTGGCCAGCTGTCCTCTCCCATTCCTGGCTCAAAAGAGCAGCAAGCCCACGCCCGCAGGCAGAGCTGCTTCCATCAGGATAAGTCTCCTCCTGAGGAGGCTGCTGGATTTATGGCTGCAGACATGCCCCTACTGTGTGTGACCCAGGTGGTGAGTCATTCTTCTGGGAGTGGACACCTTGAAGAGGAGGGGTGTTCAGAGACAGCTGCAGGAAGAGCGGGGGCAGGAGGCAGGCACCATTTCACCGCTGCAGGCTCCCAGCACGCCTGGGGCTCATTCTGCCTCTGGATAAGCCATAGGGTGACAGAGGACACTGCTGTCTCAGTGGCTACATTGTGTCCTCCCCTTAACCTTCCTGGAGCCTCTGCCCTCAGTCTTTTCTTCTCTAGACTAAACGGATGGTGCCTACCACCACCTCCATTCTTCCCAGCCCTGCCTGCCCTGCCTCAGGGGGCTCTGATTTCCCTGATAGTCACAGATCTGCTCCTTGCTGGCTTTATGACTTTTACTCTCTTTTCCACATGCATGAAAAGGGCAAGGAGCGGGTAGGGCATCTCTGGGGCCTATCTGGCTCTTAACCATTGCTGACATGCATTGTCATCCCTTCCTCTCCTCCTCCACTTTCCCCACCTTGTAGACAAGTATCAAATACTGCTTCGGTATCTGCCAGCCTGGTGCCATCTGAGGACTGACTTTGGTTAGATTTCTCCAAATCTCAAGAGCCTCCAAGCCCCTGCCCAGTCCTCTGCCTGTGTATCGCATTCATCTGAAGTCAGATTCTTACTATTTGCAGGTGGGGTTGCTTTCTCAGAGCAGGGGCTTGGAGGCAGCTGGGTGGTCAAAAGTCTTTAAGTGCCAAGTGTGATGAATAAAGAGAAAAGGTTAGGGATATATCTTCTACAGGTAAAAAAATGTAAAAAGAGCAGTAAATAAAACAATGAGGCTTTTTAATGCAGACAGAAGACTGTTGCACAAATGTTTTGAGCAACAGCTATATTTTTGGAATGTGCTGTCACTGCTTGTAAAGTATAGCTTTTGTTTGGATGTGTGAGTTCTATCTAGTATGTTATGTCAAAAACAAGTGTCACTTCACCATAACTGCATCCAGTAAAACAAGGATACTTCCAGCCTGTACAGAGGTCTTCCATGTTATTATCCGAGTATGAGCAGAAGCGTGGATTGTATGAAACTTTTATTAAAATAGTGGTGATGGTATCCTTTCACAAACTGAGAGTTAGGATGGGGCAGTTTCAGAATTCCTCCAAGATACTAACTTCAGATCCAAGCTCAGGCTTTGCCAGCAGGTGAGACTATATCACGCAAATGCCCAGTCTTTAGAGACAGAACTAGGATCAAATATTGGTACCACCAATTCAATGATGGGATCCTGGCTTACCAGCTGTGAAGTGCTATCCCACTGTGGTTTTGTTTTGTATTTCTCTAATGACTACTGATGTTGAGCACTTTTTCATGTCCTTTTTGGCCATGGTATATCTTCTTTGGAGACATATCTATTCAATTTTTTTTGCCCCCCCCCACCTCTTTTTTTAAGAGACAGGATCTCACTTTGTCACCTAGAATGGAGTGCAGTGGCCAAATCACAGCATCATAGCTCACTGCAATCTTGAAGTCCTGGTCTCAAGCAGTCCTCCCACCTCAGCCTCCTAAGTAGCTGGGACTTCAGGCATGCACCACCACACCTAGTTAATTTTTTTAAAAAAATTTATGTAGAGATGGGGTCTTGCTATGTTACCCAGGCTGGTCTTGAACTCCTGGCCTCAAATGATCCTCTTGCCTTGACCCCCCAAAGTGCTAGGATTACAGGCATGAGGCACAATGCCTGGTACCATTTTTAAACTGAGTAGTTTTTTTTTTCTTTTGGTTGTTAAGCTATAAGAGTTCTTTACATATTCTGAATATTAATCCCTCCTATTTTATTGTTTTCTTTTTGCTCTCTTGATAGTATCCTTTAATGCACAAAAGTTTTAAATTCGGATTGTCCCATTTATCTATTTTTTCTTTTGTTGCCTGTGGGTTTGGTGTCATGTTTCAGAAATCTTTGCTAATAAATCCAACGGCATGATTTCCACTTTTTGTTTTAAGATATTTTTTTGAGATGGAGTCTTGCTCTTGTTACCCAGGCTGGAGTGTAGTGGTGCAATCTTGGCTCACTGCAAGTTCCGCCTCCCAGGTTCATGCCATTCTCCTGCCTCAGCCTCCTGAGTAGCTGAGACTGCAGGCACCCGCTACCACGCCAGGCTAATTTTTTGTATTTTTAGTAGAGATGGGGTTTCACTGTGTTAGCCAGGATGGTCTCAATCTCCTGACCTCGTGATCTGCCCGCCTTGGCCTCCCAAAGTGCTAGGATTACAGGTGTGAGCCACTGCGCCCGGCCTATTTTAAGATTTTTATAGTTTTCCCTTCCCTCTTATGTGTAGGTCTTTGGTCTGTTTGGAGTTCATTTTTGCATATAGTATAAGATAAGGGTCCAACTTCATTCTTTTGCATGTGGATATTCAGTTTTCCAAGCACCATTTGTTGAAAAGACTGTCCTTTCCCCTCTAAATAGTTTTGGCACCCTTGTTGAAAATCAATTGACCATATATGGGAGAGTTTATTTCTGAGTTCTCTACTTTATTCCATTGGTCCATATGTCTTTCCTTATACCAATATCACAATGCCGTGATTATTATAGCTTTGAAGTAAGTTTTGAAATCAGGAAATGTGAGTCCTCCAACTTTGTTCCTTTCAAAGGTTGTTTAGGGCCAGGCACGGTGGCTCACACCTGTAATCCCAACACCTGGGGAGGCCGAGGTGGGGGGATCACATGAGGTCAGGAGTTTGAGACCAGTCTGGTCAACACAGTGAAACCCTGTCTCTACTAAAAATACAAAAATTAGCCAGGTGCGGTGGCTCACACCTGTAATCCTAGCATTTTGGAAGGCTGAAGCGGGTGGATCATGAGGTAAAGAGATGGAAACCTTCCTGGCCAACCAACATGGTAAAACCTCATCTCTACTAAAAATATAAAAATTAGCTGGGCGTAGTGGCACACACCTGTAGTCTCAGCTACTCAGGAGACTGAGGCAGGAGAGTTGCTTGAACCCAGCAGGTGGAGGTTGCAGTGAGCCGAGATCGCGCCACTGTACTCCAGCCTGGGCAACACAGCGAGACTCTGTCTAAAAAAAAAAAAGAAGAGCTGGGCGTGGTGACGTACACCTGTTGTCCCAGGTGCTTGGGAGACTGAGCCAGGAGAATCACTCAAACCTGGGAGGCAGAGGTTGCAAAATGAGCCAAAATCACGTCACTGCATTCCAGCCTGGGCGACAGAGCGAGACTCCATCTCAAAAAATAATAATAATTATTATTAAAAGAAATTAAAATAAATAAAGGTTGTTTGGCTATTTGGGGTCCCTTGAGATTTCATGTGAATTTTAGGATGGATTTTCTATTTCTGAAAAAAAATGCCATTGGCCTTTTTTTTTTCTTTTTTTTTTTTCAGAGACAGGGTCTTGCTATGTTGCCCATTCTGGAGTCAAACTCCTGGGCTCAAGCAAATCTCCCATCTTAGCCTTCCAAGTAGCTGGGAATACATGTGCATGCCACCATGCCCAGCTTCACTGCAATATTAACTGGGATTTCATTACATCTGTAGATCACTTTGGGTAGTACTGTCATCTTAAAAATATCAGCTTCCCAGGCTAGGCGTGGTAGCTCATGCCTGTAAATCCCTTCACTTTGGGAGGCCAAGGTGGGAAGACTGCGTGAGCTCAGGAGTTTATGAACAGCCTGGGCAACATAAGGAGACCCTGTCTCTACAAAAAAATTAAAAATTAGCCAGGAGTGGTGGCTTGTGCCTTTCATTTCATCTACTCAGGAGGCTAAGGTGGGATGATCACTTGAGCCCGGGAGGTCAAGGCTGCAGTGAGTCGTAATTGTGCCACTGTACTCCAACCTGGGCAACAGAATGAGACTGCCTTAAAAAAAAACTGTCTTCCCATCTATGAACACATGATGTTTTGGTTTTTTTTCTTTTTTTTGAGATGGAGTCTCGCTCTGTTACCCAGGCTGGAGTGCAGTAGCCGGATCTCAGCTCACTGCAAGCTCCGCCTCCCGGGTTTACGCCATTCTCCTGCCTCAGCCTCCCGAGTAGCTGGGACTACAGGTGCCCGCCACCTCGCCCAGCTAGTTTTTTGTATTTTTTAGTAGAGACGGGGTTTCACCGTGTTAGCCAGGATGGTCTCGATCTCCTGACCTCGTGATCCGCCCGTCTCGGCCTCCCAAAGTGCTGGGATTACAGGCTTGAGCCACCACGCCCAGCCAGGATGTTTTCCCATATATTTATGTCTTCTTTAATTTCCTTCAGCAATGTTTTATAGTTTTCAGTGCACAATTTTTTGCTGCCTTGGTTAATTCCTAGGTATTCTTTTAGAGGCTAGTGTAAATGGAATTGTTTTCTTAATTTGCTTTTCAGATTGTTCATTGTTAATGTGTATAAAAGAAACACAACTGATTTTTGAATGTTGATTTTGTATCCTGCAGCCTTGGTAAATTTATGATATTTGCTCTAGGAGTTGTGTGTGTGTGTGTGTGTGTGTGTGTGTGTGTGTGTGTGGTGTCTTCAAGGTTTTCTACATGTAAAGTCATGTCATCAGGGGACAGAGATAATTTGATTCCTTCCTTTCCCATTTAGATGCCTTTTATTTCTTTTTCTTCCCTAACTGCTCTGGCTACAATTTCCAATACCATGTTGAATAGAAATGATGAAAGGCAGCATTATTGCGCCTATATATAGTTTTACAAAACACAGCCATACACCATGAAAGCAAACAAAGCTGAAGAGAAGACCCATTTGAGTCCTTATTCCATAAAAAATTGCAAGAGGGTAAAAACAGGAACCATATCAGGATCCGCAGGTCTTTGCAAGCCCTGAGAAAGTCACCTCAGACTTCTCCAGTCTGGAAAGCCTTCTCTCCAGCCTATCTGCCCATTTCTAGCTCCCATCCAACGTCCTCTCCAGAGCCTTCTTTGCTGCCGCCCACAAGAGAGGCCCTCCGATGGGCTCCAGCACCTGATGGTACAGTTCACACAAGGACTGAGCCTTCAACACCATTCTAATGTTCTGAGAACTTTTTCAAATCTTACCGGCTTAATGAGTCATAAGTACCTTCTTGGCCCCCAACCTAAACTGGAAGCTGCTTGGAGGCAGGACATCTTCATGTGGAGAAGGCCTGACCTTATGCTGATGAGGGCCCTTTAGAAGTAAAATGATGACTGTAAATCCTTTCGAGGCCACCGGGTGACAGGCACTGTGCAGTCTGGTGAGATGAGAGCTGGGTTCCCAGCTGTCCCCAGTTCTCTCTTCAGACTTAGAAGTAGGAGAAATATGCATCATAATGGAGTCTAGGAACAGGCAGTGTGAACTCAGATTCTGGTGAGTTCTAGTTCCGCCAATTACTGTGTGACTCCAGGCAATAACCTGACCTCTCCAAGCCTTTTGGACTGCTGTAAAATGCTGCAATAATAGCACTCTCTCACACAGTGACCGTTAAAGGAGACTAAATAATACAGAAAACACCTGACAGAGCCTCTAATACAGAGGACCTTTCCTTGCTGTTACTTCTATCCTTACTACAGCTCTTCTGAAAGGAGCTCTGCCAGTGCCCTCCCCTTGCAACCCCCTCCTCTCCCATTCCCGTGTCACCACTGCCACCTACAGGTAAACAGTCATCCACAAGTTACACCCATCAGATTCAATAACCTGGGAGCTCTAGCTTTTTGGATTTCTGGGTTACTGAGCCAGGAAGACCTCCATGCTTCCAGAAGGAAGCCCCCAAACTTGGGTTGCCCCACCTGCAGGGTAAAGGAGCAGCCACACCACAATTTCCTTAAGAATCCAAACGTTAAAACTCCAAGAGGTCTTAGAGACCATCTAGTAAAAAGATTCCCCATAAGTTCACATTTCCTGGACCCCAGGAAGTGGGGCATGAGGGAGGAGGGGCCACGGTGTTGTTGCAAGCTCTTTATGGGCAGTTTCTTGCTCTCAAAGCGACCACTGAACCACTGGTCTCAAGTCTTCAAGGAAATGGCTGTCAGTCCTCTCACCAGAAAAATGGAGAAACAGAAGAGAGAATTGCTTATTTGGTTTGAGCCAGGTTCTTGACAGACATTACCTCATTTAACCCTATCATCCCACCCCCCACCCGCCCCAAGCAGGTTCTCTCTCTAATAGGAAGAAAATGAAGCCTAGTGGAGTGACTAGCCCCACAGTGTGCAGACACGAGGTAGCAATACTGCCAACCACATGACCCAGGTCTTCCTGGTAAGCCTGGCCTTGGACCCTGATCCATCCTCAGGTAGAGGGTCACAGGGCAAGAAAGACCCTGGCCTCCACAATAGATGGTCCAGAGTGTTGGATGCAGCCCACCCTCCTGATTTTTAGGTGAAGGCTAAAGACCCTGGGCTAAGAAGTGTAAAGAAGAGTGCTGGTGAAAGTGTCAAGTTAAATTAGATGCTGGGTCACTTTATTCTCTTATTATTCTTTTTGTAATTAATAAATCTTTTATTTTGGAATAATTTTAGATTTACTGAAGAGTTGCAAAGATAGAACAGAGTTCCCACTTGCTCTTCTTGCCGTTTCTGCTAATGTTCACTTTTTTTTTTTTTTTTTGAGATGGAGTCTTGCTCTGTTTCCCAGGCTGGAGTGCAGTGGCGCAATCTCAGCTCACCACAACCTCTGCCTCCCGGATTCAAGCAATTCTCCAGCCTCAGTCTCCCAAGTAGCTGGGACTACAGGAGTCTGCCACCACACCAGCTAATTTTTACATTTTTAGTAGAGACGGGGTTTCACAATGTTGGCCTGGCTCGTCTTGAACTCCTGACCTCGTGATCTGCCCGCTTTGGCCTCCCAAACTGCTGGGATTACAGGAGTGAACTACTGCGCCCGGCTTTTTTTCTTTTTTTTTTTTTGAGATGGTGTATCACCCTATCACCCAGGCTGGAGCACAGTGGTGCGATCCCAGCTTACTGCAACCTCCGCCTCCTGGGATCAAGCAATTCTCCTGCCTCAGCCTCCTGAGTAGCTGCGATTACAGGCGCCTGTCACCACGCCCAGCTAATTTTTGTCTTTTTAGTAGAGACGGGGGTTTCACCAAGTTTGGCCAGGCTGGTCTCAAACTCCTGACCTGAGGTGATCCACCTGCCTCGGCCTCCCAAAGTGCTGGGATTACAGGCGTGAGCCACTGTGCCTGGCAGTTCACATCTTACATAACCATTGTACACAGGCCAAAACGAAAAAGTTAACATTGATATAGTACTATTAACTGAACTCCAGATGTTAATTTGGATTTCTCCAGTTTTTCCACTAATGTCCCTTTTCTGCTCATGATCTGATCCAGAATACCACACTGCATTTTGTTTTCCTCTTTTTGAAACCTTCTGTGTTCTTTAAAGACCAACAAACTCGCAAACTCCCCAACTTATTCTCCTGTCTGGAGAGCTCAGTTCTAAAGGACAGCTCTGTGTGAGCCCCAATTCCACACCCTGGCCTCATTAGGGCACCACATCCTCCCACTCCCCAAACAAAGGAACCCTTCAGGCCAGCCAAACAACAGAGAAAACAGAAGCTTGTTAGCCACACAGGCCGGAGGCTGCTGACCCAAGTTCTTTTTTAACTGGAATTCCCTTGAGGGGGATCCACAGATTTAAAATGCATTTGGGGTGTGCTCTCTAGAAGCAGAGCCACTGGTATTTGATGTATCCCGTTCTTTGTACTTAATGGAATAACTTACGTGTGAGTCAGTGTGTGAGAGTAGCTGGGGGAAGAAGCCAATTTAGGGCAGGGATGGAAATGGGCCATGGGGGAGGAGGGGCCTCTGCAGGAGCCAGCCAGGTGGCTTGGGGAAGAGGGGGCTGTGGCCAGCTTGTCCCAGCCTAGCAGACTGTGCAGTAATGTCAGACAGTTTGGGTTAGCTGGGAGGATCAAAGGTCCTCTGGGACCTTGTGCTCAGGTTACAGCTTCTGCTTAAAGCAGAGCAGATAAAGGGAAAGTGGGGGCAGGCGTGTAGGGGGTTGGGATTCACCTGTCCTGTCTTCCTCTCGGCCTCTTCGTGCAGTCTGCTTTGCTGCCAATTTATTCTTCCCCAGAGCGCCTCTCAGGGGCTGTTCCTCTTGCCCTCATGCCCACCATTCACCACCATCACTCTCAGAGAAGAGAGGGGGTGTGCCTGAGAATGTCACAGTGTGCCGCACTGTCACAAGCCCTTTTTTGAGCTTCCTCCCGATGACAGAGACACACCCCAGAGATATGAATGCCACTCCTTGGGAATGATTATCCAAAGCCTTCCCAGATCAATTTAAAAACTTTAACTGTGAGGCCTCTCCCTGCCAGACTGGGATGGAAAGAAGCAAGATGGAGCCCCTACTCTCAAAGCGCTCCCCAGGAGAGACCTGCAGACAGACAGCCAGGACACAGGGCACAGACCTGAGGCTGAACAGGGGAGCAGAGGGGACTATGAAAGCTAAGGAACAGGCCTGGTACAATGAAAGAGCAGGAATTTGAAGAGAGAAGAACATCATAGGCTGTGCAAACGGCCTCCCAGGGCCAGGGCCTCAGTGAAGGGCAGCGGTGAGAGGAGGCCAGCTCTGGAGAGTCCTTTCATTTTCTCTAAGGAGTCTGGGCTTTCCACAGGAGGCAACATGGGGCTTTTCAACAGGAGTGACAAGAATATTTATGTCTGAGACAGATCGCTCTGGTAACAGCATGGGGGCTGTACTGGAGTGGAAAGACTGCAGGCAGGAAGCAGGGGGCAGGTTATCACAACTGCTCAGTGAAAAAAGGAGACAGGACAGCATGTTGGTCAAGGTCATGGCTTTGAATCTGGGGACTGGGGGTCAGTCTTGGCTCTCTCTGACCTGGGACACATTTCTCACGCTCCCTGAATTTCATCCATAAAACTGGCAAAACAGTTGTACCTCCTCACAGGGTGTGGTAAGATCAAATAAGTTAGTGATGTAAGACACGAAACAGAGACCCTGGAACATAGTGGGCGCAATAAACATGAACCACAATTCTTAACTTGTGTATTCTGTGGACTGCATCTTAGGAAAGACAGAATTCCAGCGGGGAAGCAGAAGGGGAGGGTGACTGTCTCCAGGGCTTTTAGTGCAGCCTCCAGGTGGAAAAGTGAAGTGGCCACCTTAACTCCCTCCTGGAGTGTGAGCAGAGAGGACCACCACAAGGCTGCAATCTGTTGACCAGGCACCAACTAGCCTGTGAGGCCAACCAGGGACCACAGCCATCACCAGGAACAAGGCTATAAAAAGGCCTCAAAGAGTGATTACAAAATTCCAAGCCAGGAGAAAGACTCCCAAAAGTTTCCCAAGGCTCATACCTGTTGTGCTTATTAAAGCCACAGTGCTGGCCAGGTGCAGTGGTTCACGCCTGTAATCCCAGCACCCTGGAAGGCCAAGGCAGGCAGGTCGCCTGAGGTCAGGAGTTTGAGACCAGCCTGGCCAACATGGTGAAACCCTGTCTCTACTAAAAAAATACAAAAATTAGCCAGGCACGATGGTGTGCACCTGTAATCCCAGCTACTCGGGAGGCTGAGGCAGGATAATTGCTTGAACCCAGGAGGAGAGGTTGCAGTGAGCCAAGATGGTGCCACTGTACTCCAGCCTGGGCAACAGAGCAAGACTCTGTCTCAAAAACACACACACGCACACACACACACAAGAAAAAGGGAAAAAAAGACAGAAATGACTACATATTGTGTGATTCCATTTATATAAAATGTCCAGAATAGGCAAATCTATAGAAACAGAAAATAGATTAGTGATTGCCTAGGGTTGGAAGGGCTGGAGGAAATGGGGAGTGATTGCTAATGGGTACTGAATGATGAAAATGTTCTAAAACTGATTGTGGTAAATGGCTGAATAGCTCTGTAAATACAATGTTTTTTTAAAAAAACTCCGTGACTATACTAAAAACCACTGACTTGTACATTGTAAATGGGTGAATTGCATGGCATATGAATTATATCTCAATAAAGCTATTGAAAAATGGGAGAAAAGCTACTAGGAATGTGTTCAATGCAGTATTATTTAAAATCCTTGGCTGGGTGCAGTAGCTCAAGCCTGTAATCCTAGCACTTTGGGAGGCTCAAGCAGGAGGACCACTTAAGCCCAGGAGTTTGAGACCAGCCTGAGCAACATAAACCTTGCCTCCACAAAAAATACAAAATTAGCCAGGCATAGTGGCACATGCCTGTAGTCCCAGCTATTTGGAGACTGAGATGGGAGTATTGCTTCAGCCCGGGAGACTGAGGCTGCAGCAAACCGTGATCACACCACTGCACTCCAGCCTGAGTGACAGAGTGAGACCCTGCCTCAAAAATAAAATAAAATTCTTAAAACTTTTCAAATATAAAATAAAAAAGATTATTAAATATAATATATTGATTCCACTGAGTATTATATAGCTATTGATATAGTTTGGATATTTGTCCCCACCCAAATTATTATTATTATTATTTTTTTTTGAGACGGAGTCTCACTCTGTCGCCCAGGCTGGAGTGCAGTGGCGCGATCTCCACTCACTGCAAACTCCGCCTTCCAGGTTCACGCCATTCTCCTGCCTCAGCCTCCTGTGTAGCTGGGACTACAGGCGCACGCCACTGCGCCTGGCTAATTTTTGTATTTTTAGTAGAGACAGGGTTTCACTGTGTTAGCCAGGATGGTCTCGATCTCCTGACCTCATGATCCGCCTGTCTCGGCCTCCCAAAGTGCTGGGATTACAGGCGTGAGCCACCACGCCCGGCTCCCCACCCAAATTTTATGTTGAACTGTAGTTCCCAATGCTGGAGGCGGGGCCTGCTGGGCAGATCCTTCATGGCTTGGTGCTGTCTTTGTGATAGCTCTTGCAATATCTGGTCATTTAAAAGTGTGTGGCGCTTCCTCCTCCACTCTTTTCTGTCTCTTGTTCCTGTTTTCACCATGTGAGGTGCCTACTTTCCCTTCCCCTTCTGCCATGAGTAAAAGCTTCCTGAAGCCTCTCCAGAAGCAGCTGCCAGTACTATGCTTCCTATACAGGCTGCAAAACTAGGAGCCAAATAAACCTCTTTTATAAATTACCTAGTCTCAGGTATTTCTTTATGGCAATGCAAGAACAACCTAATACAGCCATTATAAGTAATAATTCTTTTTTTTTTTTTTTTTTTTTTGAGATGGAGTCTCTCTCTGTCCCCCAGGCTGGAGTGCAGTGGCCGGATCTCAGCTCACTGCAGGCTCCGCCCCCCAGGTTTACACCATTCTCCGGCCTCAGCCTTCCAAGTAGCTGGGACTACAGGCGCCCACCACCGCGCCCGGCTCATTTTTTGTATTTTTTTTTTCAGTAGAGATGGGGTTTCACCGTGTTAGCCAGGATGGTCTCGATATCCTGACCTCGTGATCCGCCCGTCTCGGCCTCCCAAAGTGCTGGGATTACAGGCTTGAGCCACTGCGCCCGGCCTAAGTAATAATTCTTAAAACCATATGGAAACATTTTGTAATGATGTAAGAAAAAAAATACACAAAATTGCTTTTTTAAAAAAACATGCATATGGATAACGCCTGGAAGATAAATGGGAAAAAGTGAAAATAATCAGTGTGTTGAAGTATTTGGCTTAAAGGCAAATTTAAAAAATTTTTTCTGTTATTACTGTTATAAAAAGAAGGAAAGGGGATATTATACTGCAAAAAACTAAGAAAGAAAGTAGCAAACTAATAACCAAAACTAAAAGCGAGTTATTTAATTCTTCCATCAAAAATAGCTAGGTATAGCCCAGGCACAATGGCTCATGCCTCTAATCCCAGCACTTTGCCACACTGAGGTGGGAGGATCTCTTGAGCTCAGGAGTTCAAGACCAGCCTGGGCAACATAGTGAGACCTCATCTCATGTCTACCAAAAAAAAAGAAAAAAAAAAAAAAAATTAGCCAGATGTAGTAATGCATGCCTATAGTCCCAGCTACTTGGGAGGCTGAGGTAGGAAGATCGCTTGAGCCCAGGAGATGGAGGCTGCAGTAAGCTATGATGCTGTCACTGCACTCCAGCCTGGGTGACACAGTGAGACCCTGTCGCAAAAAAAAAAAAAAAAAAAAAAAAGCTAGGTATAGGCTATAGGTTAGTCATGGTGCCTCATGCCCATAATCCCAGCACTTTAGGAGGCCAAGGCAGGAAGACCACTTGAGCCTAGGAATTCAAGACCAGGCTGGGTAACACAGCAAGACCTTTCCTCTACCAAAAATTTTAAAATTAGCAGGGCTCCGTGGCACACACCTATAGTCCCAGGTACTCCAGAGGCTGAGGTGAGAGGATCACCTGAGCACAGGATGTCAAGGCTGCAGTGAGTTATGATCATGCCACTGTATTCCAGTCTGGGGGACAGAATAAGACTCTGTCTCTTGAAAAAAAAAAAAAAAAAGCTAGGTACAAGCTTTAAGGCTGGCCTAAATACAAGTAAGCCTTGTTATTGAATATACAGACTAAGGATAAAAGCCTGGCGACCCCAATATCTCTGAAAAATGAAAGGCATTATATTCTGACCAGGCCTCCCTGCTAACTCTTGCTTGTCCCAAAGGAGGTACCTAGGGTGCCCAGCTAGTTAAGGAGGACCAAACTGAGAGCCAGTCTGGACTGGCACAAGGGGAGATGCAGACATAAATGTACACGTGATTCACATTCCAAAGCCAAATATAATAGGGTTCTAGATCATCTGGGAAATGACTCCTATTCATCAACATAGAAAGGTCAGGAATATCAACAGTGAGAACAAACAGGGAACGTTACATTTAAATGTAACCATATTTGGGCCTGGTGCAGCGGCTCATGCCTATAATCCTAGCACTTTTGGAGGCTGAGGTGGGCGGACTGCTTGACCTCAGGAGTTCAAGACCAGCCAACATGGTGAAACCCCATCTTTACAAAATATACAAAAATTAGCTGGGCCTGGTAGCACACACCTGTAATCCCAGCTACTCGGGGGGTTGAGGCACAGGAATCGCTTGAACCTGGGAGGCAGAGGTTGCAGTGAGCAAAGATGACCACTGCACTCCAGCCTGGACGACAGAGAGGGACTCTGTCTCAAAAAAAAAAAAAAGAAAAAGAAATGTAACCATATTTAAATATGAAGAAGAGCCCCAACACAAGCATGTATTCCTGCTTATACGATAGTCAGGGCTAAAAGACTTATCACACACAGGTTGTGTAACTTATTAATGACAATGTGACTTTAAACAATAGTTCTAACTGGGTCACCTTGAATAATACAAAACAAAGCTTGCCAAGGGAAACATGCAAATAAGATCAAAATCCAATAGGGAATAGGCATTTTCCTAGCTTTTTGGATTTTTACTGTAGAAAAATAAACATAGTATCTATCCAGTTTCTTTAGCACTAAAAAAACCAACAGCATGATACTGCATTCTTCAATGGGGGTGGAGTCCAAAGGGACAGGCCTGACAGTATTTTCAGCACGTTGCACCGAGTCAAGCTGGTATGTGGATAAAGCAGCACAGCTGGGTTTACCACGTGAGTAATGGGCAGAGAGAACCTACCACCCTGTGTGGCGCAAACCACATGAAGCCAGCTGCACAGGCTGTGGAGAGAGGCCTCTCTTTATCCCTTCCTCTTTCCCTCCATCTCTTTCTGAGGCCAGGACCTCCATGCAGACCTTCCTTGATAAAGAACTCAACCTCAAAGTGATCCATCAAGTGAAACATTCCCTGAAGAACATGGTGGAGCAAATAAACATCTGACCTCGTGAGAACGGCCACAGAAAACACTAGGGAATCTTAAACCGTCAGTTGGATGACTAGATATTTTATGATATTAAGGATTATGATTAATTTATTTTAGATATGATAATAAGCTGTCAGCTATACTTTTTTTTGTTGTTTTTTTTTTTTTTGAGACAGGATCTTACTCAGTTACTCAGGCTGGAATGCAGTGGCACAATCTTGGCTCACTGCAGCCTCAACCTCCCAGTCTCAAGCGATCCTCCCACCTCAGCCTCCTGAGTAGCAGGGACAACAGGCATGTGCCACCACACCTGGCTAATTTTTGTATTTGTGGTAGAGCCAGGGTTTCACCATGTTACCCAGGCCTCCCAAAGTGTTGGGATTACAGGCATGAACCACCACATGCAGCCAGCTATATTTTTAAAAAGATTCCTTATCTTTTAGAAATGCATACTCAGGTATTCATAGATGAAATTATATGATGTCTGGTATTTACTGAAAAATAATTCAGGATAAAAGTGTGTGGGGCTATGGATGAACCAAAACTGCCATGAATTGATAATTGTAGAAGCTCGATGAATATGTGGGGGTTCATTATAGTAGTCTTTTTCCTTTTGTACATGTTTGAAATTTCCTTAACAAAAAAAAATCAGTAGGAGACGGCATAAAACCATTCATAACTTTGACCCGGCAATAGCCCCCTAAGGAAATAAGTAAGGGGGAAGGGGAGAGCTGATTCTGCAAAGATACATAATTGAGAAAAACACTGCTGCTCCCAACAAACGAGAAGATGGTTAAGCAATGAGGGTACATCAATAAGGCAAAAATGCTATGTGGCTTTTTAAAATGATAAATACTTCAGCCTAGTCGCTAAGTGGAAATCGGTATAGGAATGCTAAGTGGAAAACAGGCAGGATAAAATATTATGTGCATACTAATCACCACAAGGTAAAAATGCGTGCTCACATAATGGAAAGGGTCAAAAGAGAACACAGAAGGCGACATCCTCCCTTTAACACTCAGCTCGTTGCCTCCTCTCAGTGAGGCCCCAGACCGCCCCCGCGTGAGCATGCACACACCAGATGAATTAATTGCTCTCCTCTGAGATCTCACAGTCCTCACTTGCTGAGTCTCATCCAGCCCTTATTGCTTGTGTAATGGTTCCTCATGGACCTGCCTTCCTTGATGGATCATGAATTCTACCAGCACACAGTAGGTATTCAATGTGCGTCAAACAGAATAGAACATAAAGAGCTGCTGTCTGTGTCTCAGGATTTCTTTTTTTTTTCTTTAGAGCTATTCCCACCCACAGTAGCCATTCAGGAAAGGCATTCCTCAGTATCAGAGAACAATGCTTCCATTTCTGATTCACAAAGTGCTTCTGCTACGGGGGTTTATGAAGCCAGCAAGGCAAAACAAAATCAAGCAGACTTCCTGTCTAGATCCTTGCTGGACCACACAGAAAAATCCCATTTTGTTTTGCAAGCTTGTAACAAGTCTCATTGCTATGGTTCCTAATACCAAGTCTGAAGATTCCCCAAGTACTGCTGTGAGAACGGGCCTTTCCTTGGCTACTTAAAAATGCTGCATGGCTGCTCTCTGTGGCTGGCACTATAGTGAAGGGTAAGAGCCAGAATGCAGTCAGGACTGTGGCCGCTCAGCAGCGTCAGGCTGAGAAGTCAAGAACTGCCCACCTAGACAGAAGTGGGCAGCAGCACAGCCTGGGCCATGCTCCACCCAGTCTGAATGTTTCTCCATCTCTTCTGCTTAGAGCTGCTTTGAGCAGCAGGCTTTGGGTGGGTGAGAGGGGTTGACAGGGATATTCAAGAATGTCAGAGGCCGGGCGTGGTGGCTCATGCCTGTAATCCCAGCACTTTGGGAGGCCAAGGTGGGTGGATCACCTGAGGTCGGGAGTTCAAGACCAGCCTGACCAATGTGGAAAAACCCCATCTCTACTAAAATACTAAATTAGCCAGGCGTGGTAGCGCATGCCCGTAATCTTAGCAGCTACTCAGGAGGCTGAGGCAGAAGAATCGCTGGAACCCGGGAAGCGGAGGTTGCAGTGAGCCGAGATTGTGCCATTGCACTCCAGCCTGGGCGACAACAGCAAAACTCCATCTCAAAAAAAAAAAGTCAGGAAAAAATCCATAGACTGTCATTTTTCAGAGCAGTAGTTTACTTTTTGGATAAGCTGTTAAAGAAAGAATACATTCCCTTTGAAAATCTGATAAGACCTTTCCAGAGAATTACACACACAATTCTGTACACACTTTCAACGGGTTATTCACCAATCCCTGGCCTCAGTCAGATACCACTCCTGCCCTAGAGCTTTAGCTGTGGCTGTTAATATGAACACTTAGACAAGTTAAACATAACATGAATTTCCACAACAGCAAGGCAGCTGCGATGAGTGAGGTACTACAGAGAGTGAGTGACAGCTCTATCGGCAGGGCTGTCTCTGCGTCTTCACGAAGACCACTAGCAGAGATACAGAGCCCGTGCCTGGGCACACAGAGGAAGGCAAGAGCACCATGGAGGAGGCAAGACACTCCATTCCAAAAACAAAACAAAAAAGACACTTCATTCTAGTTCTTCAGAAATGAGACTGCCAAGCCTGAAGTCCTTAAGGCCAACAGACCACGAGACGGAATGCTGGACGGAATGCTGACACTACTCATTATGCAGAGTCATTTTGCTGAGTGTTGCCTTAAGTGCTCCAGAAAGCGGGGTATAGAGAATTACCAACATACAAACTTTAGCCCATTCTCCTAACAAAAACCAAAAAATTGGTCCAGATGGTCTTAGGAAATGACCAAATTAGAGACTCTTGTAAAAGTGGTTTAAAAAAAGGGGGTCTGGGAATGTGTAGGACCTAACCTGGAACTTGGTAGGCACAAGGAGGAATGCAGAGACCCTCACGGTAGACACACACCTGGCAGGCCCCTCCTGACACTTGGGGCTCCTAAGTCTGACTTATTCCACCTCTTGTTCAATAGATAAAATACCCTTCCCAGCAGCCTCTTGCAAGCAGCTCATCAATATGCCATGAAAATATTTTGAAACAAGCTTTAGTCACATCACTGCCCTGTTCCAGCCCTTTATTATCTTTCCCTGTGATGGTACAAGAAGGGTATGTTCCATCTACTTCCAAAAGGAATTTAGGGTAATTTTAGTAATAATTTATCCCCAAGACAAATAAAACAAGAAGGCTGAAAACCAAATGAAATAAAAGAAGAAATGTTTTACCAAGAATCAGAGAGATAAGACAGTTATTGCAACTAGACACTAATTAGGCCCGTGCTTCCTGGTGGCTTGGGCAAGAAGGGAAAGACAATAAGTTTCCATAGTCCTGCCTTGCCGATTAAAGGCAGAATAAAAGGCATTCCACTAGGAGGGGGTTTTTTTTTTTTTTCTAACAGTAAGTTTTGAGATTTATTGCAGTCACTCATATTAAGGAATAATGAATAGCATAATATGAAATGTCTTCAACAACAGTTTTATATAAAATATAAAATGTTCTTCCTGTAACTCAGCCTAGTATTAACTGCTCTTTACAATCTGTCCCAGTTACTTTTGCAGCCTCTTTTCCTACTTTGCCCATCCCATCCCCACAAAGAACTACACGTTCAATCAAACCAGACTCCTCTTTCCAAGAACACATCGCTTCTTTTCGTTATTACCTATTTTTACTCACCCTATCCTCTTTAAATCCTGCCTCTTTTACACAGATTTCCCCAATTCTCTAATCAAAAGAGGTCTCATTCTACCACACATCCCATGCCCCTGTACTGCCAAGCAAGGCAGAGCACTGACAAGGCAAAGTTATACAGAGGTGGCAGCAAGATCTTTGGAGTCACGCCAGTTGAGCTCAAATCTGATTCTGCTGCTTATATGCTGTATGATCCTAACCAAATAAGTAAATGTCTCTGAGCCTCAGTTTCCACATCTATAGAACAGAAACAGGGCCTGGCCCATAGAAGTCCTCAGGAGAACTGGGGGGGCAATAGCTGGCATAACAGAGACTTGGGTATCTGTCTTCTCTCCCCCTCCTCCATACAAAAGGAGCTCCTTGAAAGGCAATACAACGAAGGTCTTCCAGAAGACCTTAAACACAAGGGGACCTCAAAAATGGAGTTGCAGAGTTATCTAAAAGCCTCACTGTTTGGAATTACATCAGAGAGTCTGACATGCAGTAGCTTCATGCCAGATCCAGGTCCAAAACACAAAGCTCCTAACTCCTGGGCCAAACTTTACACACGTGACACTGTTAGCCCCCTGGGGGTCTCAACACACTGACTTCCTATTTCACACAATAACGATCCTCTTCCTTGTCAGAAAATCATTCTTATCATACAGGTCTCCAAATACCCATGCAAATCACATTATTATAACCCGAGGTGGCCACCTTACCCAAAGATCCCATCAAGGGGAGCTGGGGTGTGTTTAATTGTTATGAATGTATATCACTGACCAATGCTTTGATGAACTACAGATAAAATCTATCAGCCCTTGATGGCTAATTTGGTATAACATGAATATTGTGAGTTCTAATAACTCACAGGAGACTATTCTGGTACTTACCAGCTATACGTCTTCCACACTCATAAAACAACCATAATTACCTTTCATGGGTGAGATGTTCTAGTAATTCTTAAGTGACTTAACCCTAGAAAATCTATGGAAAAAGCTAATTTCAAAGAATTTTTGTTTTGAAAGTAGAAGACAAGACCAAGAACTTATGAGCATGTTTTTTATTTTATTATTCTTATTATTTTATTTTTATTTTTTGTAGAGACAGAGTCTTGGTATTTTGCCCAGGTTGGTCTCAAACTCCTGGCCTCAAGCAATCCTCCTGCCTTAGCCTTCCAAAGTTCTGGGATTACAGATATGAGTTACCATGCCCAGCCCTCTTTTCTAACAGACATGCCAGAAAACATACGTCCCTTTGTTTCCTGGGGATAGATGCATTACGGTAATGCTGTCCCTGGACAGCAGTGTAAAACTGTTTCACAAACAGCTGAATCTTCTATTTTAGAAGTTTCCCTCAGAAGTAGCACGGCTATATTGTTGGGGGAAAACCAGGCCTCTCTGGAGCAGGCACGGGATGTGGTGGGGAATGTACTTTGGAACCAGACAGAACTATATGCAAATATTACTTTTAAATATTGGGGTAAGTTGTTTCAACTCCTTGGGTCTTAATGTTCTTATCTATAAAATGGAGTTAATACTATTAATAAATATGGAAATAGTTCTCCCATTTTATTGTGCACCCGAATCATCTGGAGAGTTTGTTAAAAATATAGCTACATGAGTCCCATCCCCAAAGATTCAAAGATTCTGTTTCATTGCATCTGATGTGGGGCCTAGAAATCTGTGGGGATTTAAATTATTTTTCATTTTTAATTGCACAATATGTAAATACATTTCCCCCTTGTAAAATATTAAAACATTACCTTATCAGTTATGATTGCATTCAGCTGCAAGCAATTAAAAAAACTAACAGTCATTTAAACAGATGGGGGTTATTTTTCTCAGGGAACAAGAAGAAATCTAGAAGCAGACAGTATAGAGCTGGAGTGGATTTATGGAATCCACTCAAGGATTCCATAAAGGACCCAGGAACTTTTTGTCTTCTTCCTCTGCCATCCTTGGCCTGAGGCTTCCCTCCTTTCCATCCTTCCAGCTGCAAGGCACCACTGCTCTACCTGGCAGTCCACAAAGCAGGCAGGAAGAACGTGAAAGGGCCAAAGGACTTTGCCATCTTATTTATGAAGAGGTGCTCTCCCCAGGAGCTCCTGCCTCTTGTTCATAGGTCAGAGTTATGCCATACAGTCACCCCTAGCTGCAAGGGAAACTGAGTAAGAGAATGTTTTAGCTGGGCACATACGCACTCCAAACAAAATCAAGGCTCCATCAGTAAAGGAGAAATGAGGAACGCGTATTGGGAGCCTGTGGAACAGTGTCTACTGCAATTACAGATGAGGATCATGTTCCCTTGGGGCCTCTTTCCCTTGACTCCCATCAATCCTGGCCTCATGGGCATTTCACCGAGCTCCCCAGGAGGTTCTGATGCCCCCTAAGCATCATTTTGAGGGCCACCACCACACTTACGGTACTTATGCAGAGGTCTAGATCTGGCTTTAAAGCGTTTAGCCTGGTGGAGCCATAATAGGTGTCTGATGGATATTTACTCTCATCCTCTTTCCTTCCCCTACTAGTCACCCAGAAAACCCACTCTTGTTTGTTACAATCACAACTCAAGTTTGCCCTAAACGGCCTTGCTCAGCATCCATCACTGGGGTGTGAAAAATTATTGGTTTATTTGATAAATCAAATCCATCCTTCAAAAGATGATGATCTGCCACCCTTGACAATATTTAAAGAATGTGACTTGGGCCCAAAACATGGCTGAAGCATGAGACCCTGCCTGAGATGACAGTATCATCCCACAAGGTGACTCACTGCCTGGAAAGGCTTGCCCCCAGTCTGCAGACACATTTAGATACTAGGTTAGGGAAAAAAAATCTGAGTAGGCAAGTGTGTATCACACATTAAGTGGGGGGAAAATAAAGATACAAACTAGTATATTTTTTATATTTTATACTATATACAGTTTTATATTAAAAGTGTATACCTGGCTGGGCATGGTAGCCATTTCCAAAGTGCTGCAATCCCAGCACTTTGGGAGGCCAAGGTGGAGAACTGCTTAAGTCCAGGAGTTCGAGACCAGCCTGGGCAACATAGTCAGACTTTGTCTCTACAAAAACAATGTTAAAATTAGCCAGATATGGTGGTGTGCTTCTGTAGTATCAGCTACTTGGGAGGCTGAGGGAGGGGTATCACTTGAGCCCAGGGGGTCAAGGCTGCAGTGAGCTATGATCATGTCATTAAACTCCAGCCAGGGAGACAGAGTGAAACCCTGTCTCAAAAATAAAAACCACACAAAAAAACAGTATATACCTAGGCAAAGGAACAAAGCCTGAAAGGCTAGCCCCTGATATGATAACAATGGTAAACATCTTAGTAAGAGTAATTATGTCTTACTCTGTTTTGTTTTGTTTAGAGGGATCATTTCTAAAATTTTTCTCCTAAACACACATATTTATTTTGTAACAAGATTTATGATTTTTAAAAATGTGTCAACCTATACAGCCATCAGAAATAACAATATGTGATATCTCATCTTATCTGGTCTTTGGGTAAAATTAAAAGACAAATAAGAATGGCAGCCAAAGCAAGGGCATGACTGTGTATGCAGGGCACAGTGTCAAGGCCACTGCCTACAATGGTAGTGTTTTAACAATCTGAAACCATTCAGATTTAACAGGGGAAAACACTTCAGAATGAAACACAGGCTCCAGGTCCCTGCGATTTCCTAATCGAGAAGCTGCAAAGAGGAATGCGGGTTCATTACTCAGCCACCGTGCTGCACTCAGCTATCCTGCACATAGCAATTAGAGTGGAACTCAGGGCACCATGTGCACTGCATACAAAGCCAGCCACCCTCTGGGAGGAACCAAAACGCGCAAGACCCCGCAGCATAGCAAGCAGCCAGCTATTAAGAAAAGTTTTTCCAATTGGTACATTCTCGGCAAACCCTTGCCTGCAATTTCCTCAGGAAGCCTCTGTGGCTATCAAACAAGCAAACTAACAAATACATTAATAGGCAAGATCTACAAGCTGGATGCTGTTAACTTTGGGGAGGCAGCTGAACTATGAGTCAGGTCTAGGGAGGTAACTTCATACTGAAGGCTCTATTCTCTATACATCTTTCTACTCTAGCAAATGCTTATAATCTGTTGGCAAATAACAGCCTTAGCTGAGCTTCTTCTGAAACAAAGATGCCCCCAGTTGCTAAGAACTGGATTTAAATTGGGCTTGCTGTATTCTGAACCTCTTCCTCCGAATCTGAATGGCAGAAAAGTGACCTCCATATCCTCTTACCGCTCTTTCTTGTCAGTAGACCTTGAGCATGCTGAGCTGTGCTTTCCAAGGTCCTGGTAACTGTGCCTGATCTAGGGGATAGCTTAGAGGACTGGAGAAAGCAGAGGATGGTGTACCTGGAAGCCTCAATCCTGGTCCCAGGGACCCAGGGCAAATCACCTCGTCCCTGGGTCTCTATGGGATCCAATGCAAAGCTGAATTATACACCTGATTATACCATCTCTAAAGTCCAACGATGATGCCATAATGCTCCAAGAGCCGTTAGGACATAAGAAACCAGGTCACAAGTGATGAAATACAGTTGGCAAATCAACATAAAAATATTCAACCTCAGCAGGAATTACAGAAATGAAAACTGAAGTGAAATGCACTTCCACCTATCAATTTAGCAAATTCTGAGGAACGATGCATACTGGCGGTGCCTGCCTTGTGCAATAGTCTGAACTGGTCTCCCAGAAGGGAGGTCTTCCCCTCCTGTCCCACCCAATCCATCCTCCACCCAGCAGCTAGAGTGACTTTTCTGGAATGCAAATCTCATGTCACTGGCCTGCTTGTAGCTCCTTTATGGTTTCCCACTGCTGTTAGACAAAGTCTACATTCTGTCTCTTGGCCTCGCTTGCTCCTGCCCTGCCTTCCTCTGCAGCCCATCCTTCCACCCTCCCTTCAGTCTCTGGCCTTAGCTCCCCCAGGCCTGTGCCCTTCAGCAGCTCTGGGTTTTCACACATTCTGTTCTCTCTGCCTGGATATATAGGACAGTCTCTCCCCACCATCCTATCTGCTTCTACTCTTGTTAACATTTAACACCTTCAGAATGTGGCCTAAAACCCTTCTTCCAGGAAGCTTTCCCCAACCCTGTTCCACACACTAGTGCTCCTGCCCCAACCTG
Organism: Piliocolobus tephrosceles; assembly: GCF_002776525.5. Taxonomy (NCBI): domain Eukaryota; kingdom Metazoa; phylum Chordata; class Mammalia; order Primates; family Cercopithecidae; genus Piliocolobus; species Piliocolobus tephrosceles. The sequence continues at coordinate 17,807,163 of NC_045449.1, forward strand.
GGCCAGGTTAGGTGGGGTCTCCATAAAAATGAAGCATATGTAAAGCAGTATAAATTTTTTGGAGAAAAAGAGACTTAAAAATAAGCATACCCTTTGACATAGTAATTCTATTTAAAGGACTTTATTATACGTAAATAATCTAAAATGCAGACAAAGATATAAACCCTAAGATGTTTATCACTGCATTAATTATAATAGCAAGGAAAAAAGAAAATAAATAATCTAAATGTCCAACATTAGGGGAATGGTAAAGTGAAATGCAATGTATTCATCCACATAAGGGAATATTATGTAGTCATTTAATAATGATATTTATAAGCTGTTTTTTAATTAAAAATGCTCATTCTGTATTAAGTGGGAAAAACAGGGCACAAAATTGTACTTACAGCATTATCTCTGCAAAGAAAAATGTTTTAATAATACAGAAAGAAAACACGCCAAAATGTTTATAGTAGTAACCTTTGTGTAGTAGGATAATGAATATTTTTCTTTACTTTTCTACATTGCTTCCTGCTTTCAAATTTTCAGGGGAAAAAGGCTTTTTAACAGTCTAAGTTCAACCTCTTTGATTCTTCCACATTGTTCTAAAGCTGCCTCATACCATGAGGTTTCAGAGTTGAACCGGCCTCTTGTACCCTGCCGTGCTGGCCTCCCACGATCGTTCTACTTAGGGTCTCCTGACCCATAGCATGTTGTGACAAATGCCAGGGGAGCAGAAAGAAGGCTGGAGGCCATCTGTCCCTGCAGCCCCAAAGGATAAAGGAGAGCAATGCCTAGCAAATTGTCCCTACTTCAGTGGTACATATTCCAGAGTTATCTGGAAGGCTTTTCAACATGAGCCCTTCCTCCCACAGAAGTGATAATCATAAAAGCCTAATGAATTCCCTCCTCCGGCTTTGTAACAAGCATTCTACTATAATCCTATTCAAGGAACACTGACATTTTTATTTTTACCTTTGTTCAGAGTCAACCAATAAGGAAATGGTAGCCTGTGTGTCAATATCCACCCCTGATGAATAACCAGCTATGATCAATGCCTCACACCTGGGTCCCATCAGGCTCGGATTAGGGGAATTTCACAGGTAAGAATGGTGAGGGCCAAAGATCTGTAGCAAATGAGGGCTGGCACATATGAACCAGATGAAACAAAGGTTCTTTCCTGCCTTTTTGTGTCACCAGTCGGGGAGGGCCTTTCCCAGTGATTGAGGACCCCAAGTCATGCAGGCTTTGCGTCACCTGCTGGTATCATGGGCTCTCAGCTCATGAGCAGCTTTCTAAGGCTGACAAACTGCTCAGCAATGACACACAGCCCACATGCTACAGTCTCTTTTCCTGCAGGCTGTAGGAATGAGAAAGTGCAAGGATAAATGGCACTAAATAATGCAGAGGTGAACACCACTCACGCAAGAGCATAACAAAGGACATTTGAGAGAGCTGCACAGTGGAGGGGGGCATGTGGAAAGGTTAGCACTCCACACTGGGCTCCAAATCATAGCTCTCAAGCTTAAAGACAGCTCCCGCATTGGTCTCCTTCATGTCTCACCAGTCCACCTGCATCTGACACTGCCTAATAGAGAATTACACTCCATTCCTGCCACTCACAGAAAGGTCTCCACTGATGTCCACACAAAGGCTTGGCTGGGATTTTGCCATACGGTGGCTCTGCTTTGGAGGGCTCTCTCCAGAACACAATGCCACCAAGAGCAGAGACCTCCCTCTGTGTTCCTCCCTCACACCCAGTGTGGTGCAATGGGAAGAAGAGAGGACCCAGGACTGGCAGGTAGAAATGAGAGGGAGGCAGAGTTAGATCAAATTAAGCAAGTCCTTTTCATTTAACTGGAGAAGAGACCAACGTGGGATGTGCTGCCTATGAGATGATGAGTTTTCCATTACTGGAGGTATACAAGTCTGGGCTGGTAGCTACCTGGCAGGACATTCTAGAAGGGGTGCCTGACATGCCGAAGACTTTGCCCTCAGCAACCCACAGAACTCCTTCTACCTCTTAGACCCTTGCTGTCTTTGATTTCACTGTAGTGGCCTGAAGCTGCCTTCTTCACTGGTAACATAAGGCTAACAACAGTCCCGCTCTGACTAGGATGTTCTATATAATAAATGACTATGAGGAGAGGCACTGGGGAGGAACACGGGAGCCACTCAATCCTCCACTAGAGAATGGAGTGACGGGGTGCTCTGGAAAAAGCCAATGAGACTCAAGTTAGGCACGAGGTTACAAACCTCTCCAGACTCCACTTCTACCCACATACTCACAAACGCACGGTACGCAACCTAGCAGGCAGATAGTCACCAACCAACACTACCTAACCTTTACTGACTTACAATATCCTATATGCCTTACCTCATTACTTTATTTAATCCTCACCATGAGGCTAAGGTTGAAAGGGTTTTGTTTTTGTTTTCCTAAATATTTTGTAAAGAGGTCTTGCTAAAGTGACCGCCCCACCTTGGCCTCCTAAAGTACTGGGATTATAGGAATTAGTCACCACATCCTGCCTAGGTTGAAACTTTTAATTCTCACTTTCTACACACTGGGGAGGGGACGCCCAGAGAAGCTAAATGACTTGCCCAGACACACACACACAGCAAGCAGTGGCACCTGGACTAGAATTCCATTCTGTCTGACTTCTGAACCCAAGTGTTTCACCAGTAAGTTATAATGTAGCTACTCAGTAATGGGATGAAAAGAATAAAATGAAGGACCTTGATATACAGACAGCCTCTAAGTAATTTGTTTCTACCAATTACTGAAGTATCTTCCATCTGAATTAAACCTTTGCAAAGAGAGGCCAGCCCTCCCTGGTGTGACCTTCCCTCCCTAACAGTGCCTACCTTTTGGTGTTGAGACTAATACCGGGCAAAAAGTTGGCAGCTGGCTTGTAGAGTTGAAAAGAACCTTAATTATCATCTGGTGGAGGCCTCCCAGATGGGCTGTGCCCAGGCACTGCCCACAGTCACCTCACTGTACTTGTGGTAGACCTCAGCAGATTCTATTCAAACTGTCTTTAAAAATATATGACATTATAAGACAACTAGAAATTTTGAACACTAGCAGGATATATGATAGGAAATTACATTTTAAAAGTACAATCATGGTATTATGATTGTTTTTAAAAAGAGTCATTTTCTTTTAGAGATACATACTGAAATATATGCTGAAATAATATGATTTAGGGGACTTCAAAATAATATGGGCAGGGTGAGGAAATGGGTATGCATATTGACAAAATCTAATAGGTCATGAATTGATAATTGTTGAAGTTCTATGAAGGGTTTGTTGAAGTTCATTATACTATTCTATTTTTGCAAATGTTTAAAATTTTCTATAACACAAAGTTTAAAAGGAAATTTGAAGATAAAATTGACACATTCAATATTCTTAGAGAAAAGTTACACAGGGCAGAGATTACAAATGTAACGAAAGTATAAGGGAGAGATTCAAACTCAATAAACACATTTGTTGAGTCCCCATTATGTAGCAGGCTCTGTAGTAGCCTCTATTTCCTCATCTATAAAATGGAAGTGTTAAGAATTCTGCTTCGGGCCAGGTGCGGTGGCTCATGCCTGTAAATCCCAGCACTTTGGAAGGCCGAGGCACGTGGATCACTTGAGGTCAGGAGTTCAAGACCAGCCTGGCCAACATGGTGAAACCTCATCTCTACTAAAAATACAAAAATTAGCCAGGCGTGGTGGCAGGCACCTGTAATCCCAGCTACTTGAGAGGCTGAGGCATGAGAATCACTTGAACCTGGGAGGCAGAGGTCGCAGTGAGCCGAGATCACGCCACTGCACTCCAGGCTGGGCAACAGAGCGAGACTCTGTCTCAGAAAAAAAAAAAAAGAACTCTGCTTCATAGGGTTGTTACTTAGATGAGATGAGTTTATACGTGTCAAGCACTGATAAGAGTGGCCGGCACATAGCAAGAGTAATCAGTAAATGTAGCTTTATACAACCCTATGCAATAAATATTATTAGAATCATTTTATAGATGAGGAAGATGAGGCTCAGAAAAGTATGACAACTTGTCCAAAAAGTCACGCTGCCAATATAAGGGAGCATTTGAATTTCAGAATCAGCACTGCCCCCACCCAACTCAGGGATGGACTCTGGCATGCCATAGCCAGGAAAGAGTCCTGTGGGTGCAGAGCATGGAGAAGGCAGGCTTTCAGGGAAGAAATGAGCTGTGACTCCTGAACAAAGAGCAGGAATAAGGTAAGCTTGAAAGAATGAAGGAAGAAAAGCACTCAAGACCCTCAGAAATGCCATTCTGATGAAGTTCAAGGCAAATTCTTTTCCTAATTAAAGGCTGGTCTCCACAGCTGTCATTGGGGTGACCTCGCTAATTCAAATAAATAGCCACAGGGTTTCAGAGGAAACAGTTTTAACTCTGCTTTCCATAATAAGGATTCTGGATTACAGCCCAAAGCTTTAGCTAGTTAAGTGTGTGGGTCAGTCTCATAAATTGTTTTCTTGGCTGGATCCCAAGAAAGCCAGACTGTCATTCGAGCAATGAGGTGATTGGTTTTGCATTCCTACCCAAAAAGGAGGCTTCTCTACGACACTTGCAAATCATACTTGTAAGATCTGTACCCCTGGGATTCTCAGTCTTCTGCTAAAATCTGTTCTAGTGTTTTCTTTGGGGAAACTACACTTCTGAAGATGGCTGTCCAGAGACAGCACCCCAGAACACAGCCACTGGAGACCATTTCTCCAGTGAACAGGTGGAAGGGTCATCTCAGGAGGAAAGCGTTTATATTTGCTAACTGCCCCTTCTCTGAGCACTTTGGGGAGGGGCTACTGGCCCCCAAAGTTCCTGTTCCAACTCGAGATTCTGTTCCCTACATGATGGCTGGGGCACTACTGCTGAGCAATTCCAGAGGGCTTTGCAGGAAGTGGGCTTTCCAGAGGGAAGTGCAGGAAGAGGACTGGCTGCAGTCCAAGGATGGCACTTGTGTCCTGGCTCTGCCCTCAGATGACTACGGACGACTCCCTTATCTGCTTGACTTCCTTGTTTAAAATCTTGGTTTTAAACAAGTTCAAACTTCGCGGCAGCAGAAAAACAAAACATATGTGAAAAAGCTAGACAAAATGCTGAGAATCATCATTACGCTGACTCCCATGAAGCCAGAATTAGATCGGATCTTTTAGAATAGGGATTCCAAGCCACGAGGAGATATCCACAGGCAGTCTAAGTCCTCCCTGTGGGTCCCTCACCTGCCCGTCCCTAAAGGCAGTGTGGAACAATGGAACCAGCCAGGCAGTGAGTGGGTCAAACCTGGGTTTGATTTCTGGCTCTGCCACATTATCTTCCAATTTTCCATTTTTAGCAATTTTACAGTGGAAATGGATAAATAAGCCCTGTCCATGCCTCACTATCTTGGCTGACTGAAAACCAAAAATCCACAGATAACCTACGAACCTCATCTTGCCTTAAAGAGTTTCAGCCTCTAAGCCAGGTGCAGTGGCATGCACCTATAGACCCTGCTACTAGGGAGGGAAGGTGGAAGGATCCCTTGAGGCCAGAAGGTCAAGTCCAACCTGGACAATATAGCAAAACTTCATCTCTAGAAAACAAAAGTCTCAGCCTCTTTCCCACAACAATGTAGCACAAAAGGGCTAATGTGAGTGAACTTTTTATTTGAATGTTCTGTTCTCTCTACTTCTCTCCATTACAGGGGCTTATGAGCACAGCTCCTAAAATGAGAGGCAGGAAGAAGGCAGGAGATATGGACAAAGGAGTCTAAGGAACATTTGTAATCCAGTTTGCCAGCTTATAAAAAACTATTGCTAGCTGAAAATAGCAGAGAAAAGTAAGGACCAGATGACCCTGATCTGCCTGACCGAGATCAGCACGTTCTTTTTCACACGGCCACATTGCAAAAAAGGCTCCACTAATAAATAGCAGTAATGAGGATGGGGGCCTTGGGGTCAGGCAGACCTAGGCTCAAACTCCTGGCTCTGTAATTTATCAGCCCCAAGATCTCAGGCAAGTTCATTAATCCTGGCTTTAACTCTCAGTCATATCATATGTAAAATGGGGATTAAAAACTATATACTTTGCAGGATTGCTATACTAATCAGAAAATTGTATCTATTTAAAGGACATTTATAATACTAGCTACTATGTATTAAGAGTTTATTATGGGCCGATATGTACTTTGTCCCTTTTAAATCTCAAAACAACCCTGTGAGGAAGCTATTATGTCCCCCATTTTAAAAAATGAGGCTACTTAGTAGGCTCAGACTAAGTAATTTGCCCCAAAAGATACAGTGTTGGTAAGTGTTGGGATGAGAATGTGACTTGGGTTTGTCTGCTCCAAAGACTGTGTTCTTACTGTCATTACAATGGTACTAAGCACCCACATCAGCACCGTAGTTAGTACAGAAAAGGAAGCTGTCAGAATTCCAGGAAAGGCTTTTGCCAGCTTTACTCACGACAGCCCTGGGATGGGCCATCACCATTCCATTTTACAGATGAGAACCTGGGGCTCAGAGACATGAAGACTGTTAGAGGTACACAAAAAGCTACTTATCTTTTAGAATCCTTTATCTATTTCAGTATTCATGGATAAAGTATTGTTATGTCTGGAATCCGCTTCAAAATAATGCAGAGTGGGAGGGGAGGATGGTTAGATGAAACAAGATTGGATTGGCCAGATGCTTAGAAGCTGAGTCATGGGTACACAGAGGTTCATTACACTGTTCTCCCAATTCATACCGATACTTGAAACTTTCTGTGATAAGAAGATAAAAAGCAAAAACAAAAAAATACCTCATCTCCTGGAGAAAGCATAAGGCAGAAGCAGGTCTCAAACTGGGTTATGTTCTGTCCCCAAATTCTGAGTCCTCTCCAATCCACTGTAATAGTCACTTAAAAAAACCCCTTCTTCTTTCCATCTTTATTATATGGGTCCAAAGTGCTGCTAATTAGAGCTGGCGAGTTAGGGAGGCAAAGCAGTCTCCATTAGGGGTCAGACAGTGGCAGACCAGCCTGCCGATGAGGTGTGACAGAGGGCTGAACCCTGCTGCCTGGAGAGTGCAGGAAAGGCCTCAGCAAGGTAGCAACACTTGGGTATGGAGAGAATGCAGATGATCCAAAGGAAAATGTAGGAATGTGAAGGCAAAGGAGAGAAGGAGTGCCAGTGCAAAAGCATGGAAAGGGGAGCCCAGAGGCTGAGCTGCCTCCAGGTCTCTTGAGGATTGCTGCTGCAGCATCCCCATTGTTATCACTTCCTCCAGTCTCTCTTCCCATAGTCTACACTCTACCCTGCCCCAGGTGGTCTGCACCAAACAGAAAATCTGATCTCATCTTCCCCCTAAGTATTAAAAACCTCCCAGATCTCCCCACTTCACTCCAGATAAGGTCTACACTCTTTAAACTGATCCTCAGGGTGACTATCTCTAACCAGCCCTGACTTCCACTTCCTAGGGCCCCACGTGAACATCCAGAGCCCCACTACCAGGACCCCACGTGAACATCCAGAGCCTGAGGTCTAGCTGCCACAAACATACAGGCCCCTTTTCTCCAATGTCCTCTCTTCCTTGGACACCCCTCCCACTCCAGGTAAACTCCTACAGGAGACCAGCTCAGATGCCACCTCCTTTGTGAAGGCAGTCCTCGCTCTGCCCCCTCTCAGTGCATGCCACTGTTATCAGAGCACCCCCACATTGCACTTGAGGGTCTTCCTCTGGATGAGAAGGTGGCCTCTAGGGCAGGGAGAGGCAGCAGACAAGGTGATCAATATAAGGTACCTATTAACACTACTAGTAACATAAATAATGCAGCCCCCGGACAGGCAGGCAGGGGCTGTGTGAGCCATCACAGTGCCTGGCACAAAGTGGATGCTGTGAGAGGCTGCCTGGTGAGTGGACAGGTGAGGATGGCAGGGCGCTGAGCAGAGGGATGCTGAGCAGAGGGCTCCTTCCTGACCTTGGCTGAAGCAGCCTTGCTGCGGTGCCCTTCATGAGTCTGTAAGCTCACCGCTGCAGGAGGCTAATTCAGTGCCTAAAAATGCTGTAACAGTTTCTTTGAAAGGCTCCAGACAAATGGAAAATGACACCGACAGCTTGACGCTCCCTTCACCTCCATGGCTGCAAATCTAAAGAATATTTATGATCCGTGGCATCAGAGATTTGGTGTCTTAGAAGCAAAGAAAGGTCACAAGACAAACTAACACAGACCATCTGCTCTTGGGTGGGGAAAGAGATTCCCGTATTCAGAGTTATTCTCCCCAAAGCACCAGGCACCTGCTTCTCTTGTGAAAATCTATGAGCTAACACAATGATTTTTATTTAACATAGTACAAAACTAACGTCTCCTACAAGGAGAGGTGAAAAACTGAACACAAACATGCCGACTAACAGGGAGCTACGGAAGCCTTCTGGCGGGGGTACAGGAGGCCCGCACTTGTGCTCTCCATATTAAATGGTTAGCGACAAGGCCTAACAGACGAGAACAAATGCTCCCAGAGATGTCTGCATGATGGCAATGGAGAAAAACTCATCAGGGGCTAGTGCTAGCGGAGCTCCCCTCCTCCTCCATTTTTCATAGGCCGGCTGCTCCTGCAATTCCCAACACCACGCTCCTGACATTCCAGCAGATGCTGCCCGCACCGCCGCCGCCACACTAATCCTTCATCCTCCGGGGCCAATGGAAATGTAGAATTTCCCATTAATCAGGGCCGTGGACACCGAAATAGCTCATCTGACCTTTGCAAATACCAAAGGGTGGATTTAAAGCAGAAACTGGCAAAAGGTAATGCAAAAGTCTTTAGCTTTCTTTTCAGAGATGATTTTATGCAGTCATTAGCTAAGAAACAGATTGCCAGTAGGACCAACAAGGTTAAAAATTAGGTAGAAAGAGCCAAATGTTTCACCACACACATACACACACACACACACACACACTCTCTCTCTCTCTCTCTTTCTCTTACTCAGTCCTTGATGAATTATTTAACTTACATTAAAAAATATATATGGCTCAGAAATCTCTTGGCATTGGCACTGAATTGAAAACAGTGTCAAACTGGGAAGCAGCTGTTCTCTGAGAGAACACTTATACATCTAAACAAACATGGATTTCAATGTGTAATACCAAGTGGACTTCATCAGACAACACAGACCACAGATCTGCTGTTGATGAAAAGATAGACCCTTTCTTAGGGAGACCCACATTACATGGGATCAAACTTCATTAAGCTTCATTATCATATACATACCCATTTTCTGTTTACAGCCTATACATCTTAGTCAATCATTGATATTTTGTGAGCAAAAGTGACCTTAATATTTCATGGAGACTTTCTCTGCATAGCTATAATTCAGCACCACATAAAACTGGATCTTAAGAATCTTAATGAAATGTAGGACTCTTTCCATTTAAAAAAAGAGAAAAAGTAATTATGGAAAACCAGAAGAAAAGAAAAAAGAAGAAAAGCTAGTCACTTAAGTCTGCCACCACCCTAATTCAATCTTTTTTCTTTTTTTTTATTTTTTAAAAAAGATGTATATTTTTGAGACAAGGTCTTGGTGTCACCCAGGCTGCAGTGCAGTGGCGCAATCATGGCTCACTGCGGCCTCAACTTCCTGAGCTCAAGTGATCCTCCCACCTCAGCCTCCCGAGTAGCTGGGACTACTGGGGTGCACGATCACGCCTGGCTAAATTTTTCCTATTTTTTGTTAAGACGGGGTTTCATCATGTTGGAGACCAGGCTGGTCTCCAACCCCTGGGCTCCAGCAATCTGCCTGCCTCAGCCTCCAAAAGTACTGGGATTACAGGAATAAACCACCACATCCTGCCCTAATTCAAATTTTTATAACAGCTTTATTGAGATATAATTTACATGCCATGAAATCTACCCTCTTGAAGTGTACAATTCAGTGGGCATGAGTATATATATTCACAGAGTTGTGCAACCATCACCACTATGTAACTCCAGAATATTTTCATCATCCTAAAAGTAAATCCTGTACCTGTTAGTAGTCACTTCCCATTCTCCCTCTCCCAGCCTCCTACAATCACTAATCTGCCTTCTCTCTATATAGATATGCCTACTCTGAATATTTCCTATAAATGCAGTCATACAATATATAGCTGTTTGTGTCTGCTTTCATGAAGCATAATATTTTTGCCCAATTCCATTTTTTATTAGCATTTTGTTAGGTTTCTTTCCCATCTTGATTCTGATATATTTAAAACTTAATCCTTTGCTAACATTATAAAGTTAAGCCTGTTTGCTAAACCACAAGTTACTGACCCTAAGCTAGGATAATGGGTGCAGAGGCTGCAGGAGGCCTGTTTTGCTCTCTAAACATCAGCTCATTATAACGGTCTAAGTATTGATCTAACATTTTTTTTTTGAGACGGAGTCTCGCTCTGTCTCCCAGGCTGGAGTGCAGTGGCACGATCTCGGCTCACTACAAGCTCCACCTCCTGGGTTCACGCCATTCTCCTGCCTCAGCCTCCCGAGTAGCTGGGACTACAGGCGCCCGCTACCACGCCCAGCTAATTTTTTGTATTTTTAGTAGAGACGGGGTTTCACCTTCTTAGCCAGGATGGTCTCGATCTCCTGACCTCGTGATCCGCCCGCCTCGGCCTCCCAAAGTGCTGAGATTACAGGCGTGAGCCACCGCGCCTGGCCTTATTTTTTTTTTTTTAAGACGGAGTCTCACTCTATTGCCCAGGCTGGAGTGCAATGGCACCATCTTGGCTCACTGCAACCTCTGCCTCCCAGGTTCATGCCATTCTCCTGCCTCAGCCTCCCAAGTAGCTGGGACTACAGGGATGTGACACCATGCCTGGCTAATTTTTGTATTTTTAGTAGAGATGGAGTTTTACCACGTTGGCCAGGCTGGTCTCCACCTCCTGACCTCAAGTGATCCGCCCACCTCAGCCTCCCAAAGTGCTAGGATTACAGGCGTGAGCCACTGTTCCAACCTAAGTATTGATCTAATTTTAACAGAAGTGTCTCAGGGTTAGGAAAGTACTGACTAGTAATATCAGCCCTCAGGACAATCCCACACAGTAAATACAATCTTCAGCAAGGAACAGGAAAGAACACTAGAACTGGGATTTAAATAGGAAGAGCTACTACCATCCAGTAAGCTTCTCAGTTTTACATGGTGGGGGGGGTCTCACGATATTGCCCAGGCTGGTATTGAACTCATGGGGTCAACTGATCCTGCTGTCTCAGCCTCCGAAAGTGCTGAGATTACAGACATGAGCCACCGTGCCCAGGCCAGTGAGCTTTCTGTTTTGCAAATATTGTAGGCTAAATTGTGCCGTCCTCAAGTTCACATGTTGAAGCCCTAAGCACCAGTACCTCACAATATGACTGACTGAATTTGGAGATAGGCTCTTTAAAGAGGTGATTAAGTTTAAATGGGGCCCTAATCCAATCATGCATGCACAAAGGAATGACCATGTGAGGACACAGCAAGAAAGTAGCTGTCGGCAAGCCAAGGAGAGAGGCTTCCGAAGAAGCCAAACCTGCATGCACCCTGATCTTGGATTTTCGGCCTCCAGAAGTATGAGAAAATAAATTCGGTTAAGCCTTCCAGTCTGTGGTATTTTGTTATGGTAGCCCTAGCAAACGTCTCATTTAATGCCCCGACACATACTTTTAAAAATAGGACTTCCGAGGCCGGGCGCGGTGGCTCAAGCCTGTAATCCCAGCACTTTGGGAGGCCGAGACGGGTGGATCACGAGGTCAGGAGATCCAGACCATCCTGGCTAACACGGTGAAACCCCGTCTTTACTAAAAAAAATACAAAAAACTAGCCGGGCGAGGTGGCGGGCGCCTGTAGTCCCAGCTACTCCGGAGGCTGAGGCAGGAGAATGGCGTAAACCCGGGAGGCAGAGCTTGCAGTGAGCTGAGATCCGGCCACTGCACTCCAGCCTGGGCAACAGAGCGAGACTCCGTCTCAAAAAAAAAAAAAAAATAGGACTTCTATTCTCATTTTACAGATGAGGAAGCTCAGGCTCAAAGAGGTTAGTAGAGCTGGAACTCAAAGTGATGAAGTCTGTCTGATTTCAAAGATTTTGTTCTTTCCAGAAAGTACAATAAGTTGTATTCATTTTTTATTTTTTTTTGGTAGCATGAGGGGTCACACTGTTAAAATAAACAAATAAAAATCTTTGTTTTATTTTTTAAAAAATATATACTCTTTCCAGAATACACCTGGTTACAGTCCAAATTCAGAATCCACTCATCTCAGAAATATTTTTGACGGAGGAAAAGAAAATTAATGAGTCAAGTGCTTTACATGCATTATCCAATTTGAACATTAAACAATTCTAAGAGATATATATTAGTCATAATTGAGGAAACCAAGGCTCAGAGACATTAAATGACTGTATCATGATACTATATTTGTCTTTCATTAAGTTCCTTAGTCAAATAGTTTCATTTTGAAAGACCAAGTGTACTAAATTCTGTTTATCAACCTTTCACTGAGACCTGCTGTATTGGGTGCTCTTGATACCAAGATAAATATGCCCTAGTCCCTACCTTGGAGAGAGTGTCAAGTACAGCTGGGGAGGGCAACAGCCCTTCAGAGCTGCTGCTAGCCCATATGGCACTTCTGTACAATCAAAAAAGGTGCCCCCTTGGTCAGGTGTGATGGCTCACACCTGTAATCCCAGCACTTTGGGAGGTGAGGCAGGCAGATCACTTGAGGTCAGGTTCGAGACCAGCCTGGCCAACATGGTGAAACCCCATCTCTACTAAAAATACAAAACAAAAATCAGCCGGGTGTGGTGGCACACATCTGTAATCCCAGCTACTCGGGAGGCTAAGGCAGGAGAATGGCTTGAACCCGGGAGGCGGAGGTTGCAGTGAGCTGGGATCATGCCACTGAACTCCAGCCTGGGTGACAGAACGAGACTTGATCTCAAACAAACAAACCAAAAAAAAGTACCCCTTTCTTAGAGTGGAAGCAGCCCCAGAGCACAGCCTTGCTGAGCAGCCCTGCAGCTCCGCCTTCAGTCCACACCTCCACTGCTAAGAGTGAGATCAGCAGAGTGCACAGAGAGAGGCAGGGGTCCTAGGAAGGGCTTGCTTCTCCCTTCCCTATCAGCCCCATACTCTCCACACCCAGCCTCCCTCCTATTGCCTGATGGATCAAAGGCCCCCCGATCTGTGCTGATCCTGTGAGGGGTGGGGGGAAAGAGTTGGAGTACAGAGCTGGGGCTGCTCAGAGTAAGTATTGGGCAAAGCCAAAAAGTGAGAGTGCCAAGCAGGGGTCAAAATGCCAGAAAGGGCCACATAAGGAGTGACTGTCCCACAGACCAGAGAATGGGGAACTGGAGCCATGTGGTGAACACAGGTCAGGGACACCTTGACTGAATGTTCTCAGGGACCCTCCATGTGGGCTTCATGCCATGCATTTCTCACACAGGAGCCTTTTACCCCAAACATATCTATTCTTGCCACCTGCCATTAAGGGTCTCTGCCTCCACCTTTTCCCAGGCCCAGGTGATGCTCTCCAATGGGAAACAACAGTGTGGAAATCGTGCCAGGAAAACCCAGCTCACTGCCGGCGACGTTACTGAACATCTAGCACAGCAAAGCATAGGTCATGGGGCCCGGTGCAGACAATGCCACATCACAAGGCTTCATCTCTGACAAGAGCCTGTCTCAGCCCTTAAGGAGGCCCAACTGGATCAGGAGAATAAATGTTACAAAGTGCCCCTTCCAGCAGCTAGAATCTTACAAGATAAATACCGCCCCACGCCGATGCTACAATCTGACCTGTGCCAGGGTGGCTACATGAAAAAAGTTCACAGGGAGTCATCAGGGCACCTGGGGTGAAGACAGTGGCTCTCTGGTCAGAAGACATGTCTCAATAAATGTGGCATCCAAGCCTCACCTTGCAGGAGCAGAATCTCCCACATAAGCAAGAAGCAGAGGAGACAGCCATCCTGGGGAGGGAAGGGCAGATGCAAAGGCCAGAAGGCTGGTGGTGTGTCCTGAAAAGGTGCACAGTCAAGTGGCCAGAAGCTAGAAAAGCACCCCCCAGAGAGTGGCCTGCAGATCACCAGTGGGCAAGTTTAGGTGGGCCAGGGCAATGCTATAACACTGAATCTGTTCCCTCTCTTTTTATTTTTTATTTTTATTTTATTTATTTTTGAGGCAATCTTGCTCTGTCACCCAGGCCGGGGTGCAGTGGCGCAATCTCGGCTCACTGCAAGCTCTGCCTCCCAGGTTTACACCGTTCTCCTGCCTCAGCCTCCCAAGTAGCTGGGACTACAGGTGCCCGCCACCAGGCCCGGCTAATTGTTTTTTGTATTTTAGTAGAGATGGGGTTTCACTGTGTTCACCAGGATGGTCTTGATCTCCTGACCTCGTGATCCACCTGCCTCGGCCTCCCAAAGTGCTGGGATTACAGGCATGAGCCACTGTGCCTGGCCTATTTTTATTTTTTGAGATGGAGTATCACTCTGTTGCCCAGGCTGGAGTGGAGTGGTGCCATCTCGGCCCACTGCAACCTCCTCCTCCTGGGCTCAAACAATTCTTGTGCCTCAGTCTCCTGAGTAGCTGGGATTACGGGCATGCACCACCACACCCAGCATCTTTTTTTGTGTTTTTAGTAGAGACAGGGTTTCACCATGTTGGCCAGGCTTGTCTTGAACTCTTGACCTAAAGTGATTCACCTGCCTTAGCCTTCCAAAATGCTGGTATTACAGGTGTGAGCCACTGCGCCTAGCCTCTCTCTCTCTCTTTTTTTTTTTTTTAAGGGACAGGATCATGCTATGTTACCCAGGCCGGCCTCGAGCTCCTGGACTTAAGTAGCGTGCCACTGCACCTGGTTGCTGTTCCAATACTTTGTATGCTCCCATTCTAATGAGTGGCAGGGAGCCTTAGGCAGGCAACAGGATCCTGCTAGTGGAAACTTGCTTTGATTTCAATGTATTTATTTATTTTAGTTTTTGTGTTACTTTAGATTAATGCCAAATGAAACTACTTTTCAATTGAGAGTTACAGAAGCCTTTTAAAAGCAAATGTGCCCAAGTAAAAAAAGTGAGTCAACACACAGAAAATCTGTGAGAGCATAGGTGGCTTGTAGATAAGGGAAAACCATGAAGGTAGTCCCCAGGAGAATGGAAACTGCAAGGTCTGGGAAAACCTAGGCCAGGGCCTTGGTGTATAGGGAAAAGAAAGAGCAGACACTGCAGTTTCTTCTTTCTGGTGGCCCATGGGCAGGGAGGACCTAACAGGAAGGTGGTGCTGTTTCATCTTCCCCCCTAGGGAGAGGATCCCTGGGAAGATGTTTCCAGGGATCTACCTGGAGCCAACCTAACAAGGCAGGTAAGGGCTTTAGTGTGGGGCAGACCTGTTCAAGTTTTGGTTCTGCTACCTACTCCCTGAGAGGCTTCTGGAATGTGAATCAGCCTTATCCATAAATCCTAGATAATAATACCCATTTCCTTGGGGGGTTGCGAGGAAAATGGCCAGCACCCAGTAGACAGCAGTTCCCTTGCCCATCCACCCCTTTCCTAACTCTGGCAAGGACCAGATCTGAGATCCAGTCTCTGAGAACGTTCATCAGATTTAGAGGAAACAGAATCATACTTCTCTGTTGACCAGAATTAAAGGATATACAACATGCCTGATCTCACTTTATCTTACTGGGTTAGAGACAAGAAGGAGGAACTAGGAAGAGATTCTCAAGCCTCGTGTGTCACCAGTAAAATACAGGGAATTTGAGTTTGCGCATAAAAGGTTGCTACCCTGGAGTGGTAACAGAAAAATTTGGTTTCCTCAGGAGTAGCAGACAGGTAAGGCAAATGAATAAAAACTATATGAAAATTAACTGAAGAATGGTAACCAAAGAGTTCTTAGCAAAAAACCTTTCAAGAAATGTAAAGGTCCTGCATGGCCTTTTTACAGGGCAAGGGGAGGCCAAGGATGCAGGAGGAATGAGTCTCGGCAGCTCTAGCAGCAGGCATTCCCTACCTCTGCATTTTCATGGGGACATGCTGCTTAGGAAGGAAGTTAGCCGAAGGCAACTTTCATCCACATGTCTTAGGGGTGGTTTTCCATTAGACAATGTGGACCAACAACCAAATGCCTTTTCCCCTCCTCAGATGTGTAGAAATTAAAAGACACCTAATATTGATGAGAATGCAGGGCAAAGAGTCACTCAGGTTCTGTTGGTGAGGGGCTCAGTTAGAGGGCAATTTGGTAGTCTCCATCAAAATTTCCAAAGCTCTTATAGTCTGACATGAGCTTTTTGTCCCTAGGAATCTAAACTATACAAATGTAGAAGTACACAAAGATATGCTGTTCCAGTATTATTTATAAGGACAAGAAAGCCACTGCCAACCAGGAGGAAGATGGCTATATAAACTGTACATCCATTCTGTAGAATGCTTTGCACAATGAGATAGATCTAAATATGCTGCCATGGAAAGGTCTCCAAAATGTACAAAAGCGAGCTGTAAAATGAAGCCTACAGTAGGATCCCCTTTATACAAAAGAAACTTCATGGAACAAGGGTCACACACTAAGCAGCCACCAGGCATTACCTCTGGGGAGCCTAGTTGGGCTGAGAAATTAAGGGCTTGCTCTTTATATAATAAGTGCTTCTTTATTTTCTAATTTTTTTTTTTTTTTGAGATGGGATCTCACTCTATTCCCAGGCTGGAATGCAGTGGTGTGATCTTAGCTCACTGCAGCCTCGACCTTCCCAGGCTCAAGCAATCCTCCTACCTCAGCCTCCTGAGGAGCTGGGATGACAGGTGCGTGCTGCCACGACTGGCTAAGTTTTTAAATATTTTTTGTAGCAATAAGGTCTTACTGTGTTGCCTAGGCTGGTCTCAAATTCCTGGGCTCAGGAGATTCTCCAGCCTCAGACTCCCTAACTGCTGGGATTACAGGTGTGAGCCACAATACCTGGCCTATATTTTATAATTTTTTAAAACAAAAATGGGTCTCTGTGTCAGTCCCATTCACTAAAGGGCAAACAAACAGCTTTAGGATGCCCAGTAGGCACAAAAGACCAAAGAGAAGGCAGTCTCTGGGGTAGAGGAACACTGGAATAAGAAGTAACATGGAATGCTGGCCGTGCTGCAGGAAGGCCCCTTAGCTACCTGAGGCACACTTCCTCCTCTGCTGCCCTGACAGGACAGGAAGGTTGAAAAGGTCTGTACACATACTCAAAAGCAGCCTGCCCATCACCACAATAGGGCTGCGATGGGGCTTCTGGGACACCATGCCCAACAGACTGGTCCCCACCCCTTCATCAGCCTCCCTTCTGTACCTTGGTAGAGCTCTGGGGCAGGTACTATTTCAAACCCTTCCCTCTAAGTCTATCAAGTTTTGAAACTGAAGACCCTTTAGGACATTGTTTCAAACAAGAACATCTAGTTCATAAAGTTCAACGACAAGTTGAAGTTCATCTTTTCCTTCTTCCAACTCCCTTTTTTTTCTCTCTCTCTGGTCAGGTCCTACTCATCCTTCAAAACGAAGTCCAGGCAGCGCCTCTCAGGAAACTTCCTTCTCTCACCACCACCCTGGGGAGACTATGCACCTTTCCTCTGAGCCCTCCACAGAGCCTTATCCCCACTTCCACCACAGGACTCACCTTGGGCATTGAAACGTGTGTTTACGTATGGGTCTCCCTCTCAGTGTAAACTCCCTGAGCATGGTGATTGTGACTCACACATTCCCAGCACCAAGCAGGGAAGGCACTTAGGGCCTTGGAGGACTGTTCCTCACACTGCCCCTGTCATACTGCAACCTGCCTGTGTACCCAGGGCAGTGAACTGCTTCAAGACAGAAAGCATCTCCTCCTGGAGGACATCCATGATTGCTCAAATCCTTCTGTTACATGATTGCCTCTAAACCCTTAGGCTAGGTGGCCACCATCCCTCCCAACAAAGTAATTTTGCCTTTTTAAAAAAATGTAATTTTTTAACAATGTAATTTTTTTTTTTTGAGACGTAGTTTCACTCTTTTTGCCCAGGCTGGAGTGCAATGGTGTGATCTCGGCTCACCACAACCTCTGCCTCCTCAGTTCAAGCGATTCTGCTGCCTCAGCCTCCCGAGTAGCTGGGATTACAGGCATGCGCCACCAGGCCTGGCTAATTTTGTATTTTTAGTAGAGACAGGGTTTCTCCATGTTGGTCAGGCTGGTCTTGAACTCCCGACCTCAGGTGATCCACCCGCCTCGGCTTCCCAAAGTGCTGGGATTACAGGCATGAGCCACCGCGCCCGGCGCAATTTTGTATAACAACCACCATACAGCACTATCTAGCAATATGAAATGCTGAAGAACAACACATAACTATCTTCCTCCAAAGACACATCCTTGAGTTAAATTAATAGTACCTGCCCCAGAGCTCCACCAAGGGACAGAAGGAAGGCTGATGAAGGGGTGGAGACCACTCTGTTGGGCATGGCCTCCCAGAAGTCCCATCATAGCCTATTGTGGTGGTGGGGAAGCTGCTTAAGAGTTAAGGTTGTGGGTGCTTCATAACATTCCCCCCGAAAAAAAGTATGCAACCACCTCACACCTGTTAGAATGGCTACCATTAAAAAAATAGAAAATAACAAATGTTGGCAAAAGTGTGGAGAAATTGGAAACCTATGCAACGCTGGTGGGGATACAGAAAGGTGCAGCTGCTGTGAAGAACAGTACGGCAGCTTCTCAAAAAGTTAAACATCAAATTATCATATAATCCAGCAATCCCAATTCTGGGTACACACCCAAAAGAATTGAAAACAGAGCCTGGGTACAGTGGCTCATGCCTGTAATCCCAGCACTTTGGGAGGCTGAGGGAGGAGTTCTTGAACCCAAGAGTTTGAAACCAGAGTGGGCAACATAATAAGACCTTGTGTCTAAAAATAAATAAATAAATAAATAAAAATTAAAAATAAAAAAAGTAGCCGGGTGTGGTGGCATGCACCTGTGGTCTTAGTCCTAGCTACTCAGGAGGTTGAGGTGGGAGGATTCTCCGAGCCTGGAAGGTCAAAGCTGCAGTGAGCTGTGACTGTACCACTGTATTCCAGTCTAGGTGATAGAGCAAGACTGGGAAAGAAAAAGAAAGAAAAGAAAAGAGAAAGAAAGAAAGGAAAGAAAGGAAAGAAAGGAAAG
>NC_045449.1:17826375-17835672 GCF_002776525.5 Piliocolobus tephrosceles
GAAGGAAGGAAGGAAGGAAGGAAGAAAGGAGGGAGGGAGGGAGGGAAGAAAGAGAGGAAGGAGGCCAAGTGCAGTGGCTCATGCCTGTAATCCCAGCACTTTGGGAGGCCGAGGCAGGCAGATCACGAGGTCGGGAGATCGAGACCATCCTGGCAAACACAGTGAAACCCTGTCTCTACTAAAAATACAAAAAATTAGCCGGGCGTGGTGGCAGGCACCCATAGTCCCAGCTACTCAGGAGGCTGAGGCACGAGAATGGTGGAACCCGGGAAGTGGAGCTTGCAGTGAGCTGAGATTGCACCACTGCACTCTAGCCTGGGTGACAGAGCAAGGCTCTGTCTCCAAAAAAAAAAAGAAAGAAAGAAAGAGAGGAAAGAAGGAAGGAAGAAAGGAAGGAAGGAAGGAGAAAAGGAAAAGGAAAGGAAGAAAGGGAAGGAAAGAAAGAAGGAAGGAGGCCGGGCGCGGTGGCTCAAGCCTGTAATCCCAGCACTTTGGGAGGCTGAGACAGGCGGATCACGAGGTCAGGAGATCAAGACCATCCTGGCTAACACAGTGAAACCCTGTCTCTACTAAAAACTACAAAAAACTAGCCGGGCGAGGTGGCGGCGCCTGTAGTCCCAGCTACCCGGGAGGCTGAGGCAGGAGAATGGCATGAACCTGGAAGGCGGAGCTTGCAGTGAGCTGAGATCCAGCCACATCACTCCAGCCTGGGTGACAGAGCGAGACTCCATCTAAAGAAAAGAAAGAAAGAGAAAGAAAGAAAGAAAGAAAGAAAGAGAGAGAGAGAGAGAGAGAGAGAGAGAGAGAGAGAGAGAGAAAGAAAGAAAGAAAGAAAGAAAGAAAGAAAGAAAGAAAGAAAGAAAGAAAGAAAGGGAAAGGAAAGGAAAGGAGGAAGGAAGGGAGGGAGGGAGGAAGGGAGGAAGGAGGAAGAAAAGGAAAAGGAAAGGAAGAAAGCAAAGGAAGGAAAGAAGGAAGGAAGCAAGGAAGGAAGGAAGGGAAAGAAAGGGAAAGAAAAATAATCAAACACAGGGGCTTGAACAGATATTTGTATTCCCATGTTCATAGCGGTATTATTCATAATAGGCAAAAAGTGGAAACAACCCAAGTGTCCCTCAGTGGATGAAGAGATAAATAAAATGTGGTCTATCTATACAATGGAATATGATTCAGCTTTCAAAAGGAAGGAGATGCCCACACATGCTCCAGTGTGGATGAACCTTGAGGACATCATGCCGAGTGAAATAAGCCAGTCACAAAAAGACAAATATTGTATGATCCCACTTACACGGGGTTCCTAGAGAGTCGAAGCACAGAGACAGAGAGTGGAATGGTGGTTGCCAGGGGCTGGGAGTAGTGGCGAATGGGGCATTCATGTTTAATGGGTTTGGAGTGTCAGGGAAGATTTTAAAAAAGTCCTGAGGATGAACAGTGGTGATAATTGCACAACAGCATGAACGTACTTAATGCCACTGAACAGCACATTTAAAAATGGTTAAGATGAGGCTGGGCATGGGGGCTGACATCTGTAATCCCAGCACTTTGGGAGGCTGAGGTGGGCAGATCACTTGAGGCCAGGAGTTTGAGACCAGCCTGGCCTACATGGTGAAACCCTGTCTCTACAAAAAAAAAAAAATACAAAAATTAGCCAGGCGTGGTGGTTGCATCTGTAATTCCAGCTACTCAGGAGGCTGAGGCAGGAGAACTGCTTGAACTGGGGAGGCAGAGGTTACAGTGAGCCTCTGTAACCTCTTGTCACTGCACTCCAGCCTGGGCAACAGAGCGAGACTCTGTCTCAAAAAAATATAAATAAATAAATAAAGGTAAATTTTATCTTATGTGTATTTTACCACAATAAAAACAAAAGACTGCAGAGAGTCATTCTTGCCCTTGAGCATGAAATAATCAGGAAGCAGCAGTTTGGTTGCTGCAGTATTCCTGGAAGGTGCTGAAGACAAGCAGGAGTGCCCCGGATCACTTTCCCCACCTCAGAAGGACAGAGAATCACTGTCCCTGCAAAAGGCGTCACCAACTGTTTAAGAAGCAGATCCCAAACAGGGACCACCATGGGAGCAGAGCCTTAAGCATCACCTGGTTCCTAACCCAGGAGGAAACCTATGCCCCGCAGCATGCACATGGATGGGGTGTGGAAACAGCCCACAGCTGACCTCACTGACCTGCCCCCGCCAGCCCAACACATATGAAGACACATGGGTGGGGGGAGCACACAGGGTATGTTGTGGACCTCACTGGGCTTCAATCCTGTTGGTTGCGTGATTCTGGGAAAGTCACAACACAGGTAAAAATGCCAGCTCACAAAGTCAAGAGGGTTAAATGAGATAAAATCTAGAAAGAACACAGCACAGTCCCCTGCACAAGCAGGTGCTCTATGCATGTTCATTGCCTTGTCTCTTTTTCCAAGTCACACAAGGATGCCTTCCCTTGTACCCTGTACAGTTAGCTGCTTGCAGGACAGGCATAGGACAGGGCAGGCATTGTTCATCTTTGAATTCAAAATCCCACCTGACTCAACATAGTGCATTTAAATAGTCAGATAATTATTAAATACATATAAGTTATAAGTGCCACTGCAGTTCAGAGACTTCTGGGCCAGCTTTGTGGCAGTGGGAAGATCTAGGTTAGGTTTCAAAGGATATATGGGTCTAAACCATGAGCAAGAAGGGATGCCTTGCAGGGCCAAAGGCCATGCTGAGCACAGAAGAGGAGAGGTGGGAACAGCAAAGTGAGTAGAGACCTTGGTAAGAGAAAAGACGAGAAGAAGCCCAGTCAGTGAAGGCCTTGAACACCAGGCTACATTTATAAATCATTCTTTTTTTTTTTTTTTTTGTGATGGAGTTTCGCTCTTGTTGCCCAGTCTAGAGTGCAATGGTACGATCTCGGTTCACTGCAACCTCTGCCTCCCGGGTTCAAGCGAGTCTCCTGTCTCAGTCTCTCCAGCAGCTGGGATTACAGGCACCTACCATCACATCCTGCTAATTTTTGTATTTTTAGTAGAGACGGGGTTTCGCCATGTTGGCCAGGCTGGTCTCGAACTACTGACCTCAGGTGATCCACCCACCTCAGCCTCCCAAAGTGCTGGGATTACAAGTGTGAGCCCCTGCACCGGGCCCTGTTTATAAATCATTCTAAAGGAGATGGGGAGTTTCAGAAATTTTCTGGTAGAGTTATCCAAAGTTTTGGGAGGTTCCAGAGTGTAGAAAGGGAGGGAGAATAGAAAGAAGAAGACCAGCTGGGTGGTACCGAACTGGTCTAACTCACGGCCTCAAGCAATGGTCCAGACATGACCAAGGGCTGGACTAAGTTAGAGGAGGAGAAAACTGAGAAGAGCAAACACATGCTAAAGACATTATGGGAAAAAAAAAAAAAAAAAAAAAAACTCTCACACAGATACTACGCTCTAAGGCCAAGAGAGGTCCCAGAACTTCCACGGCACAGTGTGGCTCCTCCATCCATTTGCTCAGCCCCTTCCTGACCTCCCTTTCTTTTGCTGTTGCTCACCCTAGAGCAATGTCTTTACGTTCAAAAAGCATTTATGAAATTGAAATGATTGCATTTCATGGGCACCTTGTCAGAAATGTGCCATCACAAGTGACATTTTCGGGTGTCAGAGTTAGTTTCTCATCTGCTGATGGATCCGATTTGCCCAGCTGACAAGTGAGAAGACTGTGACACCAACAATTATAGAAACAAACTCAACCTAGAATCTGGAAATCAAGCTGTTCTCTCCACCTCTTCCATCATATTCAGCAGACAATATGGTAGCCACTGGCAGAGGGCCCTCACTTCTCAAACCACAGCAGCTAGTGGGAACGGCAGGACCCCAGACTACATACCCTTCTTTTTTTTTTTTTTTTGAGACAGAGTCTTGCTCTGTCACCAGGTTGGAGTGCAGTGGCGAGATCTCTGTTCACCACAACCTCTGCCTTCTGGATTCAAGCGATTCTCCTGCTTCAGCCTCCCAAGTAGCCGGGATTATAGGCATGCGCCACCACGCCCAGCTAAATTTTTTGTATTTTTAGTAGAAACGGAGTTTCACCATATTGGCCAGGATGGTCTTGATCTCCTGACCTTGTGATCTTCCCACCTCGGCCTCCCAAAGTGCTGGGATTACAGGCATGAGCCACCGTGCCTGGCCTCTTTTTTGTTGTTTTTTAAGAGATGGAGTCTTGCTCTGTCACCCAGGCTAGAGTACAGTGGCACAATCACAGCTCATTGCAGTCTCCAACTCCTGGGCTCAAGCAATCCTCTTGCCTCAGCCTCCAAAGTAGCTAGGACTACAGGGAGTAGCACCACCACACCCAGATAATTTTTAAATTTTTTGTAGAAATAGGGTCTTGCTATGTTGCCCAGGCGAGTCTCAAATTTCTGGCCTCAAGCAATCCTCCTGCTTCAGCCTCCCAAAGTACTGGGATTATAGGCATGATCCACTACTCCCTTACACAACCTTTCAAAATGGCAGGTAGAGAAAATAATACATATGATTCTCTTTGAAACATCACTGGGATTCAACACAAAAGAGCATATACTGTATGACTCCACTCATGAACTTCTAGAACAGATAAAAGATCAGTGGTTCCCTCTGCAGTATGTTGGAGGAGAGGATTAACTGGGAAGGTACCTCAGGGAGCTTTCTGGGGTGAGGCTGACAGTGTGTATCTTCATGGGGTAAGGTGACAACATGTATGCATGTGTCAAAACTCTAACAAGATGTATGCATTTTACTACAAGTAAACTACCTCAATGAAAATCGTTAGAAGGCAAATATATATATATTTACACAAAATATATTATATATAAAGTATAAAGTATATTTATATAAAATATGTATTATATGTATATACTTACCTGTGTGCATGTATTTACATGTGTGTATGTACTTACACACGTATCACAGGCTACACACACACACACACACGATTCATAGGTATGTACAGTCTCCTATGGAAAGCTGTAAGTCTTAAGAAAAACTAGGCCGGGTGCAGTGGCTCACGCCTGTAATCCCAGCACTTTGGGAGGCCGAGGTGGTTGGATCACAAGGCCAGGAGATTGAGACCATCCTGGCTAACACGGTGAAATCCCGTCTCTACTAAAAATACAAAAAATTAGCCGGGAGTGGTGGCAGGTGCCTGTGGTCCCAGCTACTCGGGAGGCTGAGGCAGGAGAATGGCATGAACCCAGGAGGCGGAGCTTGCAGTGAGCCAAGATCGTGTCACTGCACTCCAGCCTGGGAGACAGAGCAAGATTCCATCTCAAAAGAAAAAGAAAAAGAAAAACTAAAAGTCACTTTGATTTGGGCCTTAAGCTTTAGGTCTGAAATGAACTTGGAAAGCTTGTTCAAACCCTGTTCTTCAAAACAAACAAACGAACGAACAAACTCTTCAAATGAGTAAACCGACAGGACATGACCCACCCAAAGTCTCACAGCAAATCAGCAGTAGAACAGTGAACAGTCCCAGACTTTCCCAGTTCTAGCCTGGGATTGGTTTCTCTGGTCTGAACCAGTGCCAGAAAAAATAGATAAAACAGAAGACCATCGGTGATTTTATGAACTAATTTCATTTAAACCATCAAATCTATAGCTAAATAGTATCCCTGACCAAGCCCAGTCTAGATCAGCAGATTAACTTTCAAACAGTAAAATGTATTTACCTTCATGAGACTGAGTTGAAAATTTCCACTCCATTAAAATGACAGACTTACTACTCCACGCTTACCCTCCCTGCCCATATACAAATATCTAAATGACTGGCAAGAGGCTGTGAGCTAAGTAGGAAGACATGTAAGAGTCATAAAACTGACTCACTGTGGAACCTTGGCAAGTCTCCTACAATAAGAAATATATATTTGGTCTTTGTCCAGGTTCTTGGCACACCTCACCCAAAACCCCTGGAATCTCCTGAGAGATAAGTGTCTTTTGTATGCTAATGAGATTCCTAAGGGCTGGGGCTCCCTGGCCAGAAAGACCAATGTACAATTCAGTGTTGGAACTTTTAGCCGTACCCCCATCTCACCTTACCTCCGGAGAGGGGAGAGGGACTGAAGGTTGATTTAAAGAGGGACTGGAGGTTGAGTTACTTACCAATGGCCAGATTTAATCACTCATTCCCATATAATGAAACCTCCATTAAAACCCCTAAACAGTGAGGTTCAAAGAACTTGCAGGTAGAACACATAAAGGTGCTGGGAGGCTGGCACAGAAGTTCTCTGCCCCTTCCCCACACCTTGCCCAATGAATCTCTTCCATTTGGCTGTTCCTGAGTTGTATCCTTTGTCTCGAAAATGTAAGTAAAGTGTTCTGAGTTTTGTGAGCCATTCAAGCATATGATCAAACACAGGGAAGGCATCATGGGAATCCCCAATTTATAGCCGGTCATGGCAAGTACAGATGGTAACCAGGAACTTGTGACTGGCATGTGAAGTGGGGGCAGTCTTGTGGGACTGAGCCCTTAACCTCTGGGGTCCGCACCAACTCCAGGTAGTTGGTGTCAGAACTGAATTAAATTGTAGGCCATCCAGTTGATATCAGAAAAAAACAAAAACAAAAACCAAAAAACCCCTGCACATTTGCTGTCAGAAATGTCATACATCACAGATACCCTCTCTGGGCTTGTCTCCACACCTCTAAAAATGAGAGGGTTGGACCAAATACCACTAAGACCCTTCCAACTAGAGACTTCTGATTCTTTGAATTGCTGGTTTAAGAATTTCCACAGTTAGCATAGGAGACTCTCACTCTCTGGAAGCCACTAGCAAATTCAGCTTGCAAACCCCAAGCAACATCATTTCTCAGGCCTCGTTTCCTATTTCGACTAATGACGTGCCAGAAATCTGTGTGATTTCTCCTTTGAGAAGCAGCAGAAAAAACTCCACAGTGTCCTATTACAGGACCCAGTTCTTGTCCCCAGCTCTCAAAGACAGCCCAATTCTCTGAGATGAAAGACTCAGTCTCTCTCTATTACACTCAATTTTAAACCAAAACCCGAAGCAGAACTTTTGACGTGCCTCCCAGACTACAAGGCTTATGCTTCATAAATGATTAAAAGAGCAGCTGGTAATGTCTTAAAAGCAAGTTGGTCAGTTAGACAACTTAGCATCTGTTTAAATTCCCTCTTTTCCTCCATCCAACACTGTAGTTCTAAAGCAAATCCAAAGAAAAAGTAGAATACACAGGTCTTCCATTACTAAGAAGTGCCTCAGCAAGGATGTAAGAAAGCATATCCTTTGAGGAAATTCTCAGAAAACTTGCTGTTATGAAGAGGACACTTGTACACTGAGTTACAGGAGGAGAACTGAAACGGAGTACATAATTTACAATACTAGCGAAGGTCTGGATTTAAGACAACTATTACTAGATTTTTCAGCTACCAATTTCATTCAGGCATTTATTCACTCAATCCCACAGACAATACTAAGCTCTCTGGTTTAGTGGTTAAGAGCACCGGCTCTGCTGCCCACAGACCTGGGTTGAAATCCCTGCTCTGCCACTGATACTACACAGATCTTGAGGAGGGTACTTGACTTTTTTTTTGTTTTGAGACAGGATCTGGCTCTGTCACCCAAACTGGAGTGTAGTGGCACAAACTCAGCTCACAGCAACCTCTGCCTCCTGGGCTCATGCCATCCTCCCACCTCAGCTTCCCAAGTAGCTGGGACTACAGGTACACACTACCATGCCCAGCTAATTTTTGTATTTTTTGTAGGGACGGAGTTTTGCCATGTTGCCCAGACTGGTCTCGAACTCCCGAGCTCAAGCGATCCTCCCATCTTGGCTGCCCAGAATACTAGGATTACAGGCATGAGACATCAAGCCCAGCCGGTATTTCACCTCTAAGCCTTAGTTTTCTAGTCTTTTAAAATATGACTGATAGGCCTGGGTGACACAGTAAGACTCTGTCTCAAAAAAAAAAAAAAAAAAAGAGTGCTAATACCTGCCTTACAGAATTGTTGTGGGAATTAAAGAAAAGAATGCATGTAAACTATATAACCCAGTACCTAGTGAGGAGAGACAGTCTGACTGCTACTAATAGCACCATCCTTATCTTCAAGGCATTGTGTTACATTTTACTGAAAGATAAGGGCATGACACAGAAGGTACAAGCAACAAAAGAAAAAACCAGAGAAACTGGACTTAAAACTTCTGTGCATTAAAGGACACTATCAACCACTATCAACAGAATATAAAAGGCAACCCACAGAATGGGAGAAAATATTTGTTAATCACATATCTGATAAGAGATTAATATCCAGAATATATAGAGAACTCCTAAAACCAAACAACAACAAAACCCAATTAAAAACTAGGCAAAGGATTTGATCAGACATTTCTCCAAAGAAGATATACAAATGGCCAATAAGCACATGAAAAGATGCTCAATATCACTAATCATGAAGAAAATGCAAATCAAAACCACAATAAGACACCAATTCATACCCATTAGGATGGCTGCTATAAAGAAAAAAAATGAACCAAGTGCAGAGGTTCACGTCCTGTAATCCCAACACTTTGGC
Source organism: Piliocolobus tephrosceles (assembly GCF_002776525.5). Taxonomy (NCBI): domain Eukaryota; kingdom Metazoa; phylum Chordata; class Mammalia; order Primates; family Cercopithecidae; genus Piliocolobus; species Piliocolobus tephrosceles. Next base: position 17,834,902 of record NC_045449.1, read on the forward strand.
CAAGATGGGAGATCACCTGAGTCTGAGAAGTCCAGGAGGTTAAGACTAGTCTGGGATACATGGGGAGGCCCTGTCTCTACAAAAAAAAAGAATTTTTTTTTTTTTAAATTAGCTAGGCATGGTGGTGCATGCCTATAGTCCTAGCTACTCAGGAGGCTAAGGCAGGAGGATTGCTTGAGTTCAGAAGTTCGAAGCTGCAGTGAGCGATGATCATGCCACTGTATTACAGCCTGGGTGACAGAGGGAGACCCTGTCTATTAAAAAAAAAATGAAAACAGAGACATGAATAGATATTTGTACACTCATGTTCATAGCAGCATTATTTACAATAGTCAAAAAGTGGAAGCAACTCAGGTGACCATCAATAGAAGAATGAATGAACACAATGTGGTATAAACACACAACAGAATATTATACAGCCTTAACGAGGAAGGAAACTTTGACATGCTCTAACAGAGATGAAACTTGAAGACATTATGCAAGTGAAGTCAGTCACGAAAGGATAAATACTGTATGATTCCACTTATATGAGGTTTCATAATAAATATTATATGATTCCACTTATATGAGGTTCTTAGAGTAGTCAAATTCAGAGTGACAAAGTAAAACAGTAGTTGCCAGGGGCTGCGGGGAGGAGGGAACAGGGAGATATTGTTTCACTTTTGCAAGACAAGAAGAGTTGTAGAGATGGTTAGTGGTGATGGTTGCACAACAATGTGAATATATACATATGTATGTGTGTATATATATATATATATATATATATATATA